>NC_056504.1:17294557-17302372 GCF_014905685.2 Nematolebias whitei
TGTATATATATATATATATATATATATATATATATATGTATATATATATGTATATATGTATATATGTATGTATGTACGTATGTATGTCTATTATGGAGTTATAGGCCCCCTGGAAAAACTCCACCAGCCACCACTGGTTAGCAGTTCTCCACATGAGCCAGGTTTCACAGAAACATGAAAGAGAGCACTCTTGAATGTACCTATGTGTACTTATGGGGCGGCTGTGGCTGAGTGGTTAGAGCAGTCATCTTCAAATGCGAGAGTTGGAGGTTCGAATCCACCAATAGTCACATGTCGAAGTGTCCCTGGGCAAGACACTGAACCCCTCATAGCCTCGGATGTGTGTCCCATCAGTGTATGAATGTGAGCTAAAAGCACTGATTAGTCTCTTTAGAGTGATTTGTTCAACTTGCTTTGTAGAGATCTAGTAGGGTGCTGTATGAATGGGTAAATGAGGGCACAGATTGTGCTGTAAAGCGCTTTGAGTATCTTGAAACAAGATAGAAAGGCGCTATATAAGTACAGTTCATTTACCATTTACTTATCCAATGAAGATCTTTCTTGAACTCCAGAGACTGGACACTGGCCAAGAGTATTGTCAGAATAGTTAGCCAGCCTCTGCTATCCAGTTGGTAGAATCTATGCTTGGTTCCTCCCTATGTCATTTTTTAATTTTGAGTGGGAAATGTCTCGCTGCTGCATGTTTGGGTGATTCTACAGTGTTTAGTTGTAGCTTTGGGATTGGTAAGCTCTAAACACCCTGGAAAACACTGATGTAGAGCATCAGTTTATGCCACTGAATAAAAAACAAATACAAACATAATGGAGTAAGTCACATGTTAGGTGTAAGCTTTGAACAAGTTATCATCACGCTGATATACAATGGCCAACCAATGATTTTGTTCATGCACAAATTTTTGGCGTATGTTGACATGTTGCTGATAAATTGATAATATGTTTCAGGTATGCAAGAGGCAAGTTATGCATAAGTTTACACTTTACATGTATGTTACTCACAAGTTGCAAACAAGCAGTGAGTTAAAGGTTAGACCCTCAGTCAGAAATGTTTCAATGTGTATCACTGCCTATCTAAAGCTCTGTTTTATGTTACAGGTGAGGTTAAACACAGGCTGTGTGTGTTAAGTTCAATGATGTTGATGGTGCCATGTTTTATCTTATAAAGTTTTAACAAAAAGACTGTGCACCATACCATCCATCCATCCATCCATTATCATTCACTTGTTCTGAAGTAGGGTCATGAGGGCAGCACCTTGAGCAGGGAAGCCCAGACATCTCTTTCCACAGCCACCTCTTCCAGCTTTTCTAGGAGGATTCCAAGGCGTTCCCAGGCCAACCAAGAGACATAGTCTCTCCAGCGTGTCCTGGGTCTTCCTGGGGGTCTCCTCCCAGTCAGACATGCCCGAAGAACCTCCCTAGGGAGGCGTCCAGGGGCATCCTTAGCAGATGCCCGAACCACCTCAACTGGCTCCTCTCGATGTGGAGGAGCAACGATTCTACTCCGGGTCTGTCCCGGATAACTGAACTTCTCACCCTATCTCTAAGGGAGAGTCCAGCTACCCTGCAGAGGAAACTAATTTCAACCACCTGTATCTGCGATCTCATTCTTTCAGTCACTACTCAGAGCTCATGACCATAGGTGAGGGTAGGAATGTAGACCGACCGGTAACTAGAGAGTTTTGCCTTACAGCTCAGCTCTCTCTTCACCACAACGGACCTGTACAGAGTCCGCAATACTGCAGATGCTGCACCAATCCGTCTGTCAATCTCATGCTCCATTCTTCCCTCACTCGTAAACAAAACCCCAAGATACTTGAACTCCTCCACTTGAGGCAGAATCTCACCCTCAATCTGGAGAGAGCAATCCACCCTTTTCCGGTTGAGGACCATGGCCTCAGATTTGGAGGTGCTGATTCTCATCCCATCTGCTTCACACTCGGCTGCGAACCGCTCCAGTGAGAGCTGACAATCACGGTACAATGACGCCAACAGGACCACATCATCTGCAAAGAGCAGAGATGGAATCCTGAGGCCACCGAACTGAAAACTCTCCCACTGGCTACACCGAGAAATTTTGTCCATAAAAGTTATGAACAGAATCGGTGACAATGGGCAGCCCTGATGGAGTCCAACTCCCACCCTGAAGGGGTCTGTCTTACTGCCGGCAATGCGAACCAAGCTCTCGCACCGCTTGTATAGGGACTGAACAGCCCGTAGCAATGGGCCCCCAATCCCTTACTAACAGAGCATCCCCCACAGTGTAACCCGAGGAACACGGTCGAATGCCTTCTCCAAATCCACAAAACACACATAGACAGGATGGGCAAACTCCAATGGCCCCTCGAGGACCCTAGTGAGGGTAAAGAGCTGATCCAGTGTTCCACGGCCAGGATGGAACCCACATTGCTCCTCCTGGATCTGAGGTTCGACCAACGATTGGACTCGCTTTTCAAGTACCCCTGAATAGACCTTACCAGGGAGGATGAGGAGAGTGATGCCCCTATTTTTGGAGCACACCCTCCGGTCCCCCTTTTTGAAGAGGAGAACCACCACCTCAGTCTGCCAATCCAGTGGCACTGCCCCTGATGTCCATGTGACGTTGCAAAGGCGTGTCAACCAAGACAGCCCCACAACATCCAGAGCCTTAAGGAAATCAGGGTGAATCTCATCCACTCCCGGAGCCCTGCCGCCTCGGAGCTTTCTAACTACCTCGGAGACTTCAGCCACAGTTATGGATGGATGGATCAACCTCAAAATCCCCCAACTCAGCTTCCTCCATGGAAGACGTGTTGGTGGGATTGAAAAGGTCCGAGAAGTATTCCTTCCACCTCCCGACAACATCACTGGTTGAGGTCAACAGCAGCCCACATTCACTGAATACAGTGTTAGTAAAGTGCTGATTTCCCCTCCTCAGCCGTCTGATGGTTTGCCAGAATCTCCTCGGAGCTGACTGAGAGTCGTTATCCAAGGTTTCACCGAACTCTTCCCACATCTGAGCTTTTGCCTCAGAAACAGCCAAGGCTGTGGACCCCTTGGCCCTCTGGTACTCCTCAGCTGCCTCCGGAGTCTCGCTGGCCAACAAGGCCCAATAGGACTCCTTCTTCAGCTTGACAGCCTCCCTAACCCGGGGTGTCCACCACCAAGTTCATGGATGACCACTACAAGAAGCACCGACAACCTTGTGGCCACAGCTCAAGGCAGCCACCTCAACAAGTGAGGTGGGGAACATGGCCAACTCAGACTCAATGTCCCCCACCTCAGTTGGGATGCGGTCAAAGCTCTCTCGGAGGTCATCGATCTAAGACCTAGGGCGTCCTGGTGCCAAGTGCACTTATGGACACCCTTTTGTTCGAACATGGTGTTTGTGATGGACAAACTATGACGCTTGTCATTAATGTGCCTTATTTACTGTTTACACCAGGTAAGAAATTAGCTAATAAAGCACGCAGACGTGAGCATGAGTGTGCCAACCAATGAGTCTGTGATATGTGTGTGTGTGGAATGTCTCAAACATGTATATATTTTGATATATGTTTATTTTTGAGTTATAGCTCCCTATGGTGAAAATTCCACTAGCGGCCACTGTGTGCTATTAGATGCATACCTGGCCCAGCAAGGGAGACAAGTGAATCCCCCTGACGTTTGTCATAAATATGCCGTATTTACTGTGTTTATACAGGTAAGGAATGAGTTAATAAAGCATGCAGGCGTGAGCATGAGTGCGCCAACCGATGAGTCTGTGATTCATGTGTGTGTGTGGAATGCCTCGAACATATATATACAAAACGGATTCCAAAAAATGTTGGGACACTAAACAAATTGTGAATAAAAACTGAATGCAATGAAGTGGCGGTGACAACATCTAATATTTTATTCAGAACTGAACACAAATCACAGATCAAAAGTTTAAACTGAGAGAATGTATCATTTTAAGGGAAAAATCAGTTGTTTCCAAATTTCATGGCGTCAACAAATCCCAAAAAAGTTGGGACAAGTCCATTTTTATAGCTGTGTGGCATCCCCCCTTCTTCTTACAACACTCAACAGACGTCTGGGGACAGAGGAGACCAGTTTCTCAAGTTTAGAAATAGGAATGCTCTCCCATTCATGTCTAAAACAGGCCTCTAACTGTTCAATCGTCTTGGGCCTTCTTTGTTGCACCTTCCTCTTTATGATGTGCCAAATGTTCTCTATAGATGAAAGATCTGGACTGCAGGCTGGCTATTTCAGTACCCGGATCCTTCTCCTACGTAGCCATGATGTTGTGACTGCTGCAGAATGTTGTCTGGCATTATCGTGTTGAAAAATGCAGGGTCTTCCCTGAAAGAGATGACGTCTAGATGGGAGCATATGTTGTTCTAGAACCTGAACATAGTTCTCTGCATTAATGGTGCCTTTCCAGACATGCAAGCTGCCCATGCCACAAGCGCTCATGCAACCCCATACCATCAGTGATGCAGGCTTCTGAACGGAGCGTTGATAACAACTTGGGCTATCCTTGTCCTCTCTGGTCCGGATGACATGGTGTCCCAGTGTACCATAAAGAACTTCAAATCGTGACTCATCTGACCACAGAACAGTCTTCCATTTTGCCACACTCCATTTTAAATGACCCCTGGCCCAGTGCAAACGTCTGTGCTTGTGGAGCTTGCTTAGAAATGGCTTCCTCTTTGCACTGTAGAGTTTCAGCTGGCAACGGCGGATGGCACGGTGGATTGTGTTCACTGACAATGCTTTCTGAAAGTATTCCAGAGACCATTCTGTTATTTCCTTGACAGTGGCATTCCTGTTTGAGGTGCAGTGACGTTTAAGGGCCCGGAGATCACGAGCATCCAGTAGAGTTTTATGGCCTTGACCCTTACGCACAGCGATTGTTCCAGATTCTCTGAATCTTTTGATGATGTTATGCATGGTTGATGATGATAACTTAAAAGTCTTTGCTATTTTATGCTGGGTAACACCATTCTGGTATCGCTGCACTATCTTTCTGCGCAACAATGGTGGAATTGGTGACCCTCTTGGCTTCTGAGAGACACTGACACTCTGAGAAGCTCTTTTTATACCCAATCATGTTGTCAATTGACCTAATTAGTGTTAATTGGTCTTCCAGCTGTTCGTTATATGCTCAATTTCCTTTTTCCAGCCACTTATTGCTACTTGTCCCAACTTTTTTGGGATTTGTTGACACTGTGAAATTTTGAATCAACATGTTTTTCCTTTAAAATGTTACATTTACTCAGATTAAACTTTTGATCTGTCATCTATGTTATATTACAAATAAAATATTGACATTTGCCATCTTCACATCATTGCATTCAGTTTTTATTCACAATTTGTTTAGTGTCCCAACTTTTTTGGAATCTGGTTTGTATTTTGATATATGTTTATTTTGGAGTTATAGCTCCCTATGATGAAAATTCCACTAGACGCCACTGTGCCCTATTAGATGTATACCTGGTCCAGCAAGGGAGACAAGTGAATCCCCCTTCTCTTCTTTCACAACCTGTATGTCAGACCTCAGCAGGAGCAAAATGCCCTGCACCTGGCAGAGGGCACCCACTCCCCGCAAGTGGGTGATAGGAAATAGGGATGCACGATATTGGATTTTTGGCCAATATCTGATATGCCGATATGTTAAAACTTATTGGGCCAATAACCGATGCAGATACCGATATTTTATATGTTCCTTTGTTAGAACATAGCCCTCTTATTTAGACTTACTTGCTACAAAAATTGTGCAACAGCTGTAAGAGCTGGTGACAAATTCAGTAACAGCCATATGATATGCATAGCACTTTGACTTATATTAAATGAAAAGTGTTAAATGTTATTTATTAGCATTAGTCACCTGCGATGCTGTCTCACTTGTGGAGGCTTATTCTGGGTTCCTAGCTGCTGTGTGGGGTCCTTTGCACTCAGCCTTTTTAGGTTCAAGGTTTTTGTCTATCCATTATTCCGTAAGACTAATCATGCTAACGGGGCTAACACGATGTCCAAAATGTCTGCGGTAAAACTCACCCAACAAGTCGTGCTATCGGTTATTAGTTTCTCAATGATGTCGGAAATGACGGCTTGTAACTTGGGTAACGTTACGTCGGAAAAATATCTCCGACTGCGGATGATGTAGCGAGGCTCAACATAGTCCATAAATCTTTGGAACCTGACATCCTCACCAACGAAAAATAAAACTTCCAAACCACCGACATTTTGAAATTTCCTCTCTGCCGTGAGATTGGGTAGATGCACGTGACGTCATCGCAGTGAGCTACCGCTGCAACGTCATCACGTTGTGCTGCCGCTTCAGACAAAGACAGTGCCTTTTATATCGGTGAGTTATTTTAGTGGAATGGCCGATGTCCGATATTGAAATTTAATGTTAATATTGGCCGATACCATGCCAATAATATCGTGCATCCCTAATAGGAAAACGACATGTAGGCTAGACAGGCTATATGAAATAATGCGTTTCATTTCTTGAGGGGGATGGCAGGCGTTCATGCCGCCCTTGACAAATGCGGCCGTGGGCAGCTGCAGATATTGCCCATACCAGAAAAATCCTCTGCATAAGCTTGTTTAAGTTCTGTTTAAGCTAAGGACAATTCATGAAGAAGTTACTCATAGGTGATAAGACTTATTTACATATATCAATGTAAGTTCTCTAAAATGTTGTAGTGTGACAGGGCCTTTACATAATGCACGTCAAAAAGTATTCACACTGTTTTACTGAAAAATTATTTAGGTATCCATATAAAAGGAGTACTTTTTCTCACCTTCAAGATACAGCAACAGGTGAAGTATTAAAGGTTAAAAAAACATAGTAAGTGAAAAGGGAAATAGATTCAGGGACTTCAATTATGAGCCAGAGAAGGTCATCAAGAGGTCTGAAAACCGTGTGAGTCATTTCCTGTTTGGCCCTGACAGTCACCTCACCGTTGTTCAATATCTTGGTCAACTGTGGCAGATGTGAGGGAGGTGTCCCTGAGTTATGGTATAAAAAGATACAACAGACCATGTTTGAATTTATTAACATAAATCACCACAGTCTGTAGGATTGGACAGTATAATGTGGAGGGATAATTTGGTGTTAGGACAGCTGATTTCCTTTCAGTGTCTTAATGATAGTGAATTAATTAAACTTTTTTTTTTGTTTGTTTGATAATGTCCAGTCTTCTTGTTGCTGATGTTTGATGGACTGCCTGCTACAATTCTAAAGGTTATTTTTTGTAGTCTTTTGTGTTTATGGTTAAGTTTATTCCCTTTTGGGTGTCATGTTTTTTTTCTTTCTGTTTTGTGAGCATGTTTCTTTAGATGTTTTAACTCTGCCAGTGTTACTTTTCTCCAGATAGTTTTTGCTCTTCTGCCCTGCCCTGCCCTCTTTCACCCGTTCCCCATTACCATTAAGCAGCAGGGAAACCTCAGGTCCTCCTTCAGAGAACATCTTTGAATTCAGCATTTATTAAATGTAACATTAACATTTTCATTTAATATTTATATCAAACGTAAAAGTTCAATGTAGTTTTTCTTACTTTTTTCCCCATTTATTTTTATTTGTAAACTCCTTTGCGGTTGAGGAAGAAATGTTTTTAATTTATGAAAATATAGTTCCGAATCAGATTCTTTTAAACTTGTGTCTCTGAGCAGAAAACAAAGAAGCTCTCATTGGTTAGGACTTCACTTTCATTAGAGAAGGCTGAACTCATTCAGACTGTCCAGGATGAGTTTGTTCACTAGTCACAATGCTGATCGATCGATCTATCTATCTATCTATCTATCTATCTATCTATCTATCTATCTATC
>NC_056504.1:17302382-17314733 GCF_014905685.2 Nematolebias whitei
ATCTATCTATCTATCTATCTATCTATCTATCTATCTATCTATCTATCCATCTATCCATCTATCCATCTATCCATCTATCCATCTATCCATCTATCCATCTATCCATCCATCCATCCATCCATCCATCCATTTGTGATGCATTCGGTTGCCACCTGTAAATAAATAAAAAATCTATACTGAAATTGTAGTTGCTCTTAAAAAAAAATAAGCTTAAATGTCCCATTTAGGTTTACATGAATCATTTTTAATATTACAGTTGCATCCAAAAAAGTTCAATCTGGTCCTCTGGACATTCAAAAAAACAAAAAACAAAACAAAGCAAAAAAATGTAGATACGTTTCGTCTTTCATCTGAAAGACTTCCTCAGTCTGAGGTGTTGTAGTCAGCTCAGTCTCTTAATAGTATTAAGTAAGTATTATTATACTATTTAAGTATTAAATAGCACCTTCTCAGAGTGGATCAACCAGTTTGCTGCTGACAACCAAAACCAGCTGCTGTCAGCAGCAAACTGGTTCATCCACTCTGAGAAGGTGCTATTTAAGAGACTGAGCTGAATACAGCACCTCAGACTGAGGAAGTCTTTCAGATGAAAGATGAAACGTATCTACATTTTTTTTGCTTTGTTTTTTTTTGTTTTTTTTTAATGTCCAGAGAACCAGATTGAACTTTGTTGGATTTTTCTACCTGGATTATTGAGCATGCATCAAGATATTACAGTTGTATTTTCTCTTTGTTAAAATCAGGTCTCTCTTGTAAATGAGTCCCCGAGGCTCAGTGGGATTAACCTGTATAAATAAAGGTTGAATGAATTAATTTTGGTTTCATTACATAATGAACTCTAACAAAAATAATACGTTTTTTTATTACTGTTAAATTTCAGTCTGAGTTGCTGAAATTACATCTTCTACTTGAGCACGAGAATATGTGTGAGCACAGGGCCTTCTGGGTAATCTTGGTACAGAAATGAGTGGATTTTTTCAGCTTCTGTGTTCAGATGGGTTATCCCTGTTGGATGTTTTCATGGTCAAGTTGTTAATGATGACTGTAAATAAAAATAATACCACAGATCAGATGCTGTGGATGCTCAGCACTTCCTCTTCAGCAGGTCCTGGATTGTGAAACTGAAAATAAAGATATGTAAGAGGACTGCAGCTGCATCTACAGTAGCATTTATCAGGTTTTTACACTAAAGGCCTAGGGCTTGTAGTCCCAGTTCACCACTGCCATTAAGTCACCTGCTTCCAATGTTCTCACTTTCTCAGCCCCAGTCCATTAATTGTCCTTGTCTCCAGCTCACTTGCAGTCTGTTCAGGTCTTCTCCATGTATCACCAAGTTCTGTAAATTTAGTATATTTTGCTGCCATGCCAGGCTTTTGTTTGGTATTATTCATAATAACTGATATTTAGGCTCCTCGTGTTGGTTTGCACTCTTGGGTCCATCGGTCCTGCAGACTGTGACAGACGGTGAACTGACACTTCCTCTTCCTGTGAGAGTAGAAGACAGGATGAGAGGAAACAGGATGAAGAACCTCCCACAGACAGGAGCCTGCTCTGTGCCTGATGTCCAACGTTCTGCTGCCAGCAAACCCTCGTCCTGGTTTCTAAATGTGGAGATGACTCCTGATGTGTCATTCTGTCTCACCAAAACAAACATTTTCTCCACTGATGCTAATTTTGATTGTTATTTTTTCACAAAGATGCCCCGATATTCAACACTTGTGATCACCTGCAGGTGAGAGTGTTTTTACCATGTGTCTGTGTGTGTTTTATTTGTCTTTAGCATCGGCAAAATGTCTCAAAAGCCACCTGACAGATTTAATTGGAACTCTCAGAACATAGTTATAGGATGTACATTTACAACTGATTAACTTTTGGAGTTCATTTTTTTCATTGCTGACACAAATAATCATCCTTAGCAAACACAAAAATAGCTCAAATGAAGCTGATTCTATTGATTTTGAGCTCATATTTGGTGCAGAAGTAGCTGAAACACATTCCCATCAGATACACAGAGTGCTGACCAATAACACAAATTCTGTTTTTAAAACTTTGCCATTGACTATTAGAGTTAACTGAGCTACTCTTTAACTTGGGCTGTAACTGTGCCATTAATAAAATATCTCAAGAACCAATAAAAATATTTTAAATACCTTCAGAACACAATCATGATTAAACTTTGGACCCTTTTCAAGATGGCTGCCACAGCCTACTAAATGTATGAAACACAAAAAAGGCTACAACTTAGTCAAACTTAAAGTTATTGATTATTTGGTGTGGTAGTAGCTTAGAGTCATATTAACACAAACCCTGAGCACTAACACATCCCAGAAGGCAGTGGTGAATGGCTGGGGTGGCCATCTTTAATTAAAACTCAGTCGTGAAAGATTGTGGTGATATGCATTCCTCAAGGGAATGCTGGACCTTTACATTTTTAATTTTTTTAAGGCCTGATTAAAAAAAGGACCCTTGTGCACCATATGACAGAAGCTTTAGTTAAGAGTCAGACTGCCCCCAACAGCATCATAAGTGGCTCATAATAAAAACTAACGTGCCAATTAGACATCTGCTGCGTTTCCACAGCTGTCTGGAGAAGAACGTGTTTACAATTAGGAAGAGATCTCAAATGAGCAAAGACATACACATCGTCTTCTGAAATGGCCAACTGTCATCAAGGGGTTGTAGATTTAGGCGGGACGAGTTGGCCAGTGGCCTGTGATCGTTTCGTAAGTGGAGGCCCCGGGGGAGTGTGTCATACGTGATTAGGTGGATGGAACTGCAGATGCCAAATAAGCAGAGCTGAGCGGCAAGAACGAGAAGCGACACAGTCCCACTGGGTGTCACCACTGATCACATCAGATCATCCCTCCCCTCCACCCCTGACAACTCAATCAATGACCTGTATGTGTTTCTGGGAGCAGAGATGCTGTCACAAGCTCCAGCACTCGCTCGGAGAATATCCAGACTGCAGTGCTGTTTTTTTCAGAGGATTTAAGTGTTTCAACCCTGAAGGAAGAAATGAGCTCAACGAAAAATCTTTTCAGCAACAGTTTGGACCACAAGGTGGCACAGTTGCACTGTAAAAAATAACAAGCTGCTCCCTCTACATTTGTCTTGTTTTTCCTCTGCTTTTGTTTTATGATAGATCTTAAAGTTTGTATGGTTCTTCATCAATCTCTGAAGGCTAATGGTGGGATTTTAAAATCTGTAGACTTATGTCAGTAGATCTATATGTCAGGATAAAATAAAGAAAAACAGATGAGGTGGTTTTTGTTTTGTTGGTTTCATTTTTTCTTATTTTGTGCAGCAGCGTCTCTTCAAAAATCGTTTTTGTTGCAGTTCTGTCAGGTTGACTTGTGACAGAAGTTTTAATCGATTCCAAATTAATTCAGATGTAATA
Organism: Nematolebias whitei; assembly: GCF_014905685.2. Classification (NCBI taxonomy): domain Eukaryota; kingdom Metazoa; phylum Chordata; class Actinopteri; order Cyprinodontiformes; family Rivulidae; genus Nematolebias; species Nematolebias whitei. The sequence goes on from NC_056504.1 coordinate 17,305,780, forward strand.
GTTTTCAGGTACATACCAATAAATAAATAAAAACTCAAGTGAAACTCGCATATTATTGATTCTGTTCACACATAGTGACACATTTCAAGTGTTTGTTTCTAATTTTATTTATTGTGGCTTACAGCAAATGAAAACCCAAAGTTTTGTTTTTTTCTCAAAGTTAATTACATAAAACCACATCCACACTGCATTTGGACCACCAGGACCTGGGTAACAGCGGTCCCATTCCTTGTGTCGAGACACTCCTGACCTGTAGATGTCATGAGCGTCTCACCAGGACAGAGGACAAACATGGATTGGACTGTTGCTGAAGAAAATTGTGCACTCCACTTGGAACTGAAGGTCCCAGAGTGAGGATGAAGAGTGGAGAGGCTCAGAATCTGAGCTGCTTGAGGTCCAGAGTTCAGTTTCCACAGTCAGTGATGATTTGGGGAGACATATCATCTGCTGGTGTTGGTGTTTATCAAGTCCAGAGTCTATCGGAAAACTTCATATCACTTCATGCTTCTTGCTGCTGACAAGCTTCAGAGATGTTGATTTAATTTTCCAGCAGGACTTGGCACCAATGACACGGCCAAGTACCATTGCCTGCTTTAATGATCTTTTGGTTCCACTGAGCCTGATTGACTGTAAACTCTGCACACCAAAAGAATCTCTGAACAACCAGACACAACGATGCAGACGAGCCGCTGCAGTCAAAGCAACCTGGACTTCCAGAACCTCTCAGCAGGTTCACAGACCACATGGCCTCCATGCCACGCCACCTTGATGCAATCATTCATTCAAAAGAAACCAAAGATTCAGAGCATGTACTGTACAGAACATGGACTTACTTTTCAGTAGGCCAACAGTTCTGTAGCAAAATTCATTTTTTACTAGTTTTAATGTATACAATATTCTTATTTTCTGAGAAATTGAATTTTTGGTTTTCATTAGCCGCAAAGCATTACCATCAAATTTAACAGAAATAAAAGCTTGAACATACACTGTGTGGAATAAATGTTTATGTGAGTTTCACTTTTTGACTTGAAGCACTGAAAAATTAACTTTTTAACATTTAAATGAGTTAAGGAATACAAGCAGGTCCATCCACCAAAATGCGACATCTTGAACCTTCAAATCCATGTAGCTGTAAATGTGTGGCTCACATAAAGAAATCTGTCATCACGTGTTAAAAATAAAATGCCACTTTGTCTAATTTAGATGTTTCTACCCTAAGTAGATCAGACATCTTTATGCCAAATTTCATTTGTAACTATTTTTCTTCTTCTTTTGGGAGCAGGGTCCTAAATCCATCCATCCATCCATTATCTTTACCCGCTTATTCCATTTTGGGTCACGGGGGTCGCTGGTGCCTATGTCCAGCAATCACTGTGCGAGGGGCGGGGTACACAATGGACGGGTCGCAAGTCCATCACAGGGACACATAGAGACAAACGAGACAAACAACCATTCACTCTCTCACTCACACCTAGGGACAATTTAGTTACCAATCAGCCTAACATGCATGTTTTTGGTCTGTGGGAGGAAACCGGAGTACCCGGAGAAAACCCACGCATGCACGGAGAGAACATGGGGTCCTAAATCCATCCATCCATTTTCTTTACCTGCTTGTTCCATTTTGGGTCACGGGGGTCGCTGGTGCCCATGTCCAGCAATCACTGTGCGAGGGGCGGGTACACCCTGGACGGGTCGCAAGTCCATCACAGGACCACATAGAGACAAACGAGACAAACAACCATTCACTCTCTCACTCACATCTAGGGACAATTTAGAGTTACCAATCAGCCTTATATGCATGTTTTTGGTCTGTGGGAGGAAACCGGAGTACCCGGAGAAAACCCACGCATGCACGGAGAGAACATGCAAACTCCACCCAGAAAGGCCCCTGGACCGGGGTTTGAACCAGGGACCTGCTCGCTGAGAGGCAGCAGCTCTACCAGTTGCGCCACCGTGCTGCCCGGGGTCCTAAATCATCAGACAAAATAAAATGACAATGTAGCATGAAGATGTGCTCCCCTGACTCTGACCTTTGACCCTTGGGTTGTCTACCAGACTCACCTTGACTGTTTTCTTTAAAGTTAATTTTGACTTAAATTATATTTTATTAATTCAACCTTTATTTAGACAGATTAATCCCATTGAGCCTCGAGGACTCATTTACAAGAAAGACCTAATGTTTTCACACGTTCACTGTCCTTGGACTTAGAGTTACAGTCTGACTGTTTACTCTTCTATGTTTTTAAGAAATGATCAACAGAATTAATAATGAAGTTTGTTTATTTGATGATGACAAGTGTGAACATGAATAATGTTGATTATTGTTTGCAATCGTAATGAAATCATGTGAAATATTATAATGTGTTTAACATATTTCTCTGTTCTGTTCGTTCAGAAATTAACCTTTCCTTGAGAGACATTTTTGTGTTTTGAGCTGGAAGATGTTTACTTCAGAGGGGAGTCATGACATCTGAGAGATCACCTAAACACTTCTGAGAGCTGATGGCTCAGACAAAGTTTCTTTGTGTGACATTTTGTTGTTCGTCTGTTTTCTCTATCCTGATGTGCTCTGATGTATGTCTTGTTTATTCCTGAGCGAAGAAAACAAGTTTGCTCAGTAACAATTTTTGTCAGAAGCAGAGTAGAGTTCCAGTAAATAAAGTAAAGTGCTATGTGTTGTTATCATTGTATGTTCCCATACAATGGCGAAATTTGTTTTCTGCATTTAACCCATCGCACCTGGGATACACCCAGGTGGAGCAGTGGGCAGTTATGTAGCCACCCAGCGAACAATTAGGAATTAGGTGTCTTGCTCAGAGACACCAAGACATGTTGTAATGTCTGGGGATTGAACCTGGGGCTTTCAGGTCCCAGGTCGGCTGCTCTGCTTCTACCCCATCTCGGCCCTAAAGCGTTGTTTTTCTCACTGCAAGACTCAAGTTTTCGGCTTAAAGTCTAACCTTGCTGAAGGTTGTCGATGGCCCACACACCTTCTTATCCGCTGTCGTCCTCACAGATCCTTGGAGCAGTCACAGGGACTGTCAGCTGCCTTGAGCTGTTCCTGGCTTGGTTAGTCCTCACCTCATGGTGTATCCTGGTCTGCTCCACCAACAGAACCCTGGAAAGACAAGTGAACCCAGCCCTCAAAGTGAAATGGCAAGGAGCAGAAACTTGGTGACATGAATGCAGCTTGGGTCTGGTTATACCATTTTTAACTGATATAACTTGATAAATCATTTTCTGTCTTGCAGTGATAATAAATGACTGATCTGGTCTCATTAAATCACTTTTTTCAACCAAAATCCAAACAAACAATTTATCAAATAGTTAAACTTTATCTAAATATGTGCACGTATAAAAGCCTAAATAATTCCTGCTCATCCATCCATCCATTATCTTTACCCGTTTATTCCATTTTGGGTCACGGGGGTCGCTGGTGCCCATGTCCAGCAATCACTGTGCGAGGGGCGGGGTACACCCTGGACGGGTCGCAAGTCCATCACAGGGACACATAGAGACAAACGAGACAAACAATCATTCACTCACACCTAGGGACAATTTTAGAGTCACCAATCAGCCTAACATGCATGTTTTTGGTCTGTGGGAGGAAACCGGAGTACCCGGAGAAAACCCACACATGCACGGAGAGAACATGCAAACTCCACCCAGAAAGGCCCCTGGACCGGGGTTTGAACCAAGGACCTGCTCGCTGAGAGGCAGCAGCTCTACCAGTTGCGCCACCGTGCTGCCCTAATTCCTGCTCAAAGAGTTAATTTTGCCTTAGATAAGAGATTTATTAACTCATTATTTATTAAGATTGTTCATTATTGTTTTGATAATTACTTTACTACTTTTCAAACTAGTTATTTTCCAAATCCTTTATCATTTGTGTTGTTCAATTTTCTTTATTGCTGTTTATGATTCTTATTTTCATTATTTATTTTGTAATAAAATTTGTGCAACCAAAAGGTGTCAGCAAAGGTCAAAGGAAAAGTTTACAAGACAATGAGACCAGCTATGTTGTATGGTCTGGAGACAGAGACATGCACAATAAGACAAGAGACAGAACTGGAAGTGGCAGAAATGAAGATGTTCAGGTTCTCCTTAGGAGTGACAAGGATGGAGAAAATCAGGAATGAGCTCATCAGTGGTACAGCACAGGCTGAACAACTGGGAGATAAAGTTAGAGACCAGACTGAGATGGTTTGGACATGTCCAGAGGAAGGACAGTGGGTATATTGGTAGAAGAATGTTAGAAATGCAGCTGGCAAGAAAAAGACAAAGAGGAGATATATGGATGCAGTTAGAGACATGGAGGTAGTTGGAGTGAGGACAGAGTGAGGTGGAGGAGGATGACTCGCAGTGGAGACCCCTGAAGAGGGAAAAGCTGAAAGAATAATTTTGTAATAAAATGTAAAAGGCAAACTGAGTTTCCTCATCATTCAGTTTAATCTTGTGATAAGAATTCCCTGCAACTATGAATTCATCTTCAGCTGTTGAGTAACCTGAAGTGTTGCTCCTAACTGTAACAAGTGCAAATACTAAATGTCTTGTAGAGTGGAGGCAATCACCCAGTGAATACAATGTGGTTATAATGGTCTCTGCTGTTCTCCAGTCCGAGGGTTTTGTTTTCGAGGTGTTCGGTGTTTATTTTGACCTGTTGGATATTGGCAGAGCTGGCACCTGGTTCTGATCGCACCCTGAGCCAAAGTGAGTTTGTTTCCAGCTCCCCTGCTGAGCAGGCGAGAACGAGCCCATATTACTACTGGTTGGCTGCAAAACAAAGACGCCGTCAGGTCGACTGAGTGTGTCTTGTGTGGTCTGCCTCCTCTTTAGAAGCTGATGAGCAGAAATCTGCCAACAGACATACGCTGAGGAAACATGTCCATCTGCTAGGTGTTCTGTCTGCAGAATCCTGTTAGTAAAAGTTCAAACAAAAGGAGCTTTTTAAGGCTGGACTGAGTCTCATTTACTAACTGTGAAGATTCACTGAGGTAACATCTGTAACAGCTGTCCTACAACAAACAGATTTAATGAAAAGAGCATTTTGTTCTTGATAAAATGGAAGGCTGACCTGACGCAGATGAACCGCAGGTCAGAGGTCACTCGTTCAGGGATGAAGATGTTCACACCCTTGATAGAGAGGAACGATGGTTTGAGAGAGGAGTGAAGGAGGCCATCTTTGTGAAGAGAAGAGAATCCATCGTTTTAAGAAAGGACTGAAGACTTTTTTATTGGAAAGATTTTATAGTTTAAAGGTATTTTTAATCCTGTTACTTTTAGTTTTTTTTTGTTGAGTTTTTACATTTTTTTTAGTCCAATTTTATTCTCTCTAGATGTTTTATGTTGTAGCACTTTGAGATTGTAAAATGTAAATTGCAGTACAAATTGAATAAATTATTGTTATTATTATTATTATCATTAGACAGGGGCAGAGGCCTCTGTCTTCAACTGACTCCCTCTTACAAAGATGTTATTGCTAGTATCACTCAGCCCCCTGTGAATAGCAAACAACCATCAGTGAGCTAATGATCCATCATTAGACCAATGGTCCTCCTTGATCATGTGAACAGTTGGTTTTGGCTGTCAGCAGCAAACTGGTTGATCCACTATGAGAAGGTGCTATTTATAGGACTGGGTTTGTTGCAGCTCCTCAGACTGAAGAAGTCTTCTGGATAAAAGACAAAACGTTTCAACAAAGAATCTGTCCAGAGGACCTGACTCAACCTTGTTAGCAGTTTCACTATGTTTCCACAAAGCGCTGGATACAGAGGCTTACAGTTTCCTCCTGCGTTGATTTGTGATCCAGAGGGCTTGTTTCACTCAGGGCTGATGTAGTTGTAGTACGGAGCTGCACTGTCTGAAGGAATGACTGATTTATGACCCCATTCAGAGCTGCATCATACACTAACAGACTTACAATGATCTAGATATCCATTCATCAGAAATCTAACCTGCCTGTTGGCCTAAATGTATCACTCAGTTCCTTCTTGATCTTCTGGAAGCAGGAGATCCTGGAAAGACCCAAGAATTATTGAATGATCCAGCTGCCTTACAATCCAATTGCCCTTTTGACCTGACCCTAGTAGTCCATAATGTAATGCATGTCTGAAAAGTCCCTGTGGGAGAATCTTAATGTGGGGTCAGACAAGGAATGGAGGGAAGAAATCTCAGCTCTGAATACGTCTGCCGGCTGCACGAAGCATTTAGATGGGCAGCCCGGTAACAAGCCTCCACTCCTGCAGAGGACCAGTTCCTACAAGGAGCTGAAGGAAGTGGTTTGGCAAATAAAAACAGATTACCACATCAGTTTGTTTTTACATTTTAACATAAAAAGACAAGATATGTTTTCATAGAGTAATCAACGCTAGCTAACACGTGGGTTAAACGACAACCTCAGTCTGCCCCTCAAGGTAAGTGTTAAAACGACTGAAAATGGGATTTAACATCGTGAACGTTTAAATCACACAGTCACAGTCATGTAATCTTGAGGTCGCAGGTTTGATGGTTGTGTCAGCAACAGCATCCGGTATAAAACCAATGACCAGATCTTTCATGTGAGTTCACACACTGTGCCGACCCCCTGCAGAAGGGAGCAACCGAAAGAAAAATAAGAATATGTCTAAATCATAGACTACAAACAGAGCTAAGGTATAAATACTTCAAAAATAATAAACATTGTAGTTTTTATAACATTGCATGGCAGCTAAATAATTTGATCAGTTTCTAAAATGTATGGTTTTCTAAGCATTAAGTCGTTCAGTGGTATCGTTTTTGCTCGGCAGATAACTGAGCCACAAAGTTTTTTAAAGAGGCAACAAAAGCTCAGAAAATTGTTTTCATCTAAGATGTGTATGGGGTGCCATTTGTAAAGTTACACAGTCAAAAATTAAAAGCAATATTTTGGTTTATTTTGACTTTCCTAACAAAAATATATAGTTTTTTTTTTCAAAGGCAGATTTTCACCATGATATTTATACATTTATAAATGTCATAGTTCCAAACTAAATATTTAATTTAAAATCTAAATATTTAACTTGCAAGTTAAATATTTAGTTAGTGAAATAAATATTTAGGTGTAAATTAAATATTTAATTTACATCTACAATGTTTATTATTTTTGAAGTATTTATACCTTAACTTGCAAGTTAAATATTTAGTTTGTAAATTAAACATTCAGCTTGAACATAATAATTTAGTTTGTAAACTAAATATTTAGTGTGGAGCTAAATATTTAGTGTACAAACTAAATATTTAGTTAAACAATTAGTTTGTAAACTAAATATTTAACTTGTAAATTAAATATTTAGTTTGAAACTATGACATTTATAAATGTATGAATTACATAGTGAAAATAAGACTTTGAATTTAAAAAAAAACTTTTTTCTTATGAAAGTCTAAATAAACCAAAATACTGCTTTTAATTTTTGACTGTGTAACTTTACAAACGGCACCCCACAGTTGTGTTCTGAGGTTTTTTAAAGCAATAATCTGCTTTGCTGCTGTTATTACTTCTTGTCACCAGATGGCGCTGCTGTAACAGTGTCGAGCAAAAGAGACTTTATCAAGCAGGGTTTTTTTAAATGAAACAAACAACAAATGCTGCAGGAGACTTTTCAGCATGATAGTTACAGTAAACAACACAAAACCTTTATTGATTGAATAAATTTAGTTTCCCTTGAAACAAACACATTTATTTTTTATGTGAAAAACCATTTGACTATATGTGATGACATGAATAAGTTCAATAAGGTTCCAAAAAAAAAAAAAAAACATTGGAAACATGAGCAAAATGAACGTCACATTATTTATTTGATACTGGCAGCACGACGGCTCGGTGGTTAGCACTGTTGCCTCACAGCAAGAAGGTCCTGGGTTCAATCCCCAGTTGGACCTGGGGTCTTTCTGTGTGGAATTTGCATGTTCTTCTCATGCTTGCATGGGTTTTCTCCAGGTACTCCAGTTTCCTCCCACTGACCAAAAACATGCATGTTAGTCTGCCTTCAGGCCTCCCTTGCTAAAGAGATCTGTGATCTCAATGGGATTTGCCTGGTTAAATAAAAGTTAATAAATAAATAAATAAATACATTTAACATGAACTTCACATGTAAGCCCCACATGTGCAGTTCATGTGTATTTTTCTCAAAGGGTTTTAATGAGAGAAAGTTTGTGGATTCATTGTTTTTAGTGAACTTCAGCAGTAGTTTTCTCAGCTTTTATCAAGTTATTCTGAACGTTTCAGACTGAACATGGCCTGTTTATTCCTTTTTCATTTTCTTATTCTAATCACCCAAATATGGGCATTGTCGGCCACCGTACATTTCAGATCTGAAATTAGTGCACTGTACTGTATACGCCACAATAAGTATAAATAAAGCAGCTAAGGCAAACAGTAAAGTCGGGAGAAGCACTGATCGAGATCGAGTGTTGAGCCCCCTCCTGTTTACTCTGCTCACGTATGATTGTGCAGCTACCCATCCAGGCTGTCACATTGTAAAGTTTATAGATGATACAGCGGTGGTGGGATGCATCACAAACAATGATGAGTCCAGCTACAGGCAAGAGGTGGAACACCTGGAGAGCTGGTGCAGAGAGAATAACCTTCACATCAGTGTGAAGAAGACAAAGGAGATGATTGTGGACTTCAGAAGGAACAAAAACACCTACACCCCCTGAACATAAGAGGATCTGCGGTGGAAGTGGTCTCCAGCTACAAGTACTTGGGTGTACACATGAATGACAACCTCAGCTGGAGCAACAACACCACCAGCCTGATCAAGAAAGCTCATCAGAGACTCTACTTCCTCAGGCGGCTGAGGCGAGCTGGTCTGGGAAGCTCAGTCCTCACCTCCTTCTACAGGTGTGCAGTGGAGAGCATCCTGTGCTCCAGCATCAACGTGTGGCATGGAGGCTGCACAGCTGCAGAAAGAAAAGCTTTGCAGAGAGTGGTGAAT
>NC_056504.1:17314833-17325085 GCF_014905685.2 Nematolebias whitei
CACAGACATCTACACCTCCAGATGCAGGAAGAGGGCCGCCTGCATCATGAAGGACCCCACTCACCCAGCACACACACTTTTTGCCCCGATCCCCTCAGGAAGGAGGTTGAGGAGCATTAAGTGTAGAACCACTAGAATGAGGAACAGCTTCTACCCTGAGGCTGTTAGACTCATGAATCTCTAATCAGGACAATCACTGTGAAAAATCACATCATGTTGCTGCTGATCTATTTCAATGTTGCTGCTGATCTGTTCCATGTTGATGTGTTCATGTGTGCTCATCTGCTCACACAGACTCATGCTCATGTTTGTGCCGCTGTTCAACGTAATGTTTTTTATGCTATTAGTGCCTAATGTATATTTAGTTGATGTTTTTCTTAGTTCATATCTTAGATGTTATTACTGTTTTTCTTATACATTTTATTGTTGGATGTAACTGGGACCCTGTGTACATAATTTCGCTCCACCACATGTACCACATGAGGTGCGAATGACAATAAAGAAACTCTGACTCTGACTACACTGTAAAACCAGATTAGTTGGTTTAAGTTAATTTGCTGAAATTTATTTGTTTTTCTTCTGCTCCCTCTTCATGGGGCGTCACATTGAATCATCTGCCTCCAACTCCACCCTGCTGGTTAAAATATGGTTTAGTAGACTGAAGTGGTAAAGAGTCACGTGATCCGATGGGGCAGTTGCAGATCCACGTTTGTTTTGGCATGTTTTCCACCGGATGTTCTTCCTGTCGCAGACCTCAACATTCATCTGGGCTTAGGACCGTCAGAATTACTTAAAACATGTTCTTCCAATAGCTGGTTTCAACATTTTACTGAAACTGATTTTGTAAAAAAAAAATCAAATCAAATCAAAGTGACACTAATCAAATCAAACGTTTAAGAAACATTTCATTATTTACTTAGGTAAGGCTTAGATGATTTAAATAACACTGACTTGTTTTTGATGTTGAAAACTTCCTGCTTCATTTTCTGTTGTGTATTTTCAATATCAAGTATTTTGCCTGAAGTTTTAACTTTTTAAATATTATACTTTTTAGATTTAGTGCAAGTTAATATTTCCTAAAGTGCACGTCAGAAACAATCTGTAAAGTTTGGCTCTTTGGTTTTTGCATTTTAACAAACTAGAGCAAGAAAACTATTTAAACACGTTTAGATATAGATATTTCTTTAGTTAATGTGAGTGTTTTGACACTAAATATGATTTTTTTTTCTGCATCTCTCCCTAAGATTCAGAAGAACAAAAGCACACTCATTAGGTTTTCAGCTTTACAGTAGTCCCTCATTTATCGTGGGGGATCCGAACCCTGAAGCCCTGCAATACGTGAAAAACCGCTAAGTGGGAATAGTAGTACAATAATAAGTAGTAGTTTATTTTAGTGTATATAATATATATATATATATATATGAAAGCATTTTTAACCTTCCCACACTCTTGCAATATTCTAAACAATGTTTCTAACGTCTAAATGCTCTAAAAGAGCACAGAATGTCATGATGTCCCTCTCTCTGCCTCAGCTGCTCTCAGCCACCTGCAAGTAAATGGTAAATGGACTGTACTTATATAACGCCTTTCTATCTTATTTCAAGATACTCAAAGCGCTTTACACTACAATCTGTGTCCTCATTTACCCATTCATTCAACACTCTACTAGATCTCTACATAGCTAATTGAACAAATCATTCTAAAGAGGCTAATCAGAGCTTTATCACATTCATACACCGATGGGACACACATCAGAGGCTATGAAGGGTTCAGTGTCTTGCCCATGGACACTTCGGCTTGTGACTGCTGGTGGATTCGAACCCCCAATTCTTGCATTGGTGGATGACTGCTCTAACAACTCAGCCACAGCCCCCCCTCAAGTGTTCTTGGCCACACCCACATTTCTGCTCTGCACGGAGAACAGCTGATCAGCTGCAGGAGGAAGCTTTTCCTGCAGTGGGGTTGCACAAAGGAGCAGCAGGTACTAAATCATTTTAAATAATTTATTTTAAATTAAAAATTTCATGCCGATCGTGCATCAATCAGCCAATCATGTGTCATGGCCAATCTTATTTTGAAAAACCGTGATAGAGTGAGACTGCGATAAAAGAACAGTGAAGCAGCGAGGGACTACTCTATTCCGAAAATACACAAATATTTGTTATCTTTAAACTGTTAATAATTAAAATAATTTTTAAACAAAACAACAAGCTTTTTCCAGCTTTTATGTCTTCTTTCTAAAAATCTTTATAGTTTGGTAAATAATTATTGCAGAGAAACTCACTCAGACTAAACAAATGTCCGGTCATTAGAAGGAACCTAAATGGAAAATAAGAGTTATCAAATGCGACCATCAGCAGGATCAGGGAGTCTGATAATGATTTTTTGGGGTTTATGTCTGTCTGCAGCGGCCGACCACCTCCCTGTTTCCACGGCAGCGGTGATGAGCAGCAGAGGTACATAACACCAAGCAGCCTGCTTTCACATTCATAGAAATCCCAGCCATTAATTCACAAGAATAGGGGGTGAGTTCCATCACTGATGAAATATACGAGAGGAGCAGAAGCAATTTCTATCTTTAGACCAACAGACACTCCCTTCACTTCATTCTGCCCTGGCTGGTCCAGGGAAACTGATGCAGAAAGACAAGTTATTTTTTCTTCCTGCAGCTCACTCTTAGTATGACACTGTTGTGAAGGAAAGGGAGGCTGGGTTGGTGACGTAAGCAGCACTACAATCCATGACTCCTGCAAACTAAACTCTGCTCACATGTCCGTCTCCATCTCTAAATCTCTGCAGCACATTACAAACTGTGTGTCATACAGGAGCAGGAACATCAATGATTCATCTGCACGTTGACTCCGAGGGGCCCACCGTGCTCCGTGGGCGCTGCAGGAGAGACTATTTGTGCCAGCTGGCAGCAGGGTCCCGGCAGTTGGCACCTCTCACGGCTCATGTAGGTACTGTCATCTTCAGCAAGGAATGTAACCCTCCTCACCCCCACCTCATTCTTCCTCCTCCACTCCTGAATCCAGACAGCCATCCTCAGCAGAGCCTGAAATAAGACTGAGGCTCATTCGTAGCTACGGCGCTCCGTCTCCTTCTCAACGTCTCATTATGCTCCCGCCGAGGAGAGGGGGGTTCACAGCCACACATAAGCCCCTGGAAAATAATAATGCAGTAGCTGAGGCCCTTTTCGATCACGCTGGTGCATAACAACCCCTCACTTGTGAATTAGATGTCTCTCCTCCCTGTAGATTTCTAATCCCCCTTGGCTGCACCTCCGTTTCTTCATCTGCGTTGCCTTCATTATCATCTGCGGTGACGCTGCTCTGCTGTCGTCTCCATGAAGATCAGGAGGCTTTAACATGACATTTAGCATCACAATCTTGAACCAGATAAACATCAGGGTGTTAGCTCTGCGACCACTGACAGATATCCCCGTAAAACCCCAGCTTAAGCAGCAGATTGTGTTATTGTGGTGGTGATGGCGTCCTCTTCCCTGCATCATGTGTTTATTGAAGTTTACTCCTCAAGTGTCGACCTGTGAATGGCACCCTATTCACCAAATGTTGCCACTGTGTTTTATGCACGGAGCTGACAGATTTGTTGCGTTGCTGCAGAAGTAAAGATGTTTAATTCACGACTGGAAATCCTGCCTACGACTGTTGTGACACTCGGCTAAGAGGAGGCTTGTACGAGTTTAATTCGACAGGTGTACCAGCAGCAGCAACATAGCTGTAGGTGAAAATGCAGCTCCGCAGCAGCGATTCCCCAGATGGAAAACGAGTTAAAAGCCACACTTTCAGCACTTCGTTATTTCATCTCTGAGCTCAAACGCCGCATAGCAAAGCTGTCAAACCCTGTTCTTTATGCCTAAGTAATCTTGTGATGTGAGCATGTCTCAGAGAAACGCTTAGACCTCATCGTGGATTTCGTTCCCCTGCTGTGATGTTTGAATTCCGGGTTAAAAAAGAAAAAAATCCTTAAGCCCCTTCCTTGGGTTGCCCCAAGTGAATGAGTTCATGTTAGCATAACTGCGGCTGCCTGGATCGCTTATTAGGAGCTTGGCTGAGCTCTCAGGGTTTTGTTTGGATGGCTCCCAAATGGAAACACAAACTTGGAGCTGTGCCAAGCTGTCAGCACTGCCAGAGGAGTTGCGGCGTGAATGATGGCCGGATGGTGGAGTAGGCCTGGAGCAGTCCTCTGGGGCTGCCGGTGGATCAAACTTGCAGTCCAAACGAGCAAAGCACTAATCACCCAGAGCTGTGTGTTCACATGCAAATATTCATTCATACCAGACACAAGATGACACCTGAACATGAAGCGTTGCAGATATTGCTCCTGATATTTCAGACACTGACGTCTCCAAACACAGATTTATAACCAAGAATGAAGAGTGGATGTGAAAAGCATTAAAGTAATGAATGAAGAATCGAGCTGCAAGTTAAATATAAAACTAAACTAAAACAGGGTTTGAATTGTGGTGTTGTTTTATGTTAGTCTGATGGATTTTCCAATGAAACCCATTAAGACAAACTTTTATTGTTCTTATAACTCTTTGGTGTCGGCACTGCAAGAAAAGGGGGAGCTTAAAGTCTTTTTTTTATTTGTAGCACAACTGTGCTGCTTGTGTTTGAAATGACCCTGATGGACTGCTGACATATACTTATACTATAAATACTTCTTTAAAACATCTTCAGTTGATCCAAAATGCTGCTGTCTGAAACTTTACTGGAGTTAGTAGGAGAAATCATATCTCTCCAGTTTTAGCTTCTCTCCATTGGCTCCCTGTCAAATCCAGAATTGAACTCACAATCTTACTTCTAACCTACAAAGCTCTCAACAACCTGGCTCCATCTTATATTTGAGATAATATTGTTCCATATTTTCCTAACAGAGCACTTCGCTTTCAGGCTGCAGGTTTACTTGTGGTTCCTAGAATTTACAAAAGCAGAATGGGAGGCAGATCTTTCAGTTATCAGTCCACGAGGCTGACACATTGTTCAGTTTTAAGACTGGGCTGAAGAATTTTCTTTCTGATAAATCCTATAGTTAGGGTTGGCTTGTTATGCTGCTATAGGTTTTGACTACTGGAGGACAAACTGACCTCATTTCCTTAAATGAATTGTTAAAACTGAATAACAACCAAGTCCATGCTCATAATAATAATCCAGGTATACAATCGAACATTTTTCAATCAGGTCATCTGGACAGTTTCTTTTTTTGTGCTGAAACGTTCCATATGATCTGATTGAAAAATGTTGGATTGTATACCTGGATTATTGAGCATGGACTTTGTTGTTTTCAACCAGTTTGACACGACTGTCAACAAGGAAGAGGGCCGTCAATGGAGGAGGGTGTGTGACAAAGAAACCATCTTAGCACCAACAAAGCTGGTTTGTTCCACTTTGGAGTAAGCTGTTGGGGGAAGAATCAGTTTTGTGTTGTGTGTTTCCTTGACTGATGAAGCCTTCCGGATCGAAGGCGAAACTTGTCAGCACAAAAAAAGAAACTGTCCATATGACCTGATTGAAAAATGTCGGATTGTATACCTGGATTATTGAGCATGGACTTTGTTGTTTTCAACCAGTTTGACACGGCTGTCAATAAGGACGAGGGCCCTCAATGGAGGAGGGGGCGTGACAAAGAGACAATCTTAGCACCAACATAACTGGTTTGTTCCACTTTGGAGTAAGCTGTTGGTGGAAGAATCAGTTTTGTGTTGTGTGTTTCCTTGACTGATGAAGCCTTCCGGATCGAAGGCGAAATGTTTCAGCACAAAAAAAGAAACTGTCCAGATGACCTGACTGAAAAATGTTGGGTTAAAACTGAATCGGTTTCATTTGATACTATTTCTATCTTAACATGTGATTCTTGACTTGAGGGAAGTGGTGGCGCAGAGGTGAGAGAAGGTAAGCCTGTGATCAAAAGATTGTTGGATCAAACTCCCGGTACCGACAACATCAAAAATGTGGGTGGGAAAGGTGAAGCACCCACACCTGCATCCACCCTCATTTGCCCCACTCTGGGCCCCTGAGCAATGCCCTTAACCCCCCACCATCTGTTCCTCCAGGCACCCTAGATGGCAGCTCTCTGCTCCACACAGGGCTGTGGTAGCTCAGTGATCTGTGACACCAGAAACTGTCACAGCAAAACCAGATTTCAATTTAAAAAGTGTCATTTCTTGACAGAATGGCTCGACTCCCATTCAACTGTCAAAGTCTGTCTTTTGTATCTTCATTCAATGATCACTTTAATTCAAATCTGTCCACACGTTCATGAGATATTTCACAGAGAGACAGACAAAATGGATATTTTTAATCCAAACGTGCCAGTTGTTTCTTCCAAGCCAAACAATGGCACGCAGCTACCTCGTGTCACATGTTCTGTTCATTTAATGCAGCATTTTGGCTGCAGTGTGAATATGTTCAATGAATTTTAACAGAGCGTTGCTTTAACAGTTCAAACATGGCATGTTGGCAGGTCCCTCTCTAGCTGCTGTCATCTGAAAATATTTTCACTTAGAAAGTCTTTGACAGCTTGTTCTACATCAAATGCAACAGAAAAGGAAACATTTAATGTTCAAAAATCACCAGAATTTCATGTTTGACAAACCTGTTAGCTGTCTGCTGTGGCTGATGTGGTCTGGCTCCTCCTGAATATGAAGAGTGAGAGGTGTGCTTGTAATGGAATACTGTATAAAGGCTTTAATGAAAGCGCCATTCCCTGTTTTCACAGAATACGCTCCAAAGTCCTCAAAGAGTCTCTGAAGTACATTTCTGATACAGATTTCCTTTTAATTCATACAAAGTAATAAAATATGTTTAAAACCAGGTCTAAGAATTCAGCTTTGTCTTGAAAATATATATTTTTCTATAATTTAGGTTGACCGCGCGCTGACAGGTTGAAAGAGGTAAAAAAAAAAACCATTCAGTTAAGCTGCAGAATGACCAATGCCAGCAACCCACACGAAGCTTAACTGGACCCAGCCGCCACGTGCGCGTGTGGCCGAGCCCAGCTAGTTGATAGAGATTTTAAAAAGTCCAGATGGCTCACTGCCAGCAACCCACCTGAAGCTGTGACAGTGGATGGGCGTAGCCCAAACCCCAATTTCGATCATCAGCTGCGTGCGTCCGTCAACCATTAATAACTTTAATAACTATGATATTATAATGACTATAATAATCCGCTGACTCTTGTTATCCATCCATCCATTTTCTTCCGCTTATCTGGGGTCAGGTCGCGGAGGTAGCAGCCTAAGTAGGGAGGCCCAGACTTCCCTCTCCCCAGCCACTTGGGCCAGCTCCTCCAGGGGAATCCCGAGGCATTCCCAGGCCAGCTGAGAAACATAGTCCCTCCAGCGTGTCCTTGGTCTTCCTCTGGGTCTCCTCCCGGTGGGACGTGTCTGGAACACCTCACCAGGGAGGCGTCCAGGAGGCATCCTAACCAGATGCCTGAGCCACCTCAACTGGCTCCTCTCAACGTGGAGAAGCAGCAGCTCTACTCTGAGTCCCTCCCGGATGATCGAGCTTCTCACCCTGTCTCTAAGGGAGAGCCCAGACACCCTGCGGAGAAAACTCATTTTGGCCGCTTGTATCCGAGATCTCATTCTTTCGGTCACAACCCAAAGCTTATGACCATAGATGAGGGTAGGAACATAGATCGATCGACAAATTGAGAGCTTCGCCTCTTGACTCAGCTCTCTCTTCACCACGACAGACCTGTACAGCGCCCGCTTCACTGCAGACGCTACACCTATCTGCCTATCGATCTCTCACTCCATTTTTCCCTCATTCAATTCAATTCAATTCAGTTTATTTATATAGCGCCAAGTCACAAAAAAGTTGTCTCAGGGCACTTTACAGAAACATTCACATACATAAAAGCCAATTAGTAAAGTTCTCTATCTAAGGAATCCAGCAAAGTTGAATCTTGGCTTCATTGCAGTCTCCCATCCGGAGCAAGCACAGTGGCAACAGTGGAAAGGAAAAACTCCCTTTTAAAAGGAAGAAACCTCCAGTAGAACCAGGCTCAGGACAAGCGGCCATCTGCTTTGACCAACTGGTTGAGAGGACAGGAAGGAGAGACAGACGAACACAGAATGGTAGGTCCATAGGTCCAGGTGTATCTGAAAGACAAAAAAACACATGTTCGTGAACAAGACCCCAAGATACTTGAACTCCTCCACTTGGGGCAGGAAATCCTCCCTGATCCAGAGAGGGCACAATACCCTTTTCCGGCTCGTGACCATGGTCTCGGATTTGGAGGAACTGATCTTCATCCCGGCTGTGTTGCACTCGGCTGCGAACCGCTCCAGCGAAAGCTGTAGATCACGATCTGATGAAGCCAGTAGGACCACATCATCTGCAAAAATCAGAGTAGCAATCCTAAGGCCACCAAAAAGGATCCCCTCAACAACTTGGCTGCGCCTAGAAATTCTGTCCATAAAAGTTATAAACAGAATCGGTGAAAAAGGGCAACCTTGGCGGAGTCCAACTCTCACTGGGAACGAGCCCGACTTACTGCCGGCAATGCAGACCAAGCTTTGACACCAGTCGTACAGGGACCTAACAGCCCTTATCAAAGGGCCTGGTACCCCATACTCCCGGAGTACCCCCCACAGGGCTCCCCGAGGGACGCGGTCGAACGCTTTCTCCAAGTCCACAAAGCAAAGGTAGTCTGGTTGGGCAAACTCCCATGCACCCTCCAGGAACATGCTGAGGGTGTAGAGCTGGTCCAGTGTTCCACAACCAGGATGAAAACTGCACTGCTCCTCCTGAATCCAAGGTTCGACTATCCAAGGGGTTCGGGCTTGTAATTACAGTTAATTGGTTGGTTCGTGTCAGGCCGGAAAAAATTATACAGGTTTGGGCCAGGTCAAATTTTTTAGGCCCAAATGCAACTCTACTGTGGCAGGAAAAGGAAGAATCAGGTAAAGATGGATGAATGGATGGATGGATGGATGGTTGGGGTAAAGATGTGTGGATAGATAGAATAACGATAGATGAATGATGGATGGATGGATTGGGAAAAGATGGATGGATTGATGGATGGATGGATGGATGGATGGATGGATGAATGGATGGATGGATGATGGATAGATGGATGGATGGATGATGGATGGATGGTTCGATTGATGGATCCATGATGGATGAATGGGTGGGTGGATGGATGGATGGATGGTTGTACGGATGGATCCATGATGGATGGGTGGGTGGGTGGATGGATGGATGGACAGTTTGATGGATGGTTGGATGGAAGGATTGCTCTTGAAGGTTTGCAGGAGTCCAGGTAAGGACAGTGCCAGGTGGTCGAGCTCACAGACTAAACAGACGAGTGAAGCTGCTCAGATGATGTCTTCTTTGTTCATGATGGAATTTACAGAAAGGTAAATCATCTGGAGGTTGTTCCAGGACAGGACACACGGAGAAATGGAGTCAAATTAACGGTCCGATGAGGAATACTGGTTCAGCTTAGCCCCATGTAGTGGTGCCATCAGCTCAGGTCAGTCCCAGCGGGGTGCTGCAGCACTCAGCCTCGCTCTGGTGGAAGAAACTTAGGGGATTCATGATACTGACATAAATAAAATGAACACCAACAAGGTGATTCCCAAACAGCTCTCAGGTAAAAGCATGTTATACAGAAGATGATCAGCTGTCTTCTCTCAGGTCTGTCAGCTGTTTGTGACCCGTTACTTAAAGAACATGACTTTCAGATCCTGCTCACCTGCTGCTGATACATTTTCAGGCATGGCTCTGATTTTGTCCTTCACTTGTCCACTGTTCTCATTTTTCAAGCACACCCTGCACAGTATGATGTCATGGTCAGGTAAAAGGTCTGGAGTGAAAAATATAAAAAATTACGTTGAGAGCTTTTCAGAAAGTCTGGAGAACTGTTGATCAGTTCAAAGATTACAGGAAAGTCTCAAAGCAAACTATAAAAACTTTGAGGGATTTTTGACTTCTGTACAGTTTAGTATAATTTCAGGTTTGACTGAATCTTCAAACGATGAAGTGATTAAAGTTAAACATTTAGGAATGACAAAAGACCACAACAGAAATATTTTCACAACATTTTTTTTGTTGTGCTTAATGAGGTAAAAACTGATCAAGGTCTGAATAAATGTCAAGCAAATCAATAAAGTATTGATCAGACACTCTGAAACATTAAACATTTCTAACAGCCATGTTTTCTCTTAAATGGTATATATATATATATATATATATATATATATATATATATATATATA
>NC_056504.1:17325185-17343573 GCF_014905685.2 Nematolebias whitei
ATATATATATATATATATATATATATCTGATCAATATACTCAAAGCTCTTTACAACAATCATTGTCCTCATTTACTCATTCATCACTCTACTAGATCTCGACAAAGACTAATCAGAGCTTTATCACATTCATACACTGATGGGACACACATCAGAGGCTATGAGGGGTTCAGTGTTTTGCCCAGGGACACTTCAGCATGTGACTGCTAGTGGAATTGAACCTCCAACTCCTGCATTGGAGGACGACTGCTCCAACCACTCATCCACAGCTGCCCGTCTTCACATACAACTGTATTACTTCATAAATATACAGCAGATCAATCTTTTTTCTAACATAATTGTAAGTTTGTAGTTTAGATCTGTTAAGTGTCAAACTAATCAAGTATGTTCCAAATGGACCTAATGACAGTTTTCTCTATCAAAAGATCTCCTTTCTTAATCCTCTTCTTTGTTTCAACCATCGTGTCTGTTGTACAACAGCTCTCCCACTCTTTTTAACTGAAAACTAATTAGCAGATTTAATCTGATGCAGACACTCGTTTTTAATCTAAAACCTACTTAAATTCTTCCACATGATCTAAAAAAGCACCTGTGCCTAACTACAGCGTTTTGTAGTTTTTTTCTCTTTATTAATGTTTCTTAATGCCAGAAGGTTGGAATTTATAAAAATTATAGTTTGTAGCATGTTTATTTATTTAAAAAAAATTAAACAATTAACAGAACATCCTCCAGTAATGACTGTACTGGTGGTGAAGAGACAGCTGAGCCAAATGCCAAAGATTCCAGTTTAAGCATACGCGTTATAAGGAATGGCCAAAAGACTTGAATACAAATACAAGCAGCTATAAGCTTCCCTGCAGAGTGGCTGGAGTCACGCTCACAATGTGCAATTTAACTGTTGTAAAAAAAAATGTCTGGAGAAAATCTTTGTCTGAGAGCTTGAGTTAGTGGCCTGGTCATTCAGTGTGACAGACAACTTAACACTCACAACTAAAGGCAACTTATGACATCAACCAATGTCAGAAATTTTCTGGAAATATTGTGCAGCTGCCACCAAATGGTAAATGGACTGTATAACACTTTATATCTTATCAAGACACGCAAAGCTCTTTACAACAATCTGTGCCTCATTTACCCATTCATACAGCACTCTACTAGATCTCTACAAAGACTAATCAGAGCTTTATCACATTCATACATTGATGGGACACACATCAAATGCAATGAGGGGTTCAGTGTCTTGCCTATGAACATTTCAGCATGGGACTACTGGTGGAATTGAACCCCCAACTCTCGCATTGGAGGACGACTGCTCTAACCACTCAGCCGCAGCTGCCCCACAACCAAAGCCTTGTTCCTCCTTCTGTTTGCCCCCTCCTCTTGTCTGAAGCTGTTGCTCTCATGACTTGATGCTGGACAACCAGCAAAAGACAGATGAATGGTCTTCTGCAGGTCACATGGTGCAGTGAATTGTTTTCTTTTCACTCTGAACACAAATTGCATTGGAAAAGCCATTTGCATTTACATTTTAGCAGTAATGCAGATGTCAGTACAGAAGTGAAAACTTTTCATATTCCACCAAAAGTACTCTTCAGTCTTCACTCCTTTCCAAAACTCGGTGTTTTTTATTGTATGAATGTTTATGATCCATTTTCTTTAGTGTGTTTTCAACATCTTTTTCGTTCGACAATTTTAGTGCTATTTCAACAAATCAAACATCAACACGTTCAGCTCTTTCAGGACAATCCTGTTATAGCATTTGGTATTGGTGCAACTTTAGCTTTTTGTAATATTTAGCCTATTCTGGCACTTTTTTTTCTTTCATAGAAAATGAATTGAGCTCATTTTACATCCTTCAAAAATCTTTAGATCTGTTTACAACCTTTTTCTGCTCCTTTCACATTTTGTTCTGGTTCAGCTTCTTTCAGCTTCCTTGGGCAAATTTAAACTTTTTTCAGCTACTTTCAGCTAATTTCAGCTGTTTTTTCAGCTGTTTTTTGATCCTATCAGATTCTTTCTTCTAACTACAACACTTTTGTGCTTCTTCTAACTTCTTTTTGCTAATTTCAGCTTGTTTTGCTCCTTTCATCTTATTTATGCAAGATTCCGCTTTTTCTATTATTTCAGCTAGTATTTAGCTGTTTTATGCTAATTTTAGTTTTTTCAGCTAATTCCAAATTTTTGCACTCATTTCAACATTTTTTTTACCTAATTCATCAACAATGTGCTCTTTCCACATCCCTCTGCTTTTTTAGCTACTTTTCAGCTGTTTTTTGCTCATTTTGGTTTTTTTTTCAGATAATTTCCACTTGTTTGTGCTCATTTTTGTTTCTTTCAGTCTAATTGGGCAAACATGTTCTTTCTGCTTTCTTCTGCTACTTTAAGCTTGTTCTAGCCTTTCAGCTGACATTTTTACATTTTTAGCTAATTTCAGCTGTTTTCAGAAAATTCATGTTTTCATGGTAATTTTTGCTACTTTGAACCTCATTAACTTATTTGATTATTTCAGTTTGTTATTGTCCTTTCATTACTCGATTATGCTAGTTTCAGTTTTTTTCTGCTATTTCAGCTACTATTTAGCTGGTTTATGCAAATTTTAACTTTTCTCAGATAATTCTACATTTTTTAGGTCATTTCAGCTCTTTCTGCTTCCTTCTGGTAGTTTAAGCTTCTTTTGGCCTTTCAGCTACTTTTCAGCTAATTTCAGCTTTTTTATAGATAATTTCCTCATTTTTGTGCTAATTTCTGTGTACCGGTATTTAAACCTATTTCAGCAAATATGTGTTCTTTCTACTTTATTTTGCTAATTTAAGCTTGTTCTTCCATTTCAGCTACATTTCAGCAATTTTTAAAGCTAATTTCAGCTGTTCTTCAGCAAGTTCTTCTGCTGCAAACACAAGATTTTCGCAGGAAATACAATTTGTCTAGTTTACATTGTGTTGCCATCCATCACATTTCACTGAACAGACGTCGGCTCGGCCCTTCCTCCTTCACTCTGCTCCACTTCATCTTTATTTATATTTTCTTTGACACCACTCGGCTGTGCGACTGCAGTTATTAGCAGCACAAATTAAATGGGTGGTGCATCACACATCATTTAATCCTATTAATAATTAAGCAGGGCAAACGTGCATATCATGTACTTAAAACATGGAGTTCAGTGAGGAGGTCAAGAATGATTACACAATATGGGCTGACAAGAAACCATTTGTTCACCAGCAATTAGCCTAAATGATAAAGTAATGCACCCCTATTAACAAAGAAAAGCAGAGGGCTAAATCTGCAGACACAACATCTCGTGCTGCAGATTAAGGAATTCATGTAATGAGGACTTCATGGTCTAATTTCAGAGTTCAGTTATTATATATATATATATATATATATATATATATATATATATATATATGTGTGTGTGTGTGTGTATACTGTATATGCAGCTGATAAATGAGCGGCATGTCTGAAATTTATAAAGCAAGTGCTCCCAAATCTATATAAACCTTGCAGCAGTAATCAGTTCATGGATTTATATTCTGAATGTGATATCCAAACTGTGTGTGAGAACACCAAACCAGCCCTGAGGACATCCTGTGACAGATATCAGAGTCTTTGACCTCCAGGTGAAGCATCTTTACAAGCTCCCAAAGCAACCAGGTTTATCAATAATTCACTGCACCGCCAGTCGTGTTAACACTACCCTTAAGAGCACTCATTATGTAGCTCACACACTTTTTCAACATGCATGCAAATGCACAGGTTGTACGTCTCTTCAAGCTCTCAAGTAGCGCACTGAGGTTGGATTAGACAGTGATCCTCATTATCTTGTAACATCTTGATGAGCTGCAGGTAATAAGAAACAGAGCAGTGGTGTTCGAGATGCATTCACTGTTCCCAAGATGCATGGGATTGTCTGCAAAGAGCATTACTTTTTCTATTCAGCTCTTGGCACTGAATTGAAAATAAATATGCAGCAGCTGTGGGGAAAAAAAAATCTCTTCATGCAGACAGGCAAGAAAAAAGAGGTAAACTTCAACAACCATTCAACTATTCCACTTTATGAGTACCGAGGCTGCTGCTCAAAAAATCCTTTATCATTGCACTTTTATAGGGAGATTTAATCTCAGCATGGAGATGGGAGAGAGCCGGGGGAGGGAGAGAGTCTGCAGTGTTTGAGGAGACAAACACAGCACTGTACACGAAACACAAGTTAACTCGCAGCCTATCATCATGTGGGTGTGATAATGCTTGTGGCTGAGGGATGCTCACTCGTGTGGTGACTAATCTCAGCCTGAGCGCTCCCTCGGCTCTCAGTGAGAGCTGTCACGAGTCTGATTGAGATGTCTTCTTGGGGTCTGTCTCAACAACATCATTAGAAATAAACCACACAATTTATAAATGCTCAACTCAGAGATTAGTTATCATTTCTGCTCAGCCACAATTACACAAACGTGTTTAAAAAGCTGAACTCGTTGTGTTGTAGACTTGAACAACGTTTTGATAGATATGCATCAAACAGCTGTAGAAGTTAAATACGGTCTTCTGGGGATTGGGATTTTCAGTTAGTCTTATTTGAACTGCTTCCTGCTCCTGTGAGTCTGGAAACTGTTCAGAGCTCATAACAAAGGACCTTTGTAATCACGTCTTCACAGATTGAGATTTATGTTCGACAACAATTTAACCACATTTAACAAAACAAACTTGACGTTATCAGGAACAGGGCAGTCTAACGGCACCAGTTTGACATGTTGATTTGTACTAATGCTGTGGGGCCTGACTTTCAGGTACAAACACGCTAAACATGACCAGTGTGTCCAGGACGAGGCTTGTCCAGCATGATGCTGGACAGGCTGCTTCCAGTTCTCAACTGTAACGATGCAAAGCTTTGAATATGGGCGGCTGTGGCTGAGTGGTTAGAGCAGTCGTCCTCCAATGCAAAAGTTGGGGGTTCGAATCCACCAGCAGTCACATGCCGAAGTGTCCCTTATATCTATTTGGGCAAGACACTGAACCCCTCATTGCCTCTGATGTGTGTCCCATAGGTGTGTGAATGTGATAGAGCTCTGATTAGTCTCTTTAGAATTATTTGTTCAATTAGCTTTGTAGAGATCTAGTAGAGTGCTGTGTGAATGGATAAATGAGGACACAGATTGTAGTGTAAAGTGCTTTGAGTATCTTGATCAGATAGAAAGGTGCTATATAAGTACAGTCCACTTACCATTTTACCATATTCCATCCATCCATCCATCCTCTTTACCTGCTTTTTCCTTTCTGGTCGCAGGGGTCACTGGTGTCCATATCCAGCAGTCACTGTGCGAGAGGCAGGGGACACACTGGACAGGTCTCCAGTCCATCACAGGGACACGCTGAGACAAACTAGAGTCGAGTTTGTCTCTACGTGTCGCTGTGACACAGGCGTATCAAACTCACTTGCAAAAGGGGCCAAAATTAACACTTTTTTTTCAAACTAAGGGCCGGTTTTATCATTTACATTAACTCAAGTTAGATATCCAATATCTTTACTTGGTTGCAGGTTCCTCAAGAGTTTGATTGGTCTCATTTGACGTTCTCTGTTGCACTTTTAACATCATAATCAAAGATTTTTGAAAAAAAAAATAAAGTGATAAAAGTATTTTACATTTAAAATATCATCTTGGGGGCCAGATAAGATGTCAACGAGGGCCCCATTTGGCCCCGGGCCTTGAGTTTGACACATGTAAACGAGACAAACAACCATTCACTTTCTCATTCACACCTAGGGACAATTTAGAGTTACCAATCAGTCTAACATGCATGTTTTTGGTCTGTAGTAGGAAACCGGAGTACCTGAAAAAAAAACCACTCATCACGGACAGAACATGCAAACTCCACCCAGACCAGCGACCTTCTCGCTGAGAGGCAATAGCTCTACCAACTGAGCCACCGTGCTGCCATGTGTGCTACAATTTAAACAAAATTAGTTCCATCAACAGCAGGAAGAGACATGTGAAGTATCTTTGTTCCATAAAAAAACATGACGAGTGGGAGGTAGATCCACTGATACACACAAAAATGTATTACTTATGTGCACACTGTACACAGGCTCGGAGATGTTGTTGATATTTGTGTAATGCCATTCATGAAGCTGAGAACAGCAAGCATAACCTTCAGATAAAAGTGGTTTGCTGTGAGTGGAGGATCAGTTCCAGCAGCTTTGGCAGCTGACCTTATCTCTGTCAGGCAGCTCGACCTCTTTGATAAGCAGGGAAGGGCCTTCAGAAAAGAACAGTGCATCACTGATAGGCACCATTTTCAGTGAATAAAGAAAACAGCGTTGGCTGTAAAAGCTGGTGGCAGCTTGGATTACACTTGTGTTTAAAAAGTGTTGTTCAAATAAAGTTCAGTTGATCCTGTAGACAATAGACAAACTGGCACTCATGGTGAGCTCAGTGTGCCAGAATGTCTGGAAACTAGATAAGCACAAAAATGTTAGGTCCTTTTTCAACTTCACCATAAATCAACAGATAGGCAGTTAAAAATTAGACACAGTTGGCGATTCCAACAGGAAAATGATCTGAAACATGTCAGAACAGGTATCTTTGTGGATAAAGCAGCTAACATTAAGCTTTTGGAATGGCCTACCTATAGCCACAAAACCCAACTTGATTGAAATTGTGTGGATTACATTTAAAACCTACCATGACAGAAAATCCAACTTGTATATAGATGCTACTAATTCTGTCAAAATATTAATCAGAATTATACCAAAAGCTTGTTAATTGATACAAAACCTTATGACCAAGATGCAACTTGCTAAAGAATTTTACACAAAATTTAGTGGGGTGTGGAGGTGGAGGGGTGAGGGTTTGTATGTTTATATTTAAGCCTGTGTGCAGGGTCAGAGTGGGACTCATTTTCAGCCCTGGAGTTTCAGCCTCAGAGTGGCCCACTTCAGATCATGACCTATTATTATTAAAATCATGTATTTATAACCTTTCATCGGGGCAATTCTAGAATATGACCTTTAGGTGGGGGCTTAGCCCCCAGTGCTGATAATGGCTCTTGGCTTGAACATTGCGATGGCTATTGGCGTCAGAACCATTTGTAATGTGGGGGGCAGATACTGGTGGGGTGGTCCGGGGGTCCTCTCCCAGAATTTTTTAAAATAAACTAGATGCCATTTCCTGCATTCTGGTGTATTTTAACAGGCTGTTTAACATCTAGTTTTAACTACACAACACTTGATTCAATAACTATTAAAGAGTTAATGGCACAACAAGAAGTAGCCTGACCAACAGCTCTCCTTGTGTGAATAGAGCACGCTAAGAAACATGTCTAAGAAACACGGTGTAGCCTAAGTTAAGTTTTAGGGAAAAAAATCACTAGGCAATATGAAACGATAATAATAATCACTCCTTCTTACCAATGGCCTAGCATAAAGCAACATGATCATCATCAATCATGTTTATTAGTAACTTAAAATACCTAATTAAAACTCCAGTAATGGGCTGGGTCTACTGTAACATTACCCAGTTGTAGGGTCAAGAGACAAACATGTAGCATTAACACAGTATGAACAACATTCAGGAATTGTTTCTATAAGAACATTATTAAATATTTTATGTGACCGATAAGATCGGTCCGCTCACGAAGAAATGTAACCCAGGGTGAGCTAACCTCAGACAAGCTAACAAAGATAGCTGTAATGTGGATGCAGTGAAGCTCTGTTACCTGAGGCATTTAGTGAGGAATTTATGCCTTATCAGCCAAAATTAAGGCAAAAAAGACAGGCAAAAAATAAATTAAATAATTTAAGCTACTAATAACTTAAAATAGTTACAGCAGTGGATATTTTCATGCCGCAGAGTGACACAGGACAAGAAATCACAGTGAAATTCAGTATGTAAGAGATGATCAGTGATGTTCTTGAGGTTCAGATGTTGCATGCTTTAGTATTTCTTGTTTGATTGTTCTTTTGATTTAGCGAGTCAAATCGATTCTTCTCATCCTTAACATTTCATTACACTGTTGACCATGTGTTAACCTGCATATGACAAATAAACAACATAACAAAATAACATGAGTGTAAATTTCATACTACACAACCTATTAAACGCTTTGTACAAAATCAGTTTAGTTTTAACAAAGACTAAACTTCTGTAACCAGAAGTTACAACATATATCTACAAAGAAAACACAAAACAAAGCACAACTAACTTTAAGCATTAACCTTTAATTTAAACATTAAGCATACAATGTAATTATGACAGAAAATGGAGGATTTACCTGCAGTTACCTTCACACAGATGAACATGTTGTACTTCCTGTTTATAACTGTTGTATTCAGTTGATCATGGGGTCGGATGCCGGGCTTTATCATAGTTTACATTCTTCCAAATTCTGCTTACTTTTTAAAATGGAATCAACTGTATTCCACCCTCTAAACTCTCAGGGTAACACTGTCTGAATTGCATGTTCCCCACTGACATTTAACAATATTTTCTGATAATTTTACACAAAATCCCTCTGACTGCAAAACAGTCGTAAAGCAAAACTATGGACTGAAGTTTGTGCCATCAGAAACTGAATTGAATTTCTCTTCTGAAACTGGATTTCACTAAATTGAAACTAAATTTAATGGTTTGAAACTGAACAGTTTCAATTTAGTGAAATTCAGTTTCAAAAGAGCAATTAGAGGGGGGTCAATTTGAACTCTTCTTCATTGGAAATACCTATTTGCCTGGTACTACCCTCATTCACGAGAATTTATCCCACCTTTCATGTCTCCCAGATCAAACCAGTGACCTCATCCATCCACCTGCCCAAAATATTGACAACCGTCCAGCGTATACTGTTAGTCCCATTTTGGATGTTCACCACAGAAGGCAGGGTTGATTAGGAGGGTCATAGACTAAAGGAGCGGTCTAGGATCTTGTGCTTATTCATGTTGGACTCTGACCTGATCTGTCCCTTTTCATAGATAACACCCTGAAAAACATCCAAGGCTGCCACATCTGTGGAGGTAGAAATGTAGCAAAACCTGCAAACTTGTAACTTTGATTTGTGTATCTGTAGAAGAAATGTGTACCTGTATTCAAAAATTTAATTAGCAAAAAAGTTTTACATGACTATTTTCTAAATACAAAGTCACAGAAAAATCATTTGAAAATGTATAAAATTTAGTTACATGAATAGAATTAGAGTTCCAGACTTTTATTTCCATCCATCCAGCCAGCCATCCATTGCATTTTACCCGCATCTTCCTTTTCGGGTCGCAGGGGTGCCCATATCCAGCAGTCACTGGGCAAGAGGTGGGGGACACCCTGGACATGTTTCCAGTCCACCACAGGGACATATAGAGACAAACGAGACAAACAATCATTCACTCTCCCACTAACACCTAGAGACAATTTAGAGTTACCGATCAGTCTAACATGCATGTTTTTGGTCTGTGGGAGGAAACTGAAGTACCTGGAGAAAACCCACGCAGCATGGAGAGAACATGCAAACTCCACCCAGAAAGGCCCCCAGTCGGGATTTGAACTGAGGTGACCTGCTCACTGAGAGGTGGCAGCTCTACCAACTGTGCCACCATGCTGCCCAACTTTTATTTCATTTTTAATTTTTTTTATTTATGTCCACAGTTTCAGTACAACTACAATTCAAAGTTACAACTTCTCAAATGCGGCTGAGTGCGCAAGTCTCCTCCTGCACAGGTGACTCCTCTCCTGTGGGTGCACACCTGTCTTTCTGCACGTGACACTTTTGCTACACATTTTGCTGGTTGCTTGTTGCAAAACAGAAAATGTGCAAGCAGGTTGAGGGGAAGGGGATGGGGGAGTGTTGATAGGGCAACGTGAGGGTGTTCTGTGTCAACCAATAAGAATGGGCGCTCCGAGCGCCACGTGTTTACAGTCAGTCGGACTGAGCCTTCATCTCAGCTCTACAGTTACAGACGCTATGGAGCACCAGGGCCTTTGCTCACCTTTAGAGTCCAGATACCATAAATTCTGTGTAATTGTCCTTTAATGGTCAGATCGGATGCTGCAAATCAGAAGCTAACTTCAGTGTAGCTGAAAACACAAACATGAACATTCATGTTTGTTAGCCAGTCGCTAAAACCAACGTAAACGTAAGTTTTAAAAGTAAATCATGGAAGTGAACAGTTGAATTTTGCAAGGCTAAACGACAGTTGTTTTAATTTCTGTCAGCTTTTTGGTCTTGCTATCCTTCATGTTGCTCACATACTGTAGATAGCAACATGCTAACCTGACTCCACATTTACTTCAATTTGTGCACCCTCAGCAGAGGAGTCACCTGTGCAGGAGGAGAGTTGAGTGCTCTTAGCTGCAGATTTGAGAAGTTGTCACTTTGAGTTGAAGTTCTACAGAAAACATAGACGAAAATGCAAAATGCACACGAATAAATGCTGAAATACGAGTCTGTAACTCTAATTATATTTGTGTAAAATTATATTTGCAGTTTTTTGTGACTTTGTATTTATAAAATAATCACATAAAACTTTTTGCTGGTGAAATTTTAAAAGTAGCATTGTTGCACAATTGGTAGAGATGAGCTACCGCCTCTCAGTAAGAAGGTCGCCAGATCAAATCCTGGCTGGGGGCCTTTCTGGGTGGAGTTTGCATGTTCTCTCCATGTATGCGTGGGTTTTCTCCAGGTACTCCGGTTTCCTCCCACAGACCAAAACATGCATGTTAGGTTGATTGATAACTCTAAATTGTCCCTAGGTGTGAGTGAGAGAGTGAATGGTTGTTTTTCTCTGTGTCCCTGTGGTGGACTGGAGACCTGTCCAGGGTGTCCCCCGCCTCTCGCACAGCGATGGCTGGAAATGGGCACCAATGACCCCCACGACCCAAAAAGGAAGAAGTGGATAAAGATAATGGATGGATGGATAACATTTATTTTCTAGCTGGTTTTTTTTTTAACATGTCGTGAGGGGAAATTGGAATTTTATTTTTACCTCCTACGAATTGTTAAACTCATAAAATGTTATGCTTATATTGCCAGCATCAGATTGTTTGTGTACAAATGGTCAAGTCATTAAGAATGGAGTAAAGTTATTCATTTAAAGTTTTCTTTTTACTGCATGTAATTAAACCTCAGCGAGCAGAAGCTGTTGATGTTACACGTCTATTTAGATCCACTCTTCCTCAGCACTTCCGGGCCCGGGCAGTACTGTAAACACCAGAGTTTGTGGTTTGAGGGGAAGCGTGGCTCACTTAACTTTCTGTTTCACACGTAGCTCGTGTTTGGCATCTGGCATCTAGATTTCCTTTTCAGTGATTTTTTTTTTTTTGTCTGCAGGTACTCAAGCCGCCCTCGACATATGGATCTGGTCATGGCGCAGTGGTTTTGTCTGGCAGATGGGTGAACTCTAGCGGAAGACACGCAGCTGTTTGGAACTTGAATGGAGATGATGGACATGAATGGAAACGATCCCAGACGTGCTTTTGTCTGCTGCTCTTTTTTTTTTTTTACTCAAGTAGAGTCGGTAAAACATTAAAAAATAAAATAAATAAATAAATAAATAAATAAATAAATAAATAAAGAACTTGTGTGCATTTTTCTGTTTGGCTAAATGGGAGCTACAAAGTTAAGGAGGCCTGTCCTTTTTGCTCGTTACATCAAGCAGCAGTTTCATTTTATAGCCTGAAAGCTGTCGGCATGCAGGCTTTTTGCCCTTGCTACTTGAGTGGTGACCTGAAAGCAGTTTCCTCTTTATTATACACTTCATTCGTCCCTCAAGAGGGGGATTCTCCGTGCTCTCCCTGAAGCAACCCTGGTGCAAGCAGGTTAAGTATCAGGGCTCAAGGATGTTTGGAGATATACGTCCAGAGGGCAAAGCAGAAAATCTGCCTGGGTTGAAGAACTGCAACTCTCATATTGACTTGAAGGGTTTAGCTATAAAATATAGAGTTATAAAAGAGCACACAGCTTTTTGAACTCTTTGCGTTTCATTTAATTCATAGTTTCATGAACTATTCTCACTGAACTCCCACACTTGCTGCCCACTGTGGAACATATGGTTTAAATCTTGAGCTTCAAAACAGAAGTTGCATCAAGATCAATGGGAGGAAATGATTCTGTGACTGAAAATGCACCAAATGATTAAACAATCTGTTAATGTCCCTCTAACTGAAATGGGAAGCGGACTTTGAAGAACTCATATCAGACTCAGTCTGGGGAAGGCTCATTAAGAACATTCACTCATCTTCAATCTGTCTGAGACATGTTGTAATCCAATTCAAGGTAGTAGTAGGTAGTGCACAGGCTGCACTGGTCCAAAGACAAGTTGTCCAAGATCAAGGCTGATCTGGACCCAGCATGCAACAGTTGCAGTCAAACTCCAGCTACACTCCTGCATACATTATGGACCTGTCCCAAACTGCAGACTTTTAGGCAATCTATTTTTGACACCTTCTCTGGAGTGTGTGGCAGGACTGTACACCCATCACCACTCATTTCATTGTTTGGGGTGGTCCCTGTGAATATGTTCTTCAGCAGATACAAGAAGGATGTGATTGCTTTTGGTTTTTGTAGAACTGGAAGGACCCACAGCCCCCAGGATATGTAAACTGGGTGAGGGAGGTGATGACATCCATTTGGAAAAAATAAGGTACACCCTAAGAGATTCTGTTAAAAGATTTTGGGACACATGAAACGTTTCTTCCAAAAAGAATCTGTCCAGATGACATGATTTAACTTTTTTTTGTGATATAGATGGAGTACTTTTTATCAAGAGATGAGTTAACTTTATTACCTGCTGCCACCATGAAAGATGAGCGTTCATGGAATTGCTTGTTTCTGTGCATTTGAGTTTCTTTCTGTTCTTCAGCAAAATATCTACATTTAAGGCAAATCCCATGAAATCACATATCTCTTTTGTAAGGGAGGCCTGGACCTGAAGGCAGCCCAACATGCATGTTTTTGGACTGTGGGAGGAAACTGGAGTACCCGAAGAAAACCCACACAAACATGAGAACATGCAAATTCTACACAGAAAACCCCAGGTTCAACTGGGGATTGAACCCAGAACCTTCTTGCTATGAAGCAACCACTATCCACCAGCAATCAGTACAAGTCATTGCTGCCCAATATCTAATGAACAAGTAGATATTTAATGAAACTCAAAGTTTTTAATGGATGAAAACTTCTACATCTGATTTACTTTTGAAGTCAACCCATTTCATAATGGCCACCACAGCTAATCAACCTCAGCAAATACAAAAATGCCATCTGGGTCAACACAGCATATACTGAACTAAAATTAGGTGTAGTAGTAGCTGAGAGTCATTCCTAACACAGAATTTAAGAGTCAGATTCAGAGAGATGTATTTGTCATACACATCACGAGGTACATGAGGTAGAACAAAACTATGTACACAGGGTCCCAGTTACATCCAACAAAAACACAAATTGTAAAGAAAAACAGTAATAAGATCCGAGTCAAGAACTAAGAATATACTACATTCACTAAACTAAGAATACACAAGATTAATACACTAAGCACCAACAGCACAAAAACAATACGCCAAAACAACCGCAGCACGAACATGAGTCCATGTGAGCAGATGAAGATTAATGAACACAGCAACACGAAATAATAAATTTAAAATGTATATATAATTATATATATTGATAAATTTTCATTGTTATGCTGATGACACACAATTATATTTGTACATGAAACCCAATGAATCCAATCAGCTACTTAGACTACAAGCATGTCTTAAAGACATAAAAACCTGGATGACCCTTAATTTTCTCCTGCTGAACACAGACAAGACTGATGTTTTGGTTTTTGGACCTGAGCACCAAAGGAATTAAATTTTCAGTCTTTCTCCCTCCTTAGCTGGCATTAATCTGTCCTCCAGCTCTAATGTTAAAAATCTTGGTGTTATTTTTGATCAGGACATGTCTTTTATCTCCCACATTAAAAACGTTACTAGAACTGCCTTCTTCCACCTGCGTAATATCACTAAAATTAGAAACATCTTATCTAAAAATGATGCAGAAAAACTGGTCCATGCATTTGTCACGTCTAGACTGGACTATTGCAATGGTTTATTATCTGGATGTCCAAATACTTCTTTAAAACGTCTTCAGTTGATCCAAAATGCTGCTGCCAGAGTCTTAACTGGAGTTAGTAGGAGAGATCACATCTCTCTAGTTTTAGTTTCTCTCCATTGGCTCCCTGTCAAATCCAGAATAGAATTCAAAATCTTACTTCTAACCTACAAAGCTCTCAACAACCTGGCTCCATCTTATATTACAGATCTTATTGTTCCATATTTTCCTAACAGAGCGCTTCACTCTCAGACTGCAGGTTTACTTGTGGTTCCTAGAATTTACAAAAACAGAATGGGAGGCAGATCTTTTAGTTATCAGGCTCCTCTCTTGTAGAACCAACTTCCAATCTCTGTCCATGAGGCTGACACATTATCCAGTTTTAAAACTAGGCTTAAGACTTTCCTTTTTGCTAAATCCTATAGTTAGGGTCGGCTTGGGTTTCCTGAGCTGTCCCTTAGTTATGCTGCTATAGGCTTATGCTGGAGGACAAACTGACCACAATTTTCACTCTACTTCTGTCTTTACTTACTCTGCTCAACCTGTTTTGTATTTGTAATTATTTTTTCATCCTTAACATGTGTTTTTTTTGTCTTTCAGATACATCTGGACCTATACCTGGACATACCTTTCTGTGTTCGTCTGTCTCTCCTCCCTGTCCTCTCAACCAGCCGGTCAAAGCAAATGGCTGCTTGTCCTGAGCCTGGTTCTGCTGGAGGTTTCTTCCTTTTAAAAGGGAGTTTTTCCTTTCCATTGTTGCCACTGTGCTTGCTCAGGATGGGAGACTGCAACGAAGCCAAGATTAATCTTGTCTGCTGCCTCCTTAGATAGAAAACTTTACTAATTGGCTTTTTTCTGTATGTGAATGTTTCTGTAAAGTGCCCTGAGACAACTTTGTTGTGATTTGGCGCTATATAAATAAACTGAATTGAAATTGAATTGAATCGAAATAATCAGCATCATGAGATCAGCTTCATGAGATTAGCATTATGGATAGTCAGCAGCACATATCAACAATCAAGTGGCATTACAGCGATTTTTCACAGTGATTTTTCACAGTTATTCTGGCTAGAGATTCATGAGCCTAACAGCCTCAGGGTAGAAGCTGTTCCTCAGCGTAGTGGTTATGCACTTAATGCTCATCAGCCTTTTGCCTGAGGGGAGCGGGGCAAAATGTGTGTGCTGGGTGAGTGGGGTCCTTCATGATGCAGGTGGCCCTCTTCCTGCATCTAGAGGTGTAGATGTCTGTGATGTGGGGAGACTGACTCCAACAAACTTCTGTGCAACCTTCACCACTCTCTGCAAAGCTTTTCTTTTTGCAGCAGTACAGCCTCCATGCCACACCTTGATGTGGTCTCTACCAGACTGTGTGAGAACTCACAATGGTGCGACCAGTTGAGCACTACATTTTCACGATTTGACCAAATTGGCTATAAATGTCATTTCTCACCAAGATATCCATCCATCTGTAGTCTTTGCCCTCTTTTTCCTTTCCAGGTCACAGGGAGCTGGTGTCCATATCAGCAGTCCCTGTGTGATAGGCGGGGGACACCCTGGACAGGTCTCCAGTCCTCCACAGGGACACACAAAACAACTCTCACCTTCAAGTTATCTTTATCACATTGTCTGAGACATATTACATTTTACATTCCACATCTAACTTTTACAGTATTGTGCATAAATTCTTGTGTCAGGTTTAATCAAACCAGCTTGTCCAGGTCATTTTTAATGGTTTTTATCTTAAAAATTAATAAAACAGTTTTCATATACGAACTGATTACATGTAACAAAAGAAAGCAGAGTCAAAATCAAACTTAAAACTAACCCTTCAAAAAAAAATAGAAATTAAGATGCATCTGGTTGCAAGGATTCATGGGACATTCACGGGCTCTACGTAGAAACACTGTGCTCTTAGACTCAACCAGTAGCAGCAAAGACGTCCAAACAGTGTTTAACTGTGGACTTGGCTGGTTGTTTCCCAGTAAGTACTAGTTAACTACGCATTAGTTCCTGATTAGTTCCTCTTTGCTTCACAGGTAACTAACCAGTTGTCCCCTAATAAGGCTTGGCTGTGTGTTTCCTAGTAAGTACTGATTAACTACTCATTAGCTCGTGATTTGTTCCTGATTCGCTTCTGAGGCGTTCCCTAGTAGTTAATCAAATTTTGTGTACCTTATTGTAAAGTGTTACCCCACATGGAAAGAGAAGTCAAAGGTTACATAATTAATATTTAACGTAAAATAATCTTTGATTTATTTTTTAAAATGCAATAGTAAACAATTAAAAACTGTTTTTATTTTTTGTTAAGACTTAAAATAAAGTTTTGACATTCTGTGTAAGAGTTATAAAAAAAATAATATCAAACTTGTTGCAGATATCTTCTTGAACTGCTGGAGTTTGGAGAAATAGAGTTCACACCTGACAGGACTGATGAGCTAATGGCTAGTCCTCTCTTCTTTCAGTTGCTCTCTTCTTCAGGGATCGCCACAGCGAACTATCTCCCACAAAGTCTTGTCAATTGTTTTTATACACCAGATGTCCTTCCTGACACAACCACAGACCACTGAGCTACCACAGCCCTCTGTGTGGAGCAGAGAGCTCCATCTAGAGCAACCAGGGGAGCAGATGGTGGGGGTTAGGTGCCTTATTCAAGGACCCAGAGTGGGGCAGATGAGGGTGGAGGCAGGTGTGGGTGTTTCATCTATCCCACCTACATTTTTATGTCAGTCCAGGGAGTTGAGCCGACGACCTTCCAATCACAGGCCCCTTCTCAAACCTCTGTGCCACCATTCCCCCTTAATGGTTAAGCTGATGGCTAAGTCCAAAAGCCTGAAAATAAATGGCATTTCATACAAATGCTTCTTAAAAGATGTTTCCACTCTTGATTTTGTGCAATAGAATGTCAAGGGGAGTTCTGTGGTTATCTACAAGTATAAATCTGCTGCTCATGTTTCACCTGCTGGTCAGAAAACCAGCAAAGTTTGTGAATGGTCGTATTCAGTGACCAGGATGACCAGTATCAGTAACATAAGACAATAATCTCTGCATTCAAACATTGCAACAAAATGCTTCCTGAGCTGTACTGTGTGAGAGACTGACTCGAACTGACTTGAAAACAAAAGAAGCCATCACAACCCTTCATGTGAAGATCAGCCATATTTGAATTTGAGGTCAGCGCTGGTCAGGTTGAAATAGAAATTTCAACTTTGCGGGTGGTCCAGTTTACAAATTCAGTCAGGTCCTTGGGACTGTTTTTTTTTTTTTTTTTGTTGAGACGTTTTGTCCTTCATCAGTCTGAGGAGCAACCAAACAAACTGAGTCCCACAAGCAGCACACTCCCATAGTGGACCAACCAGTTTGCTGGTGATAAGACGGTTTCTGGGGCCCGTCCTCTCCCCCATCGACTCCTCTGAAACAGCCATAGCCAAAGTGGTTCAAAACGTCAAAGTTCATGCTCAATAATCCAGGTAGGAACTCCAACAAAATTCAGTCAGGTCATCTGGGCTGAACTTTGGTGTATTATTTTTACCTGGATTATTGAGCATGAACTTTGATGCGGTCCAGTTAAGTTTGTTTGACTTGGAACTTGTAAAATTCTGAAGCATGAGCGTGACGGATTTATTACTGCTTTTAAACAATAAAAAGTCATGCCTTCAGTGATTTATAAAATGATATAATACATATGCCACGTTCTTTGTAAAGCTGGCTCAGATAAATACAACGACGAAACATTGGGACTCCTCTGATTTTAGTGTTTTACTTGACAGTGATGGTCTGCAGCCATTCTGACAGTAAAGAACACTCGCCACACTGGACTTCTCAAAATGGCGGCACAAATTCTCATCTTGTTAGTATAGATTGCACAGGGGTCGCCATTTCCAGCTCAGTTGTATTAACAGCTAAAAATGACGCACTTCTAAAAAAGATCGCTGTTCTTTCCACCACCCCAACCCCGCCCCTTTTTGGCTACTCCCTTCTTGGGGTCACAGCAGCGAGCTAGCTGAAGACTTAATTGTTTTACACTGGACATCCTTCCTGACACAACCACAGACCACCGAGCTACAACAGCCCTCTGTGTGGAGCAGAGCTGCCATCTAGGGTGCCCGGGGGATCAGATGGGGGGGGGGGGATGGCCAGTGGAAAACAATTAAGTCTTCAGCTAGCTCGCTGCTGAGACCCCAAGAAGGGAGTAGCCAAAAAGGGGCGGGGTTGGGGTGGTGGAAAGAACAGCGATCTTTTTTAGAAGTGCGTCATTTTTAGCTGTTAATACAACTGAGCTGGAAATGGCGACCCCTGTGCAATCTATACTAACAAGATGAGAATTTGTG
>NC_056504.1:17343673-17369226 GCF_014905685.2 Nematolebias whitei
GGGGGGGGCAAACGAGGCAAGTGTGGGTGCTTCACCTTTCTCACCCATATTTTGATGCAATGGCTCCAATGTTCAAAACTTTTATAACATCTTATTCAAACACTGTTTAACCTTTCACACCATCACTGTGAATTTCAGCTAAATCAGACTCATGAATCTCTAACTAGAATAATCACTGTGAAAAACCATATCATGTTGCTGCTGATCTGTTTCATGTTGCTGCTGATCTGTTTCAATGTTGATGTGTTCATGCGTGCACATCTGCTCACAGACTCATGTTCATGTTTGTGCTGATGTTCAATGTTTTATGTTATGAGTGCTTAGTGTATATTTAGTTGATGTTTTTCTTAGTTCATATCTTAGATGTCATTACTGTTTTTCTTATACATTTTATTGTTGGATGTAACTGGGACCCTGCGTACATAATTTCGCTCCACCACATGTACCACATGAGGTGCGAATGACAATAAAGTAACTCTGACTCTGACTAAATCTAATTTTTTTTATTAAGAAAAATCCTGTCTGATGTGACTTCTAAGTGTTTCTACAATCTGCTGTTAGGGCTATTTACTCTAATAAATCACACAATTCTGTGCAAATAGTCATATATTGAGAAACTCAAGGCCGTGTAAAGGTTTATAAAATATAATTTGCATTAAACACTAAGTAAGTCTGAAGATTTAAGTTGTTTTAAGATGGTGATAATCCACTGTTCTTAGCTGCATTGAAAATCAGCCCACCAGTCCTGTAACCTTCCTTCAAATTCTGTTGAAAAAGCCATCTCTAACAGGTAAGATGTTATTTTCTTATAATGTTCATGCAGAAATCCATTTTAAAGTGACGGTAAAATAAACCGTGTGTCCTGGCAGAGGTCAGCTGTTGTCACTGTGAGGACTCCCTCACGTCACGTTTCGTTACA
The DNA here is from genome assembly GCF_014905685.2 of Nematolebias whitei. Lineage (NCBI taxonomy): Eukaryota > Metazoa > Chordata > Actinopteri > Cyprinodontiformes > Rivulidae > Nematolebias > Nematolebias whitei. The sequence goes on from NC_056504.1 coordinate 17,344,593, forward strand.
CCGTCAGGGCTCCCTAACATCACAGTGAATAATAAGAAACATGATCTGTGGACCCCCCACAGAGTTCAAGTGTCTGGACAGCATGTGTGATGTGAAAGTGTCAATGAGACGCACGAGGCGAGCAGCAAAATTACAACTTTGACAGTTTTATTTGTGAAAAACTACAAGCAAAATTCATAAATAGACATTTCTATTTGAAGCGGAGGGAAATGGTCAGGTTAGCCTATAAGCGTAAAGTCGTGCACATGCCGGAAACATGTTAGTTGAACACCATTAGTTAGACGAGGCGCAGTGATCTGCTGAAAACGCTGCGTTCACTTCCACACCAGGGAACAGAAAGTGACCATTTCACAAGGGGAAACAAGGACACGTCAGCCATAAGGAAGAAAAACAAAAGAAAAAACAACTTAAAACTGGAACAAACAAAAAAAATGGAATTTTGTACTGTCCCTACAATTTTCGTCATATTTTTTTGAAACCGAGCAATAACTTTTAAAAGCATTGTACAAGACATCGTTATAGGAAGAAATGACTTTTGCAATACACTTAATTGGAAGTTCACGTTTAAGGATATACAGTAAGTAAACAAGCATTCTATATTTGGGTCTCTGGACAAAGCTAAAGTATGTAACCATCTTTACACAGTAAATTAGGGTTACTGGTCGCACACAAGAACAGAACTGCTTGCGCGGGAGGGAAGCGGAACAAAAGAAAAAACAGAAAAATCAGCTCCATTATTCATAGTGTTTGCTTAAAACTATTTACAGGCAATCATTCATATTTTCAGCAAACGGCCACCCGTTAATAATTTAATGATTCTCTTGTCGTGTGATGTGGTTACAGCTAAAGCAGGAGGAGATGATGGCTTATCAGGCCCGGTTCTGACAAAACTGCAGTTTTATTCTCTCTGAAAACTGGGCACAACTTTCGGCCCCCCCCCCCCCTCCCCCACACAGCAGTCCCATGTTGTTAGTCTACTCAAATTGTCTTCCCCCCCCCCACGCCAATGATTTCATATGTGTATTCATACACGTATATTTAACCACAGTTCAAAGGCAGAAAATAATCCTAATCCCTCCTGGACTTGAAGCGTTGCTTACACCATTATCATCCCTACGTGTGAAAGTGAGACATGGATTAAATCCTGCCCCTCGGATCCTGGGGGGGGGGGGGGGGTTGGCCTCACCGAACGTGGCTCTGGTTTTTCTGGGAGCAGTTCAGTTGGTGAAGCGGGGATTCTTTGGGGGGTAGTTCCTGTGATAGTTGAGCAGTGTGAAGGTTTGTCTTTTAGTTTTAGACACCCCCCACCACCACCACCACCTTCACCAAGTGTTTCCTTGGACTCCGCTCACAGCACGACTTGGCGAGTGTACAATAAGAACACCATCTACATGGAGATTATATTAGTCTTTATTTAAACTGTTATTCATCTCACACATTAGATAATTTGCATTTCAAATTGTTATTCATCTGTTTATGTATTCTGTCATTATGAAACTCCTTTGGTCCTTCAATAAATAAAACTAAGATATCATATACACATTTATTCTTTATACAGTTTCATACAGTTAAAGGAAATTCTGTTGGTCTAAGGTAAAAGTTACTTAAAACCCTTACGTTAGGCCTTGCTGCTATAAAATTTAAAGGACAGCTGTATTCTCGTAGGTACTTTACTCTTTTGCCTTCAATATCAGGAGTCTTCAATTGTCACAATCCAATTGTCAGCCTTTGTAAATTATTCATTTTCTTGCATGCGTTTTCAGTGGAGAGGAGGATGAAGATTCAACGTCGTCTTCAGGACCACAACAAATGAAAAGTGAAACGATTCACAACGTTTGGACTCTACAGGGTTCGTTTCACAGAACTGATCGGTGTGAACAAGTGGAACTGGATCCTTCAGTCACACGAAAAACTAAATAAACTGTGGCTCGACAGCCGAGTCGAACGCTCTACCTGCGGCCAGAAAACTCAACACTGAAGCGTGGAATGTAAAAAATAAAAATTATCAACAGCTTTTAGTGTTTTACACAACAGCCTACACTGTACAGTAAAGAACGCAGGATACTGTACAACCTGCTAAAGCGTGAGAAATCAAAGTCAACCCAAGCGTCTGAGCCATCAAGGCTGGTTCCTCTGATGAGCGCCGACCAGACAGAAAAACAGGAGGACCTGCTGGAGGTCTCCACAGTGTTGCTGAGAAAAGTGAAGGAGAATTTGATTCATCTGCACTTCGTCACATTGAGCCAACGGGCAGTCCCAGATCTGCAAAACCGCTTCACAGTGTATCTAGCACCAGTGTGTGTGTGCATGTGTGTGTGTACGTGTATGTGTGTGTTGTCCTAACATTTTCAATGCATTAAAGACACTGAAGGAACGATCAGCAGAGCTACACCGCGAAGCTTGGACAAACAGAAGGAAGAAAATATCAACTGGTGCAACAGGTAATAAATAAGGGGAATAATAGTTACTCAGACGGTTGGTGGTTATTGTGCCCAGCGGAGAGTTCTTCTTTACAAAAACAACAAACAAAAAAAGTCCACTTGGCCTCACATCCACGTACAAATATAAAACAATACATACAAGTGTTGGATGCTACCGTTAGAGGGGGATGTTCTGTGTAGCCCAGTTGTTCTTGCCTTTGTCACCATGGGAACTACAAGGGAAGTTCCCCAAGCAGGGTGTTCATTTTCCTGAAAGACACCTCGCACGGTCTCTCATTTAGTCAGATCCTCTCGGCATTCAGGGGATATCTTGGTATAGAGGGAGGGGCAGCCATGGGAAAGTATTCTTTTCCCCCCCATATATGAGATCCATAGTGTTCAAAAACATGAAGGGAAGGGGAAGTGAAGCAGGAAGAGGACGGAGGATGGGAGAACAAAAGGGTCCTCAGAATGATTCGTCATGCCCCACAGAGAGATCCCCTTTGGGGGTGGAGGCGCGCGACGAGCCCTTGTCCATGCTCTCGGAGCCTGAGCTCTGGTGCTGCTGTTCGGAGCCCGCGCTGGACGTGATGGTGGACGAAGATGTGGATGAGGAGCGGGTCTTCTCCTTAAAGTCCGTTATGATCACTGTCACGTTCCCGACGGTGATGGCCAACTGCTGGGCGGTACTCCGGTCGATGTTCTTCAGTTTGGGCCTGTGGGATGGAAACAAAAAACAAATGTAAATGTCAAAATAACTACACAAGCCTTTCTGCAACAGCAAGGGGGAGGCTTCCAGAATTGTGGGAGCATTTACACTAAATCATTGAATTTATCAGGTGAGAGTCAGAGCAGCTGCATCAAAATGAAAATGGAGGTTTGGTGTAAAAAATCATTCAGGAATCATTTGAGAGTTCCCAATTCTTTCTGATTTAAGAGTTTTCCTGACAACAACTGTCACCATGAGCTTTACCAAAGGAAAGCAAAACAACTAGGGATGCATGATACTGGATTTTTGGCTGATATCCGATATGCTGATATGTTAAAACTTATTTGGCCAATACCAATACTGATATTTTTCCCTAGACCTACTTACAGACTACATAGCTTTTTCTGTTGTGGAATTAATATAATACATTATTCTGAACGGTCTTTGTCAATTTGAGCTGCTAACAAATGCAGATGCCAAAAAGGGGGCTGAAAATGATGCAACACTACATAAATATAATATATATATATATAAAAAAAGTGCCTTTTATATCGTTGAGTTATTTTGATGGAATAGCTGATAGTCGATATTTAACTTTATCACTAATATTGACCGATACAGATATCATGCAGATAATATCATGCACCCTTAAGAACAACAAAAAGTTCTTACACACCTGGAATTGTGAGAGTTCTTGTTGGTCTTGGTTGCTGACTTCCCAGACTGTATGCTCTGTTTGTCACTGGGTGGACTCTGATGGTTGTCTGACTTGGGTCTGGAAGAAAACACAGGTGAGGATTCAGAGCAGCACAGCAAACATCTAGACACCAGTCAGAGCCCGATTCTGGGACCAACCTGTTTTTTTTGCTGCTTGGCTTCTTCGTAACAGCTGGACTGATGTCCTTCTCTTTGTCGGGTTTGTCTTGGACGGCTTGCTCGTTGTCACTCTTGTCCTTCTCGGGGGTGTCTCCCTCCAGCATCACTCTTTCTGGACGCTCTACCTCAGGGCGTCCCTCTCCACTGGCCGGCTCTCCTTCAACGAGCAGGCGCTCCTTCTCTGGGCGCTCGCTCCTCTCTCTCCTGTCCTTCTTGGGAGGGGGAGGCATCGGGTACTGCTGAGCCACCTGCTGGGCAACCAGCTGGGAGTTTATCCTGGGCTTCCTGAGGAGGAGACCCAAGAAACAAACATGGATCATTCTTGTAGTGAAATGGTGGGCTGAGTCTCGCCATGCATCAACACAGTAACACTGAAGCAAACAAAGGTGGCTGAATTCAAACACCAGAAAGGGAAAATAATTTCTGGTCCCAGCTGACACAAAGGTGGGTTTGAACAGCTGTTTCCTGGCAGAGTACCCCCGGTTATGGAGGCTGATCTCAGAACATCATGGCTGTAGTAAAATGAATGCACAGGATCAGAAGGTGGAACATTTGCAGCATGTCGCTTAGGTCTTTAATCTGATTACAGCAGGATTGGCCTTATTTGTCACAGACTGAGATTCAGTCAAACGTTGTGTTGCTTTCGAGCAACCACAGAGCCCTTAAACACGCACACCTAAACAATCCCAAACCTACTGTTTTAGGTGTGAACTGCCAATATACATATATGTGTGTGTGTGTGTCTTATGTGTGTGTGTGTGTGTCTTATCTCACTCAGCCTTATAACCTGTATCTCTCACTCTCTGCTCTTTGAATTGAGAAAGCTCCTCGGATGAGGAGCGAAACGTCTTCTGTTACAAATAAAGTCCAGTTGTTTTTGTATTGAACGCTTTTTGAATCCCAAGTCTTCTGTTTGAACCCCTATCAGCTCTGCAGGTGAGCAAAACCTTAAGCTAAGAGGCTAAAAGACAACTCCAAGTCTGGGTGTCTGAGCCATCACACACCTGCAACACACACCAGATGGCTATGAGAAACCTCACGGGAAGGATGACTGCACAGACTAAACTGCAACCAGCAACCAGCAACTGGCAATGTACAGTGACGAGTAAACATTTTGTACATTTACACAAACATAAACATGGGCGGCTGTGGCTGAGTGGTTAGAGCAGTCGTCCTCTAATGCAAGAGTTGGGGGTTCGAACCCCACAGTAGTCACATGCCGAAGTGTCCCTGGGCAAGACACTGAACCCCTCACTGCCTCTGATGCGTGTCCCATCAGTGTATGAATGTGATCTAAAGCTCTGATTAGTCTCTTTAGAGTGATTTGTTCACTTAGCTTTGTAGAGATCTAGTAGGGTGCTGTATGAATGGATAAATGAGGACACAGATTGTAGTGTAAAGTGCTTCGAGTATCTTGATGAGATAAAAAGATGCTATACAAGTACAGTCCATTTACCATTTACATAAACCTGAAACATGGCAGTGCAAACATGTCCACTCACCTCAGGCTGAGGGGATCCTATCAGGAAATTTATAAAAGCATAAACAAACTTTACAAAACTAATAGTAGTAGGGCTGCCACAAACATTTGTCAAAAATCAACACAATTCATTTTCAAAGGCCAAAGCCATTCAAGTATTTGAGTACTTCAAGCTACCAGTGCTTGACAAAGAAAAAAGTATATTGTATGATGAAATTTCCACAGGAGACGCATACAGGATCTGTAAAGAGCCAGCAGCAGAAAACTAAACCAAAACAAACACTTTGTTGCTTGAAGATGCTAACTGCTCTGTGTCAAGTCAGACTGGTCGTCTTTCTGCTACATTTTTCAGAGAACAAATGTTTGAAGAAACTTTCAGACCAGAATCTGAGCTCATGATTGTGTTGCTGGTCGTTGTGAACAGATGTTGATGTGGAAACATCTCAACACAACACCTGGCGTTTCAACAGGCAGGCTTCATGCAGCTTATCACACAATTTACTTCTGCCTGTTAACAGCTAAAGAACATTTAAATCAGACAAGTGTTGCATAAAACATGATTAAGTATAATTTGTATATGATAAGTGTACGCTAAGCTCAAAGAACATTTCATAACGTTACAGTTTAATTAATGCATTTTAAATAACTGTCATATTTCTGTCTCTTTCTGAGATAGGCAGTCGTGTGACTTAAATCCTGCAAAAGAACAATTTTTCACCAATTTGCTGCAGTTCTTCACAAAAGTGTCTTAAAATATGCTAAGTATATTGTTTTTATTTACTTTTTATAAACAAATAAGATAAGTTTTATGTATTTATCCTATAAGTGGAGTTGAGACTTTAAACTTACAATTTTGGGAGCAAAATTTGGTGTTTTGATTTATCATAAAAATAGTGAATAAATGAAGTAAACATAGTTGACATAGTCGACAGTGGAAATATTTCTGCATATGCAAAGTGAACAGGAGTGCAAACACTTTATGGTCAAGAAGAAAGTTCTTAAATTAAATAAATCTTTCTGTTCTGGACAAAACTCTCAAGATAAACCAGTGTAGCTGCTCCTTTTTGGTAGCCTCGCACATCTAATGTCAGCATTTGTCTGTCTTCTCTTTACCCTTCAGCTTCTTGTACAAATATTTTCTTAGCAGTAAATAAAACTTATTTAATCTCCTCCTGCAGTACACTGTTACACAGAGAAATGGCTCTCCTTGAGAAGGAGGAGGGGACAAGCAGCCAATCAGAAGGCAATCAATTGGGGTATAATAGAGTATCATGTTGTAACGCTTACACTACACTCCAATCAATACACCATCAGCAGCGCATCCTGATGAGCCTTGCTGTTGTTGATCCATTAGAAGCTGGAGCCTGGGGTTTATCCACCTGTTGGCCCTGTGTGAAGCACCCACGGGAGGTGTTCAGTGGGTGAGAATTGATGTGGGTGTGAAATATTCTATCCCCATGTTTATAAATCCCTCACCTTTCCCCATCAAACACATCCAGATTGAATTTTCAGCTCAGAGTAATGTTTCCCGTGTGGATTATTACAGGTTTTCATTCACTAACTTTTGTGATTTGAAGAATGATGCATCATCATACAGCATGAGCTTGAAACATCTTAAGCTGTAGTGGCAGAACTATATAATGTGTAAATGTGACAAATGTGCTAAATAAATAACAAAATAGATGGGTCATATTCTCTGTCTTAGCTAGTTGTTACATATAAACTAATACCATTTGTAAACTCACATAAACTCCACAAACTACGTTGTTTTGTTTTTTAAAGCTGCAGAGGAATCAGTACCAGACGGTTTTAAATTGATCAGTGATCCACCATCAATACTCAAAAATCTGACTTATATTTGCAGTCAGTGAATATGCTATAGCAAAGCCTCTATGTTGCACTAGCAGCAGTTTATATAAAAAAATTATGTGAGAGGGACACGTCCCCTTCACATATTATTGATGCAACACCTATACTATACCAAAATAATTGAAACACGGACTGGCGTATAATAATAAAAATTGGTATCAGCCAAAAAAAAAAAACTGAACTTGGAGCATCTCTAGTTGTTTCGTTACTTTTACCTGTTTATTGGCACAATGCTGTCTATGCACAACAGGAAGAATTCAGGAGGCCCTGCATTATCTACAAGCAATCTGAACAATTACAAAGTACTTAACACATGTTTAGAGGGTAAATACTATGAATACAGTATTTAACTTGACCTACATTCAAAAGACACTGTCAGAGCTACAGTGATAACATATCCTCATACACCCACAAAGTGTGTATGTGGGGAGTGAGGGAGTGATTTATCCACTGATTCACTTTTGCAGCTCCAGTCAGAGCCGAAGATTTGTGTCGGCAGCCGAGGCAGTGATGCTACTTCAGCTGTGATTCAGAGCTGAGTCAGCCTCGAGTTGCATCTGCCATAAGAAACCCACTGATGTTTATTAACGGGTCAAATATGATGGATTTTCACAACAATGTAAGCCTTTAACGCCTTTGTGGGATACTGAATAAACATGGCTGATGTCCCGTTAAAAATATGTTCTTCTATAAATAGCAGTTCATTCATAATAATCCTGCACTGATGAGCAAAGTATGAATTAATTAAATTACAATTTAGCTAAGACTTGTGCTGCAGCAGAAATATTTTTCACACACCCAAATCAAATAATCTCAACCTTTCTGAGCATGAGAAGTGCTGGAAATGATCATGGGAGCAGGACCAGCCTGGAGTACAATTGCAGAAATTGCTCCAACCTCATACTGTGGCCAAAATAATCCTGGTGTGTGTATGTGCATGTGTGCGCACACGCATGTGTGTGTGTGAATGGGTGAGTGAGTGAGTGAGAGAGAGAGAGACGTGTGTAAATCCTGCTGTTGAATCATTCCCCACTGTGAGGGCTTACAACATATTTACCTCCCCCTCTTCATAACAATAGGCCATGATTGACAGCTCCTTCAGTGCTTACCCCTAAATTCCACCATCTGGGGAGGGAGGAGCGGGTAGACTCCCTCCACGGGGCACCCCAAAATAACCATCATCTTGCTTAAAAGCTCCTAATTCAGTCAGACTGACACCCATGGTTCGATCGCTCCTCTCTGCCTGAGACAGCTGCTGCTTCTGCTGCCAAAAGCCGAAGCTACTGTTTCAGAGGGAATCCTTGGCATGGAGGCCAAAAGCAACGAGCTAGAGTGCTTCACAGAGCGACACAGTAATCAAGATATACATAGATAGATACAGATATATACATGTATATAGATTATGAAGGGAAGTCCTCATTAACATGGCTCTTTTATTTTGAAGTATGTGGAGGACAAGCAGTTATTTCCTGCCTGGCTGAATGCAGCAGCAGACAGCTGAGTGAGGACGAGACAACAATGTTCTCCACCCAAGCACGGCCTATAAAAAAACAATTTAAAGACACTCTCATCTCATTCAGAAATCAGTGCTACGCTGCAGAACCCAGTCTGCCCCTGAATCATTTAAAAACACACAGACCTGTGCAGGAACATCGCTCGTGATGACCTGGTTGGAGACCACATCGGAGCCTCGGCCTGGAGCACGTCTCAGATCTGGAGTGTGAGAATGCCTCAGGGCCTTAGATTTGATCACAGCAGCTCCCTGCGACGCGCTGGCAACAATCTAACTGACGATCAACAAGCATTCATCTGTGTCAACACTTGCTTTACGCCTCAGCCAATATGTAGAAACACACGATACGTTCCCCTCCCCCCTAACAGAATTGAGGATGATGGAGCAGATCGCAGAGCTGCCTGCGCTGCTTTGATTTTATTTACCAACTACTCAGCTGGAGAGGCAGGACGGCGGAGCAGTAGTTAGACCGGTCTCCTCACAGTGAGGAGTTGCAAGTTCAAAACTCAGCTGCGGTCTTTCTGTGTGGAGGAGTTGATCAACACATTACATTTTTTTGCTGTTGTTAATTAAAGTCTAAAACTTTTCCTCAAAGCACAAAAAGACATAAAACCAGCTCATTCAACCTTTATTTAGACAGGTGAATCCCATTGCACCTCGAGGACTCATTTACAGGAGCTCATCTGGGCCATAACAATCACAACTTCTGATATACCTCCAAACGTTTTTTAAAAACCCAAAAGTTTTGTCACACATTTATTGGATAAAAGGTGAAAATTGACCTTCAATCCCACTGTGAAGCTCTTTAAGTCAAGAGAGGTCACAGGAGCAGCGCCGTCACTTCCAGCCGTGAGAGGGGAAGTGTGAGAGCGCTGGAGGCAGACGGATGAGAGCTGCCTCGGGCAATAAGCTCTTTGCAATCGTTCCCACTGCCCAGAGGCATCAAAACTCTCCACTTCATCTGCCCCTTCCAGTCAGGATTTTAAAAGCTTAATTTTACCGTCACCACTCACCTCTTGTGTTTAAAAAGAAACCAGAAATGCCATCGTTTTCACTGTCGAATAAATGAATCAAGAGTGTTGTGGCAACTTATGGTAAGTCCACAGCAAGAAAGTCTATACTTCCTGGAGAGCTACTTGTTTATTTTGTAGTTTCTGGCAGCTGAAATCTAAATTTTACTTGGTTATTTTACAAAAAATATAAACTCAACGTTAAAGCATTTTTCTTTTTTTTTATTTTCCACTGAATTTGTAATAACCCATGTGGTTCAATTATTTTTATGAGTACTAAAAAGATTAATGAAAAGAAACAATGAAATCTAAGTATTTGGAGCAGGGGTGCCCACACTTTTTCAGCATGGACCTACTTTTAAAATGACCAAGGCTAGCAATAAACAAAAACAAGCGGGTTTAAACGAAAACGCTATAACTTTCAAGTCAGCTGGGTTGCCAGATAAGAAATTATGAACTATAGTACAGTCACTTTAAAATGATAGTATTTTGACCTAAAATGTCATATGTGCTGAGTAAAGATATTCTAAGATGAGCTGTGTGTTGCGTTTGTTGAACATGTGCACAGAAAAGGAGGAGGTAAATAAGACATTTAAAATTTATCTGGCAACCCTGATGCCGGGCTCAGCTGCATTCATAGTGCATGCAGCGTCTGCATGAGTTATGTCCAAACTGGTGAATACAGTAACGTCTCTTTGAAGCCTGGATTTTATTAGTTTTGTTCCTACATGTTGAAAAAAGGTGAGCAGCACAAAAACATTCTGCTCTCTACAGTTTATTATAACTGTTGTTAGAGCAGAAAAACAGTGGACTGCAGCCGCCTGGAGTGCGCATGTGCCACTTGACACTTGCGGAGAATTTCACATCTCTGTAGGGGTTCCCCCGAAAATCTCCACTCTGAGACCTGGACTCAGAAACCTTCAGTTTCAGAGAGAGTGAGGCTGTTGTCTGTAAACGAACGGCCGAACGTTTCACACTGTGTAAAAAAAAAAAGTGACTGAGCTGTCTGGTTTGTGTGTTTTCAGAAAGACAGATGTGAGGGGAAGAGAAGATGTCTGTAATAGATGATTTGTGATGAAGGAAATGTCTGTCTTTGTGTCTGCTTATGCGTAAAAGACCCTCCATCCTCACACAGACAAACCATTGCCTGAGCTGACCTTTCAGGCTGAGAAGTGACTGGCGTGGTGACTGACAGAGCTGTGAAAGCACGAGGCTCATATGAACATACAGCAGCCGTCATACTGCTCAGCATCACTCATTTTCTCCTCCTCTCCACCGAATCACAGTTATTGTTCCTTCTGTCTTCTTCCCTGCATCCGTTGCCCTTTTAGCCCCATCACCGTCTAAGTCTATTACTTTTGCTGCCAGAATATCATCACAAAATACTTGAACATGAATATTTCACATGTTTAACTGTGCAATAAGACTAAGTAAAAAAGAACTTATTCATAAATATTTTATTGCATTGATATATCTAGTGAGACTGAAAAAACAATGTACTTGTAGTCAATTTAAAAAAAAAATCTGTCTGATTTTTCCTGCAGTCAGGGCAGACTTCAAAAACCAATATGCGATCACTTTTATTACTTATAAAATGAGTTTAAATTAATATTTAAATGTAAGGATGAGCACCAGTGACACCCGTGACCCGAAAAGGAAGAAGCAGGTAAAGATAATGGATGGGTGTAAGGGTCATTTTTAACTGAATCACAAGTGTTGAGAAAAAAATCAACAATTCTGATTTTATTTACATATAGTGTCAGCTAAAACACCAGTGTCACACTGCTTTATTTACATTTGACTTTACTGTGCACACTCGTACTCTCTGCTGCTCTGCTATTTGTAAAGTGAAACAGAAACAAGCAGATGTTGATTAATTAATTAGATGAATATTAGCCTCTGCAACAGGTTGTATATATTTCACTTGCTACCTCTTGGAGCTTGTTAAAAATGTTTATTTCAAAACAGAGTTGCCTCCTCTGCTAAATGAGTTATGAGCAAAAAGGAAGGAAAGAAAACAACCAAAACCACTGTCTGGTTTTGTTTAAACCAGTTATTGGCCCACACCTAATCCTGAGTAATGGCCTTGAATAGAGTAAACAAAAAAAGCAGTATTAGTAAACTAAATAAATATTCTTGATTTTTTGTATTTAGTCCACAAGAAGCAAATAACAGTGTTGTTTTTTTCCTGGTGGTGCTGTTGGAAAAATAAGAATCTGTCCAGTTGTTCGCCCCGGGGTGATGTGCTCCACTCCGAGACTCTTGGTTGTGTACGGTCTTTAAAAAAAAAAAAAAAAACTTTCCACTGTTTCTTTACCATCTTGTTTCCACTTTTGTCTTCTGTTGCTCTCTTCTCTGTACCAATCACTTCAACTCTACATTTAAAAACTTCCTTGCACCCCCCACCCCCACCCCTCATTGTTCTCAAGCTCCTTCTGTGTTTTCCAGCGACGTCACTCTCCATCTCTGTCACACTCATTTGCTTCCCCCATTTTTCCCCCTAAATGGGAGGAGCCCTAATTCAACAGCCTCTTTACATTTCTCTTGTTTTGTCAGATTGCCAAATTGCCTATTGTATTTAATCACTCACACACTGCCAAATCCCATGAAGTAATTAAGAAGTTTTAAAGCCGGCAATTAACACGTGAAGATTAGGGCTACCCGCTCGTGCTCGGGACTTTAGTGCAGATGCTGATAATGCTGGATAAGCAAAAGCAGTTTCCTCTGCGTGGGGGGGCTTGCTGTCTGCACGGCGGGCGGGCGAGGGAGGGCGGATATAAATTGAGCACCAGCATGTCCTTCTTATGTAATTCCATTATCCCAGACAATTTGCCTTAATGTGACAGTGGTAGAATCCACGGATTATAATGACTCTATTCCATCATTGTAAATGACAGGCAAGCACACACACACACACAAGCACACACACACACACACTTGCTGCACTTATGTTTTCCTATAAATTTTCTGCCTCAATAGAAGAATAAACATATGTGCTCCTGCTTTGTTAACCAAATATTCAACTATGACCCAACGTATCCAGTCTGGTTCAGTTGGTAAAGGTTTCTGGTCTGGTCTGATCAGAAGGCCACAGGCTAAAGGCGACGTGTGTTTACATCTTGAAAGTTGTGGACAAACAAGGTGAGACAACAGGTGACCTACATATGAACACCACAGGGAACAGGAAGTCTTTAAATCCATGTGGAAACATTACAGGGGACTGACAACAACAGACTTCCATGCACAGCTCGCTGATATAAAGACGGTAAGCGCTGGCCTCCACAGACCTCATGAGTCATATAAAAGTATGAATCATAATAAAAATTTCTGTTGTACTGCAGATCACATTTCTTCAGTTTGGTTTTATCTTATGAGGCAATCTGGACTTTGTCAGTATGTTTCGAGCAAAGTTAATTTAAGCCACAGTCACGACTTGACTGAGTTATTAAATTAGACTACATGCTTGTCCCAGTAAACAAGCACGGTTCTGGTTGACCCAGTATTTCACAGAGCGGAACAGCTGACAAACAAGGCAGCTTATAATAAATTGATAATATGTCGAGCAGAAAGCAGTTTTTACAACTTTGTACTTTGACAGATTGCCGTCGTCTTCTTCTGTGTACTGATTTATTCTGCGGCTCCAGTTGGAGCTTGGGTCAAGACCTGCAGAGCAAATCTGGGTCCAACAAAAAGTATATAGAAAGCTCAGATTACATTATCTGGCTTTGAGGAATTCAGTTAAATGTGGTTTAAATTTTACTAACAACATTTATATTTTTTTGTTTTCATAAAACGCTTTAGTGAGTTCTTCAGAAAATAATGATTTGTATTTCTTGTTGCTGTCTGCTAAAAAGAATAGTGTGGCACGGTGGTGCAGTTGGTAGAGCTGCCGCCTCTCAGCAAGCAGGTTGCTGGTTCAAATACCGGCCGGAGACCTTTCTGGGTGGAGTTTGCATGTTCTCTCCGTTAATGTGGGGGTTTTCTCCAGGTACACCGATTTCCTCCAACAGACTAAAAACATACATGCTAGTTTGAATTTCTTCTTCTTTCAGCTGCTCCCTTCTTCAGGGGTCACCACAGGGAACTTGCACGAAGACTTGTCGATTGGTTTTACGTTAGATGTCTTTCCTGACAAAACCACAGTCCACCAAGCTACCACAGCCCTGTGTGTGGAGCAGAGAGCTGCCATCTAGAGCACCCAGAGGAGCAGATGGTGGGGGTTAAGGGCCTCGCTCAAGGGCCCATAGTGGGGCAAATGAGGGTGGAGACAGGTGTGGGTCTTTCCCCTTTCCCACCCACATTTAATGTTGTTGCTCCAGGGAGTTGAACCGGCGATCTTCCGATCACAGGCACACCTTCTCTAACCTCTGCGCCACCACTCCCCCATCATGTTAGACTGATTGGTAACTCTAAATTGTCTCTAGGTGTGAGAGAGAGAGTGAATGGTTGTTTGTCTCTGTGTGTCCCTGTGATGGACTAGAGACCTGTCCAGGGTGTCCCCCGCCTCTCGCACAGTGATTGCTGGACATGGGCACCGGCGACCCCCGTGACCCAAAATGGAATAAGCAGGTAAAGAAAATGGATGGATGGATGGAAGTACTTTTCAAGTCAGAGCACGGTTTCTTTAATATGGAAGAACCCATTCATTCTGTTTAAAACAAAGCAAAGATGAAATCTCACTGAAACAGGTAACAACAGAGCACCAGGGTGCAGATGACAGCTTGGCAGTCAAAGACGGAGGTACCCCCAGACTTCCTGTGATCCCTGCCATCAATCAACTTTACAGTTCTCCTAATGGTTTCTCTCTGGCCCGGGGGCTGCCAGAGGTGCATTCCAAACAGTGTCGCAAAGCAAACCCACGAGGAACAACACACTGTCACACAGACGGCAGGTTTAGACGGCAGAAACATTTAAATATGATAGCTCCCCTCCTCTTCCTCCCCCTCACAGAGGACACTAATGTGAGCCCTTCTCCTTTTACCACTGAAAGCAGAGGCTGAACACTTGGACTGCTCGGACTTGTAGATTAGCAGTGAGGTCAGGTGAAAAAAAGCCCCGTGTACTCTTGTTTAAGGGTCCAGAAGAAGGCTAGACGAAGCTTACTTGGGGATCACGTTTCATCAGCGAGCTGGACTGGGTCAACAGGTGCGTTGAGAGCGCGGGGCCTCTCTCTGCATGCTGATGCCACTGCCAGAGTTCTGCTCTTGTTAACACACATTCTTGCCTTCATTAGCACAAATCGGAGCTGCATAACTGCCAGGTATCCAGTTTATCCACTGCTGGCAGGGGGGGAAGGTGTGATTCCAGCCACAGAGTGCAAATACTATCTGTTAATACCATGAATCATGTCAGCTTTGTAATCCTCATTGCCATTTGAAAAAACAGATGCAGTTTTAATGACTTTAATGAGTGCAGCGATGGAAATATTGACCTGATATTCAGTTTGACTAAAGGACAGATTAGCTGTCTCTGACTCAAAAGATAGTGAGTGAGCACTTCACTGTATGGGCATGTGAAACCTGCTACCTGTTGGACCAGCAGGCTGGACTGGGATGCAGCTTCATCTGCAGCTCTCTTTTTAAAATACCAACAGTGACTTCAGATCAGGATGTGACTTCTTCATTTCAACCAGATATCTACTTTTGCCAGTCATGGTAGAAGCATGTGAACATCCTCACCAGCAGAGCGCATAATCACAGCAGCAAAAACCAATTATCTAAAGAAAATGGACCTAAAATTTGATCCTACTGATGTTCGATCAGCAAACATGGAGCCTCATGCATAAACCCACAATCACTGCAGAGCCACAGATAAAAGGACCAAGACAAATATCCACACAAAGCCTCGAAGTGTGAATCATTGAGCTAGGAGCATGTTGCTGGAATACATCAAACAACGAGGAAAAGATGGCTAATTAGTCCTCATTAAAATAAGACAGCTCCACAATGACACAACTGCATTAATCAAACATTAACAATTCAGATCAAACAGGAATTAGTGAAAGACACTCCAGTGATGTCATGTGCTCCCCATACGCTAAAAAAGAGGCAACCAGCCTGTTGCTAGAGCGCACGGACAGGATTGCCATGACATGATTGTTTCTGCATCCTGCTTCTCTGCAGCCAGCTCAGTCAACGCTGTCAGCTGTGGTCTTAAGCTACATACTGCTGGGAAAAAATCATGGGGGAGGGGAGAGCCTTACAAATAAGGTTGAACTTGAGCTTTTGGATTCTCCGTAAAGCAGCGTTGCGCTCCAGTGTGCGGTGTTGCTGGGGGTTCTACGTCGAGCCACTTATTGTAAAAACCACAACTAAAAAAAGGTTAGAGTTCAAGGGACTTGTTGACAAAGCCACAAATGACTCATTGGTCTCTCTCCGTCTCATTGTGCAACAAATGAAGTGAGAAAACTGTAGCACAAGCAACTTCGTCATCAAAACCATTCCTCAGAACAGAGGGAGGCGTCGTCACAGAATATAAAACTGAAAGGGAATCCCATCAGATTATACGACGGTTTCATCTTTGTTTCCCATAAGACAAAAGCCTGTGCTGACATCACAAAACTTACTCTGAATTAACCTGAGGGGAAATGCCTGGGGACACACAACACAGTTACCATCAACGATGTGATCAATTGGGGATGGATCTGAGTATAAACAGCAGGGGAACCACCACACAGCTCTGGGAATGAGTCAAGTTTTTAGAAAACTATAAAACAGATAAATGTTAATGTCATGTCAGGTGGAGGTTTATAGGTGACCACTGCAATGCTATGAAGACCGTTTAAAAATAAAACTGTAAGAAACCCAATTTTTACTCATATTGATGGTCTTGTATTTACAATAAAATTCTGCAAGCAGAACTTGTAACCTGACGCCAGCTACAACGTGTTTGTTTACCTTTAGAAACAGCTGAAGTGACTGAAAATAGGTCGGCAACAGTGAGGAGCAGTTCAGTGGTTCTAGTTCTCTTATTTCTGCGTTTGGCTGCAGATTCACTCATTTCAACATCTTCTCCCTGATCCTACGCTCGCCTGATTCCACCATATTTGTTTACCTACTACCTACCTACCTAATGTAGGTCAATGGCGTGATTCAAGCTTCCACGTGGTTTTCAGTGGATTCAGCTGAGCGCTTTGTTTACCATTAGCGTGCACCTTCATTTTAGAATTACACGTTAACCTTTTGGGAAAACTGCTGGATTAAACCCTTACAAACTGCACCGTTTGATAAAGACCAGGATAACCTATTTATGTTGGATTTTTTTAGTTTGCAACGAGTCCCTTCAACCTGATGAGAAAGAAAAGCCGTTCAAACATGCAACCCGATTACTCCCTTATGTCTCATCAATCTGGCTGACACTTCCATTAAACATCCTCTGAAATCCTACAGGTAGGTGGCATGCGTTCACTCTCACTGTCTGAAAGGGAAAAATCTGCGTCTTGGTGATGCTGTAGATGCACTGAAGCCTTGCAACAACCATAAAGTATGGTTCCCCCCTCACCACCACCCCACCCCTCTTTGCCAAGAGAAGCGGACAGCCTACCTAGACTGATGCAGGAAAAAAAAGAAGCAAAACGAGGTGTGCGATCATCCACAGAGAATGTGCAAGATTCACAATCAACAAGTCCTCATCCGCACGGACACAAACAGTGTGGTCATCAAAGTTGTCATCGTGAATGCAGGGCTGCTGCAGGAGCACAGAGGAGAGAGAGGAGCTGTTACCTTGTGGATGTGCCCTTCCTCACATCGCAGATGCTGCATTTGAACGCCTCGGCGGTGTTCCTGTAGGTGCACACGCTACAGTCCCAGTAGCCGTCGTCGACGCTCTGTTTGGCTTGTCTTTTCGGCCTTACGAAACGACACAAAATGACAAGTTCTGTTAAGAAATACCACCGACACGTTTCGTTAATTAACAACACGGGAGACGGCGGCGCACGCTGCCCGTCGCTTCACGCGCGAGCCGCTGAAGGCAGCACAAAGCATGGCGGGTTGTCATTAACATTTGACGGTTCGAACCCCGCTCCAGTTCGGCTGGTGGCGAGGCGGGCGACTGTCCACACCGTCCGATTGTATCGCCAGCTAGGCTAACAGCAGGCAGGGAAGCGCTGCTAAAAAAAACTGGTACCGACGCTCAGTAGGTCGACTGACGAAACCAGTATCAAACAAAGCCCATTTCGACATTGACCCATCAGAAGGTCTCGTCGAACCGGAGGAGCGTTAGAAGGACTGGCAGGCGTCTCCTCGGAAACATTTCTCTTTGTCTGGTGAAGTGACTGGGTAGTAGGGAGCGAGAAGCCGCCATAGTGACTGCACTATTCTAGCTAGCTGTGGCATACCAAGTGAAAACAGGAGAAACGAGCTCTGCGCGAGAGAAACGCATCCGAATCTCGATCCCGAAACAAAACCAACAGAGGCCGAATCGACGGCGGACGGTCGCCTTACCTGGTAGGGCTCTTTTTGTCGCCCATGGTGAAGGATAATCCTCGAAAATGAGAAGAAAAAGGGGGGGCCTCCTTTAATTGTCAGTGAGTGAAGTAGGATCCAGATAGAGCCGCTGCTGAAGCTGTTGGCAGACAGGCTCCACTCAGCGCTAGCTCGAGGCACGGCACAGCGACTGCACTTTGTCACGTGACCGCGGACTGACCAATCAGCGGCCGGAGAGGTTTAAAAGTCTGGCTGGATGTTTAGTAGAGATTTTAATAAGTGAAGATATTTGACAGCTCAAAGCCTGCACACTGCAGAGTTACCATTCAGATACTCCTACACACTGCCACTGACGAAACTAAAGTGTTTGCAGGACTTTCAGAACACATTACAAGTGGTTTGAAAGTCTGAAAAATGGAAAAACAAATATTAATGTTAATTATTCTCAGGCACGAAAGCAACTATATGATAAAGTTTTGTCAAAAGTACTAATATGTCATTGCAGCCTCTCACAGACTGAAATGAGTCCTCGGGATAATTATTTTCCACCTTAATAGTTCAAATATTAAAGCCCTAGCTTACCTTGAAGGAATGCATATCATCCTCTGCCTTTCATGGCAGAGTTTAAGACCGAGATGAGAAATCAGAAAGTTTTACACATTTTGGGCAAACTCTGTAAAGCATGTAATGATTGGGGCCAAGATGGTGTAGGGGCAGGGCAGCCAACCCGGGTTCAATCCCCAGTCATTGCACATCTCGTGATGTCTCTGAGCAGGACACCCAATCCTGAATTGCTCCCCAGTCACCTACATAGCTGCCCACTGCTCCACCTGGGTGTATCCCAGGTGCGATGGGTTAAATGCAGAGAGACAATTTTGTCTTTGTATGGGAACATACAATGATGACAACACATAGCACTTTATTATTATTATGTCATGCTCAGAGTGTGTGTTGTGAATGGCTCTCTACTATCACAGCACATTTTAGCTCAATATCTGTAAAACTGACTGACTCACAGTCATTTCTGTGTTGACTAAGGTCAATTGACTATGGCAGCTGTCTTGAAAGAGCTTGACTCCAAATGTTAGTTGTAGATGTACTTTCAGTGATTTCATTCCTCAAGTTTGGTTAAAATTTGTCCTGTGGTTCATGAGATAATTCAGTAACAGCCAGACACACAAACTCACACATCTACAGATGCAGTCAGAAACATTTTTGCCCTTTCTTACTTTTGCCATTGAGCCACAATAATAACAGCTTTATCTAACAAGGTTGAGTCAGGTCCTCTGGACCGATTCTTCTTTGTTGAAACATTGTGTCTTTGATCCAAAAAGGCTTCTTCAGTCTGAGACACTGTAACAAACTCAGTTTTATAATAGTAGATCAACCAGTTTGAGCGAGGAAAACAATTGAACAGGGGCGGAGGCCTCCGTGTTCAACTACGGTATCACCCTCTTACAATGCTGTTACTGCTAGTATCACTCAGCCCCCCGTGAATAGCAAGCGGCCATCAGGTGCTAACATCTATTGTTAAGCTGATAGTCTGAAGAATGTGAACAGCTAGTTCTGGTTGGTCTGCTATGCGAAGGTGATATTGAAGACTGAGTTGGTTGCAGTGTCTCAGACTGAGGGTCTTTTGTATGAAGGACAAAACGTTTCAACAAAGAAGAATCCGTCCAGAGGACCTGACTCAACCTTGTTAGATTTTTCTCCCTGGATTATTGAGCATGCTTCAGGAATAACAGCTTTACATAAATCCATCAGCACTGCCTCTCCAGATCAGCAAGAGAAACACTTTAATTTCAAAGTATTTACAGATCATTTGGCCTCGTACACTTTGAATTTAGTTTTATTCATACTCAAAAACGTCCTTTATAACAATGTCAGTAAAATGAAATGAAGTAGAGCCTTTATTTTTATTTTTAAAACACCATAAACACTTTTAATTAGTTTACTGGAGATCTTTTCCTTTGCTTAAAAATAAACAAAATTATTCTGGACAGGACAGAAAAGACTTTCTCTTCACCCTGCCTTTAAAATCAAAGCTCCTAACCCAGACCTTCTTACCCTCCTGGCTCTGACAGGCTGCGTCATGGAATGTGTTGGTGCAAACATGCACCCCTTGCTCCCCCCACCCTCTCTGCTCAGGATGGAGCTCTCTGTGGGGGGAGACCAAGTGTGAATCATGTCAGCTCATTAGCTGCTCTCCACGACTCCGGGTTCTTTTGTGAATCCCTCACTTGTCTTCTGTTTGGTGTCAATATCCGTGTCTCCATGTTTAGTTTGCCCTCCGCCCAGCGATTACCTTTGCTCAGTCACTGCATGCTGCTCTAATTGAGCTTTATCACAGTAGCCCACTGATAACTACCATTCAGTCAAAACAGCATTGAGTCACACATCGCTGGTTCTGTAATGAGCTCCTGTTCATTTTTTTTTTTGTTTTAACTTCCAAGCTGCTGTAAATATCTCTAACTTGCAGAGTGTAGCAAGTGGAGTTAATTTGTATTCCTTGAAAAAGCCCTTGCAGCTACATATGTTCTTTTTGTTGTAAAGAATTACCACAGTATCAATGCAGACTGCCTAATTCACTGGGAAAAGAAGCTTATTTAGAAGCATTTACTGAGAGCAGCTGGCCTTAAGTTGGGAAACATGCAGATTCTTTGCTTCCTCATTGACTGCACCCCTGAGCCAGACACGTGCAGTACAGGGGAGAGGGAATGGATTTCACAAAGCAACTAGTTAGACCTCATTCATTTTTATGAGAGGTGAGATGCTCTATTAGTGAGGTGAAACTCTGAGGCCCCATGAACAATCTCCTGGAAATGTTCATAGACTGACTGAGAAAACTGTGTTGATTGTGATCACAGTTGTTGTTTCGACGAGACCACAAAAATAGCTGGAGCTGTGATTTTAGTGTTTCAACGACTTGTCCATTCAGACAGAAATGAGCATAAAAACAGCTACAGGACCATTCTGTGTTCGTAAAATGTGACAATGCGTTTCCACTGACCCATGGGATGGTGTAACACAGATATGGTCAGATAAACTGTTAAATGAAAAGAGCGAGCAGCACAAACAGCACTCTGCTATCCATAAGAGCTATCGTATTTACTCACGCAATTGCAGAAAAACAGTAGTGCACATGTGCAATTTCACACCTTTGCCAGGCATTTCCAAAAACCTCCACTCTGAGTTCTGGATTCAAAATAGTTTGGTGTCAGAGAAAACAAGTACAAAATGGCCAAAACCCAATGTTTTCATTCAAACATGGTATCGTGGAAACAGGGCCAAAGCTTTTAGGAAATGTTATCACTCCAAAACAGCAAATTTCACTTCCACTCGGTCTCAAGAAAATAGAAGTGAGACCATTAGTTTATCGACATTTCAGACAGGCTCAGACTCAATCTGACTGCATCCCTCATCTCAAACATGTACTCTTGTTTGAAGCAAGAGGCAGACCTGAATCTCAAGATTCAACTCAAGAGAGCTGCCGTGCGTCTGACAGTAAAAGACAGAGCTTGTACTGCTGCTAGGCACAAAGGTTTGAAATCTGTCGTGCTGGAGTGATTTCAAGTGAAATGTCTACTGCAGCCAATTCATAGATCAAATATCATCTCAGCAGGAGACACACAGCCCAGTCCCCCACCCCAGGAATTATGTCTATATTGAACAATTTCACACCCTTTAGCGTAGTTTTCTCTAATCAAATGTGTTCAAAGATTGTATGAACAGCCTTAAAAGCAGACCAAACAGTTTGCTGATGTAGCTTCAGTCTCACTTACATTTTGTGCGTTCAGTTTGTATCTGTCTACCTCTTCTCAGAATTGTCACCTGAACATGGTCTGGTGATTTGAGTAGACTTGTAATCTTGAGGGTTATGTTGTTTGGGATGCTCCATGACAAACTGGCTTCAGGAGAGAGGTCAGACTAAGGTCGTTTTCACACCTTTTAGTCGGGTAGACTCGGTTTGATTGGGGACCAAAATTCAGAACGTTTGTTTACATTTTCAGCTGGTGCGGTTCGCATTCACATTGATGAGTCAATCAAGCCAACCTGTTCCCACCCTCACCTGTGGTGGTGCTGCACCAAGAACTACTGAAGGAAACAACATGAATACCTCTGAGGACGACACTGAGTGCAACTTACTTCTGGAAATAAAAACAAAAATGGAGTGGTGTCCAATTTTAGCAGTTTTAGGATTTTTGTTTTGTCTGTGGCTCATGTGCCAAGCAAACATTTTTCAACAATGGACTCAGCATGAGTGGAAGATGAGGCAGAAGACCATGGAGAATGTTGTTTTTCACACAAGGTGGCTGACGGCTCCATATGAGGTATAAGATATGTGCATTTGTTTGTCCTGCGCTTTAGTCCACTTCCTGCTTTTGGAGCAGTCTTCGGCCTGCTTGCATTCACACTACATTCAAACCGCACCAGAGTTCACTTCAACCGAACCGAGACCTAGGTTTTTAGGCGGACCAGAGTTTGCTTTTTTGGTCCTCATCAGAGTTCGACTGCACGTTCACACCACCCCAAACTAACCAGACTTTCTAGGCAAACGGACTAGAATTCGATTAAAATGGCCTAAACAGGACTAGTGTTAATGCACACTAAGAGCAGTTTAAAAAGCTCCTTTAATTTGAAAGAACTGCATTATACAGGCAACCTCACCCATATCAAGGAAACAAGGGCATCCTCCGAGTCAGGTTCAAGGCATGTTTTCTAGCAAGTGCCGGCAGGTCAAACCTGAACAAAGTACATGAAGTCCCTATCTCCAATGACCCACCACCTGTGGGGAGACCCCTCAACATCAGTTACAATGTAAACCAGGTGGCAAGCGAATGTGAGGCCCTGGGCATGCTGATCCCTGTTGGTACAAACCACCCAAACTACGATCTGTCTGTAGGGTAGCCAGAATCATCCTTAGAGATCAGGTGAGCTCTGTCATCCAGGGGAAGCTTGGAGAAGTTATTCTGCTTGAAAAGTAGTTATTTGAGGTGGTTCAGTCATCTGATTGGGATGTCTATGGGTCACCTTCATCTGAAGGTTTTCCAGGCTTGCCCATCTGGATAGAGAATGGTAAATGGTAAATGGACTGTACTTATATATCATCTTTCTATCTTATCAAGATACTCAAAGCACTTTACACTACAAACTGTGCCCTCATTTACCCATTCATACAGCACTCTACTATACTTTTTTCATTCAACCTTTATTTAGACAGGTAAATCCCATTGAGCCTCGAGGACTCATTTACAAGAGAGACCTGATTTCAACAAAGAAAGATGATAACAATAGACAACAGCAACAACAATAAACAATTGTAAAAAGTCATACTGCAGGTTTTTTTTTGTTTGTTTTTTTCTTTTTTAAAAATAGGATGGCTAAAAGAAAAAGGTAACAAAAAAACAGCTAGATTCTAAGGCGAATGTAGAAAACTAAAAACAGGAACATGTCTGCGTTGGTCCCTGCCAAGAGTCCAACAGGTTCTTAAAGCCACTTAGAGAGGTCAAGGTCAAGAGCTTCAATTGTTTTTGTAAGGTATTCCAGGAAACAGGAGTGGCGTAGGAGAAGGCCCTTTTGCCTAGTTCAGTCCTCATTGAGGGAACACTGCAGGTAATAATGTCCTAAGAGCGCACGCCGTAGCTGCACTCACACAGAGACATGTAGGAGGAGATGTATGAAGGCAGCAGACCAAGAAGTGATTTAAAGATGAAAATGTACCATTGAGAGAGTCTGCGTGAAGTTAATTATGTCCAGTTAACCAGTGAATACAGGGTGCAGTGGTGGGCACGATAATCACAGCCAGTTATGAATCTTAGTGCACCATGATAGACAGCATCCAACACTATGTACAAGGAATAATCAGTGCTTTGTCACATTCACCAATGGGACACACATTGGAGGCAATGAGGGGATGTTGCGCAGGAACACTTCAGCATGTGACTGCTGGTGGAGTCGAACCCCTGGCATTGGAGGACAACTCTGTTACGACAGTGTTAGTGTGGGAGATATGCAGAAAACCACATTTAGCATCTTGTCACACACCTGTGGTTTCTGTTCACCTCATATTGACCACAGTCTACCCCCAATGCAGAGTTTCATTCTCTTAACCTAATTTTTTACAACAGTTTCCCTCAAACCTAAACAAGCTTTGATGCTTGAAATACTTTGTAAAATCCAACATTGTGAAAAGAATCATCCAACAACACTTTATGAAAAATATTTTTGTAGCTGGTCCAATTGCAAGTGATTAATGACAGAGAAAAGAAATAGAAAGAAATTGCAAAACACAGTTTGGTAATTTTTCCTCAAAGGCATCAATACTTTGTGCTGA
>NC_056504.1:17369326-17389461 GCF_014905685.2 Nematolebias whitei
ATTTGGATTTTTTTTTCTCCACAAACTGTAATTTTGTTTTTTTTTTTTTTGTTTTTGTTTTTTTTTTTTTCCCCCCCCCCCCCCCCCCCCCCGGTAATCTTGTTACAAACAGGAATTTTAATGGATTTTCAATTTGATTATAAATTACACATTATTCTCCTTATTAGTGAAGTTAGATTAGAGGGGAAAAAACTGTTTAAAGTCTAAAACCTGTAAAACTGAAAGGTGGTGCATGCATAATTTGCCATCCCAATGGCAGTACCGTATTTTTCACCTTATAAGTCACAGTTTTTTTGCATAATTTGCCCTGCGATTTATATGCGAAAACAATGTATTTATGGATTTTTTCCCATATTTATAAACCAATTTTTGGCTGAGATATGACTGTTTTCATTCATTCTGATTGAAAATATTGAACACCATTTTCAGCCACTAGATGGCACTCGAGGTGTATGGCATGCCGTTGTTTCATGAAATAGGTAAAAATGGCTATTAATGACATAATCGGCTTGCCACAGACAGCCACCATGGTCTGCCTGGAGAAACCATCAAATCAGCTTAATTTTGCTGAGTCGCCCCGGCGAAATGCACTAATTTGACCATTGAAGTGCATTTATTAAGTAAAAGTTCAACTGAGACACACCTCTACTATAGAGTCGAGCAAACAAATAATTGTTTTTAGGTGGTTATCTTGTTAAATTTTGAAGAAATGCACAGCGAGTTGCTCTCTGTGTGTTCATGTTTCCACGTATCGGCTTTTGAAAATACAGCTGAATTTGACCATTAAAGTGCATTTATTAAGGAAAAGTTAGATTGAGACGCATCTTTGCTATAATTTCAAAGAAACAAATAATTGGTTTTAAGTGTTAATCTTGTTAAATTCATGTTAAAGTCCTCCCGTGAACGCTCCTGTGGCCGCCATTTGGCAGCCAATCGATTATTGGAACAACATTGGTCCACATTTTCAGATTCGGTAGTGGTGTGCGACAATGCAAAATTTAGTATTAATCGATACTAAATACAATACTTTTTTTAAAATTACGGTTAATTTTGATGACGTTTAAGTGTTTTGTGATTTTTCCTTTGGATCATTTACTAGTTCAAACCCAGGATAGAATTAGGCAAAGTTTATAAGTAAATGAAAAATACTTTATTATAATAAAAGTTTTTTTCTGAAAAAATAGAACAATAACAAAACTATTTTCCACTGTGCAAAGTGCACAAAATGATCACTCAAGAATAAATTAAAACATTGTGTTCAGAAACTATGATAATTAAATAAAAATTATCCCTTTGTTGCATTCCTTTTCTGGATTTTTTTTCTTAAAAAAACAAACTGTACAAAGTTATCACACCACACCAAATGTTATAAAACGGTAAAATATATTTAGGATATTAAGGAATTTTTTTTTTAATCTTCACTTAAGTTAAATTTTTTTTTTTCTGAGTATGAAAAAATAATTACAAATCAAAAATAATTAGTGAAAATACAACAAGTAAAGTAGGGATGCAATGATCCACTTTTTAAATTTTATTTTTTTTACTTCCAATCCCGATACCTAAATCTGGATATCGACCATTACCGTTCCGATATCATCATCATTATTGATTTTATGAGGCTGTAATAATCTCCTCTCAAATACAGTTTATACAGATATATGCATGCATGTCCAAAAAGGCAACTTGAGGTAAGTTTTATTAATGTTGGATAAGTTTTAAAGTTAGAATTAAATTCTAACACAAAACACGTTTTTTCATTACTAGCTTTAAAGTGGATATTAGAGTGATTCATTTAAGTGATTGTTTAAAGTTATTTTATATTTTTTTAAATAAGGGGCAGATATAAGAATTTTTTTCTTCTTTCTGCACTCTTTTCATTCAATGCTTTCTTTTTGATTAATTTGTTTTGTTTATTTTGTTTCTTTTAAATGAATGAATAAATTAATTAAATAAAATATTAAATGGCTTTAAACATCTGCTAAGTTCATGGCATAAACCAACAGACATGTTCCTGTTTTTAGTATTTAACATCGCTTTATAATATAGCTGTTTTTTGTTAGTTTTTTTAAATATATATAATTTTCTTGTAGTTTTCAAATCATATGTTTTTTTTATGATTGTCTACTGTTGGACTGATAAATATCTTCTGGAGGGTAAACTATATCTTGACTGCAAGTATCAAGCTGTGAAATCCTTTGTTTTCTGCAACTGATAGTGGTTGGTCATTAATTATGATGAAGTTTAGCAACTTCTCGGTAAATTTTGAGCTCCGGGGCTTCGGCTTTGTGTTCTTGTTCAATCCGAAGCAGGCAGCCTGATTTTGGTCAGCCGCGCTCAGTCTGTCCCTCCTCAGAGACGGGCAGATTGAGCAGAGCGGACTGGGTGCGGCTGACTGAGGTTGAGTTGCCTGTTTTGGGTTGAGCAAGAGTAGCGCCCCGCTGAAGCCACGGAGCTCGAATGTCCAGTGTAAAACTAACTTTACTGTGGTTTAATGTGGTGCTATGGCTCTGTGGACAGTGCACGTTGCTGTCTTGAAAATACTTCCACACAGCGGACATGTTTCGATGAAAAGTTGGTTAACTGTTAGCCACAGTGCAGCTGCACGTTGTAGCTGGCTGCAAACTATGAAATGGATTTCCTGAATGTGAGGTGGGTCTTATTACTCTGGGTTCATGAGACACGCTTCCGTTTAGGAAATCCATTCCATAGTTTGAAGCCAACATGCATCGTGGACCGGAAATCTCTGCAGGTTGGATCGGAAAAATACGATACGTAAATTTTGCTGGTATCGGAGGCCGATACTGATACCAGATTGGATCAGCCCCATCCCTAAAATAAAGTATAAATAACAAAACAACCTCCAAAGCCTTGAACTCAAAGAAATATTCCCAGAAGCCTCTTTGTGGGCCCTGCCTGCCTTTGTAAAGTTGCTCTGTGCTGTGACAGGAGCAGCACTTACAGACAGTCAGCTTGCATCTTTTTTTTTTTTTTTTTTATTGATTTTTTATCTTATAAAACAAGCAAATGATAATAGTACAATTAACATTATTTTCCAATAAACAACATAATCCCCAAAGTAAACAAATATAACAATAAATAAATAAATAAATTAAAAAAAATTATAAAAAAATAAATGAATGTATGTGACTAAATTAAAATAAAGTAAAAATAAAATAGTAAAAATAAAGTAATATATATAAAAAAAAAAATACAAATAACAGCATATATCTATATAATAAAATAAGATAAGATAAAGCTCAGCTCCAAGCATCCTTTTCTGAATTATTTTCCCTTGTAATGTCTCAGAAATTCAGTTAACGGTGACCATATTTCTTCAAAGTCTAATCCTTTACCTCTGACGATATAAGTAAGTCGTTCCAGTACAATACAAGATGCCATCTCCTTCACCCACACATGATTTGAGGGTACATCCATTTTCTTCCAGTACAAAGATATTAACCTCCTGGCCTGCAGGAGTCCAAAGTCAATCAATTTTAACTGTCTGGAAGTAAAAACACAATCCTCTGGGTATATACCTAACACACACATTTTTACATCAACAGGTATATTTACTCTAACAATCTTAGACAAAGTTTGTATAACTGATTCCCAGTAGTGCTGTATCTTTGGACAGCTCCATACACAATGCAGCAGAGTACCCTTTTCATCTAAACATTTAGTACAGCTGTCTGGAATGTCAGGGGACCAGCGATGTCAGCTTGCATCTTTGATGAAACTGCAGCAGTTCATACAGGAGATAAACTGAAGCTAAACTATCAATCTCATTATGCTGGTATTGATCAATATCAATACCCATGCTGGTATTGATATTATCAATATTTGGATCGATCCGCCCACCACTAAGTTTTGGCCCACATTTCCAAGTTGTCAGCGGTGACGCGTAACAAACGTGAAGTGTCACATAATAGATGTTATGTATATGGCGAAGCGATATATTTATGGATTTTTCCACTTTATTAGACATTTTGGACTGATGCGACTAATAGGGCGTGTGATATTTACGGCGGAAAATATGGTACTTTGTAGAGCCACCCTTTGCAGCAATTACAGTAGCAAGTCTCTGCTGGGGCATCTTCACAAGGTTCACTGGTGCATCTAGCCACTAGAACTTTTACCATACCACTTTATTTATAGAGCACTTAAAACAGCGACAAGGCCAACCAAAGTGCTGTACAGACAAAACAACAGGTAACACACAAAGCAAAATACAAAATGAGGTAAATCAGAATATAGACATAAAAACGATGCAGATAATGACGACAAACCAGTGTGGAGCATACAGGATCAAAACACAGATCATCTGGTGTTGAAAGCTACTGAATAGTAGTGAGTTTTTAAACGGGACTTGAAAACCGAGAGGGAGGGGGCCTGTCTGACAAGCAGAGGTAACTCATTCCAGAGTCTCGGTCCTGCTACAGAGAAGGCCCTGTCACCTCTGTGCTTAAGACGAGTTCCTGGAACTGTGAGGAGCAACTGGTCCGCTGACCTCAGGGAACGTGGTGGGACATACGGTTGTAGCAAATCAGAGAGATGGGGGGGCGGAACTGTTCAGTGATTTGTAGACATACATGAGTATTTTGAACTGGATTCGAAAGTGAACCGGTAACCAGTGCAGGGAGGCCAAAACTGGTGTAATGTGCTCTCTTTTGCCTGTACTGCATTTGCATTCTGGACCAGTTATAGCCGTGCAATGGAGGTTTGACTTTTGGAGGTTTTGTCCATTCTTCATGAGAAAAAATACTCAAGCTCCTTGAAGCATGATGGGCGTCACTTGTGTACAACAATCTTTAAATTATACCGCATTTCTAGTGTAGTTTCATACATGATATAACTTCTCCTTGAACCACTGAAGTGTTGTTTAATGAGTAGGGTCATTGTCCTGCTGAACCTTTGTTCCTATCTGAAAGACTCTCTCAAGAAATTATCTATTTTACTCCGTCCATGCTTTCTTTAAGTCTGACCAGTTTCCCAGTCCTTGCCAATAAAAATCATCTCTACAACATTATTTTCCCTCTGTCATGTTTTTCTGTGGATGTGATGTTTTCATCATGATGAGAAGTTGTTGGGTTTGCGTCAGACATGGTTTGTCATTGATGAATTGACCTGTATG
This sequence comes from Nematolebias whitei, assembly GCF_014905685.2. Classification (NCBI taxonomy): domain Eukaryota; kingdom Metazoa; phylum Chordata; class Actinopteri; order Cyprinodontiformes; family Rivulidae; genus Nematolebias; species Nematolebias whitei. Next base: position 17,374,458 of record NC_056504.1, read on the forward strand.
TAGAGTTCCTGGGTCGTCATGTTGTCTCTTGCTTGGTGGTAGCCTGGTGTTGATTCTGGGAGCTTTTGAGAAGGCGTCCACATACTGAGGTCATTTGACAATAGACTGCCTACAGGTGGACCCTTTATAAATAATTGTGACTTCTGAAAGTAACAGTTAAAGTTTCAAAGCAGTTTCACAATTATTTAAAATGTAATTTATTGTTGTTGTGTTTGCCATGGTCATAGAAGGTGTTACTTAGATAGAGAACTTTACTAATTGGCTTTTATGTATGTGAATGTTCCTGTAAAGTGCCCTGAGACAACTTTGTTGTGATTTGGCGCTATACAAATAAACTGAATTTAATTGAATTGAAAGTGATGTTGAAAGCAGGTGTCAATAATATTGTTTAGCACTTATCTGAATTTTTACTTTAGAGTGAATAAGAATGTTTTAGTGCACTTGCTGCTGAGGTCATTCACACATGGCATACTCCAAGTGCTACATGTTGTGCAAAATTTTTGTTTAATATGCTTACAGGAAGAAGTTCTTCATCCAACATACAGTAGTGTCATCCGTGGTCCATTGTATTCTCACTCATCAAGGGAGCAGTGACTCTTATGTCAGGCTGCTCTTCCTGGATTGTATCTTTGCTTTTAACATCATTCCATAGACTTTGACCAATAAACATGGTAGGACTGGTACCTTCACTCTGCAACTGGATGCTGGACTTTTTGACACATTGATCTCTGCATATCTAGATCCACGGCACTCCATCATCCTTAATGCTGGCTTTCTACAGAGGTGTGTCCTCAGCCCCCAACTGTACATTCCACAGCTGTGGAAATGGTCCACAGCTTCAAATTTCTGTGAGTCCACATTTCCAGGATTCTGATATGGACCATTAACACTCTGAACATCATCAAGTAGGCCTACCAGTTGTGCATTCTCAGGAGGCTGAGACAAGCTGGACTCAAGTCCCCGGTGTGTAGTGGGGAGCACACTCACCTTCTCCATCAGCATCTGGTACGGGAACTGCTCTGCTGCTGACAGGAAGGCAATGCAGAGAGTGCTGAAAACTACCCAGAAGACCACTCAGTGTACCCTCACTTCTCTGGAGGACTATTAGCAGGAGTAGGTGTAGATGAACATATGCTGATATATTCATAAATTAAACGGATTCTTTCATTTTTCTGGACTGTATAATGACGTGCATCTGATTTTAATAAAATGTGGACGTGAGACGTTAATTATCTTTGACTCACCAACGACAGTGGGTCATTTATTAACAGAATCAAGTTTAACACATCACACATTTACATTAATTGGCAAGAATTGAAAATAACAACAGCTTATTAATCAGTTTTACAGGAAGTAAACAATACAGCGATTGTTCTCACTTCCAGTAGTACAACAGGCATTACCACATGGCGGTGGTTGAAAACTTTGCTTTAGACATTTCTAAAAATATCTGGATAAATTTCTACTTGATAGAAGAGTTTTAAAGATGGAAAGATGAAGTTTATCTTGAGAGAGATGTGTGAGGGAATTTGTCTGTTTTAACCAGAACAGCACGCTCCTTTGGACCAGCTTGTCCCAACGGTACACTTTGGTTGAAGATCGACTTTTTACCTTTCTGAAGATATGTCAGTTCCGGCGTAAAGTTCCACTTCGAGCCACTTTCAGCGTCTCCGTAAGAACAGCTAAACCTTGGGAGTCGTGAGATCATCCAGAACAGACTTCATAATTCCTCTGAACTTCTCTCGTCCAGCTTAGTCGCAGATGCAATGAGCATGCTGCATTCCAGCATTCAGAACAGACTTCATAATTCCTCTGAACTTCTCCATCTACTCCCACTCCAACTGGAGGTGGAACCTCTTGCAGAACTCTCCATCTACTCCCCCTGCAACTGGGTTGAACTAGGAAGTGCCAACATTTAAAGGGCTCTATTTCCGGTTCATTTGGGAGTTTCTGATTGGTCGATGGACCAAAACAGAGGTGTGTTTTGTGATGTAAGGTGTTATGAAAAGTCAAGGAAAAGATTAAGATTGTTTAAGAACAGACAAAAGATATTATGAAGAACTTCAGACTTCGTGGAGTCAATTCTCTAGTATCTTGCTGTAAAAGTTAAACATGACATTTCTTTTTCAGTAAACTTGCAGTTGACCGAAACTTGAACTTTGACCAACTTACACACTTGCTCATGGAAGACAGAAAATCAGACAATGCATCATTAACCTGATTTCTTCTTTGAATGAAGATTAAAAATTGTTATTACTGTTTCACAGTTGATTTAAAAATGAGTAGTTCACTTCAACATGTAAACATTGTTTGAACTAACACAATTTGATTATCAAACATTTGTAAAATAGTAATGATAATAGAAAGTAGTCTTCTTTTACTTGATTAATTCAAGAAAGAAAGTCTCAGGATGGGTCAACCTGTATTTCTGGATTCAAATCAATGAAATGACAGCTTCTGTCCCATAAGGTCCTTAAGGTCAAGGTTTTGACATCAGGCCTAGTTCACTACATAGGGCAGCCCACATCATGAAAGACCCCACACACTCTGCCCATAAAACGTTTGACCCCCTCCCCTTGGGCAGAAGGTTACAAAGCATTAAGGCCAGAACAACAAGGCTCAAATGCAGCTTCGACCCTGAGGCATTCAAATTGGAGCCTCAGAAACAGAAACAATGCCTTGCCCCCGGCTGCTGCTGCTGTTGTGTTGTTTATTTTAATGATCTGTTATCTGCACTCATTCAACCTTTATTTGTACAGGTTAATCCCATTGAGCCTTGGGGACTCATTTCCAAGAGAGACCTGATTTTAACAAAGAGTGATGACAACAGTGGACAACAAAGACAATAGACAATTATAAAGGATGTGTACATATTGATTTTTTTTTTTTAACAAGTGAAAATAAAATGGTATTTAAAAGGAAAACTAACAACAACAAAAAAACAGCTAGGTTGTAGGGCGGTGTAGAAAACTAAAAACAGGAACATGTCTGCATTGTTTTTCCCAGGAACTTTGCAGATGCTTGAAGCCACTTAGAGAGGTCAAGGTCGAGAGCTTCAGATCATTTTGCAAGATATTCCAGGAAACAGGAGTGGATTAGGAGAAGGCCCTTTTGCCAAGTTCAGTCCTCACTGAGGGAACACTGCAGGTACTAATGTCCCGAGAGCACATGCTGTAGCTGTACTCACGCAAGACATAACACATGTATGTAAATTTTTACAAGATTGTAACATTTTTTATGCTTTTATTATATTTTTGTTGTAGATGTGCATGCATGTTTCTAAATACATCTATGTATATAGATATATTCAAGTGTGTGTTTGTGTGTGTGTGTGTGTTGTGGGAGAGTGTTTTAGGTATGTTTCTAAAATTTAGGATGGTGGTTTTGGCTGATTTTTTAAATTTGTTTGTTGTTGTTTTTTCATGGGGGATTTTATGAACACTACCTGCCCTGGGGACATATTTCATTTTATGTTTTACATAAAATGACAAACTGAATTTAATTTGACTAACTTACATCTTCAACTTTAAGTGTTGCCCTGTTTTTCTGTTAGCAAAATATTTTATGAATCACTGGACAGATTTTAAGAACACTTTCAGAAAGTTGTTGCTGGTTGTACGTGAAAAATGGATCAACTTTTAGAGTAAACGAAATTCAAGTTAGCTCATCTACAATATAATAAATAAATAGTGAATGAATAGTGAATGAATAGTGAATGACTCGCTGATCACCTGGATCGGAGACTACCTCACAGGTCGGCCACAGTATGTGAGGTTGCAGAACACCACCTTGGACGCCATATTGAGCAGCACAGGGGCTCCTCAGGGGACGGTCCTCTCATCATTTTTGTTCACCCTCTACACCTCGGACTTCAGGTACAACTCACAATCCTGCCATCTGCAGAAGTTCTCGGATGACTCTGCCATTGTGGGCTGCATCACTGGTGACCAGGAAGCTGAATACAGAGGTGTGGTGGACAGAACCACCTGCAACTCAACGTTGGAAAAACTAAAGAGCTGCAAGTGGACTACAAGAAGAAGACCAGCCACCTCAACCCTATTAACATCAAGGGTACTAAGGTGGACACTGTGGACTGCTACAAGTACATGGGGCTCCACCTAGACAATAAACTGGACTGGACAGCTAACACCAATGCCCTCTACAAGAAAGGGCAGAGTCATCTTTTTCTTTTGAGGAGACTCAGGTCCTTTAAAGTCTGCAGTGACACCTAATGCTCCCCTGCCTGAGATGCAGGAGAGCTCAGTATATAAAGGAGGGTCTCAAATTAAACCCAATATGCAGCACCTGAGAGTCATTAACTATCTGCACAGAGCAGGGCAGGTGCCGATCCCTACAGTAACCCCCTCTCCAGTGAACGGCTCCTAATGCTCTAAAATACCCCAACCCAACTTGGATGGGTGGCGGGGGGAAAAAAACTAAAGGTCAGAGGGCACCAAAACAAACAACCTAGGAGCAGCCCTGAATACATGCATAACAGGAGTTCAGGTGAGCATCCCCAAGACCATCCAGACCACAGGTCAAGTTCAGGTGGGCAGCCTGGAAACCGCCCATCACCAGGGCAGAACCCAGATGGGCAGCCTGGAAACTGTCCATCTCCAGGGCAGAGTTCTGTAGCAGATGACGATGAAACTGTAGCTGTTGGTGTATGAATCACAGGAGCTGCAGATGCGATGACCAACGAAGAAGCAGCGGCAGCTGACATGGTGACCACCAGAGGAGTGGCAGCTGCGGCTGATGTAGGAGCCACAGGAGGAGCGGCAGAGACGGCTGATGCAGGAACCACAGGAGGAGCGGCAGCAGCTGATGCGGTGACCTGAGGAGCGGCAGCAGTGGTGGAAGCAGGAACAAGAAGAGGAGCAGCAGCGGCTGGTGCGGTGATCCCAGGAGCGGCCAAAGCAGGAACCAGAGGAGGAGTAGCAGCAGCAGGCATTGTCAGAGTCAGAGTCAGAGTTTCTTTATTGTCATTCGCACCTCATGTGGTACATGTGGTGGAGCGAAATTATGTACACGGGGTCCCAGTTACATCCAACAATAAAATGCATAAGAAAAACAGTAATAACATCTAAGATATGAACTAAGAAAAACATCAACTAAATATACACTAAGCACTCATAACATAAAACATTGAACATCAGCACAAACATGAACATGAGTCTGTGAGCAGATGTGCATGCATGAACACATCAACATTGAAACAGATCAGAAGCAACATGAAACAGATCAGCAGTAACATGATATGGTTTTTCACAGTGATTATTCTAGTTAGAGATTCATGAGTCTAACAGCCTCAGGGTAGAAGCTGTTCCTCAGTCTAGTGGTTCTACACTTAATGCTCCTTAACCTCCTTCCTGAGGGGAGTGGGGCAAAAAGTGTGTGTGCTGGGTGAGTGGGGTCCTTCATGATGCAGGTGGCCCTCTTCCTGCATCTGGAGGTGTAGATGTCTGTGATGGTGGGGAGGCTGATTCCGACAGATTTCTGTGCAGCCTTCACCACTCTGCAAAGCTTTTCTTTCTGCAGCTGTGCAGCCTCCATGCCACACATTGATGCTTGAGCACAGGATGCTCTCCACTGCACACCTGTAGAAGGAGGTGAGGACTGAGCTTCCCAGACCAGCTCGCCTCAGCCGTCTGAGGAAGTAGAGTCTCTGATGAGCTTTCTTGATCAGGCTGGTGGTGTTGTTGCTCCAGCTGAGGTTGTCATTCATGTGTACACCCAAGTACTTGTAGCTGGAGACCACTTCCACTGCAGATCCTCTTATGTTCAGGGGGTGTAGATGTTTTTGTTCCTTCTGAAGTCCACAATCATCTCCTTTGTCTTCTTCACATTGATGTGAAGGTTATTCTCTTTGCACCAGCTCTCCAGGTGTTCCACCTCTTGCCTGTAGCTGGACTCATCATTGTTTGTGATGCATCCCACCACCGCTGTATCATCTGCAAACTTTACAATGTGACAGCCTGGATGGGTAGCTGCACAATCATACGTGAGCAGAGTAAACAGGAGGGGGCTCAACACACATCCCTGAGGAGAGCCAGTGCTGAGGGTTATGGTGGAGGAGGACAGGTTGTGGATCCTCACTAACTGTGGTCTGTTTGTTAAAAAGTCTAGTACCCAGTTGCAAATGGAGGGGCTTAGTCCTAGTGTGGATAGTTTGTCCATCAGGGTTTGGGGGATCATGGTGTTGAAGGCGGATGTGAAGTCCACAAAGAGCATACGGACGTAAGAGTTTTTCTGCTCCAGGTGGTTGAGCGCAGTGTGGACCACAGAGGAGATTGCATCCTCTGTTGATCGGTTCTCACGGTATGCATACTGATGAGGGTCCTCGTTGATGTTGATGGTTGTTTTGATGCGAGTCATGACCAGTTTTTCAAAGCATTTAGCGACTATCGGGGTGAGGGCCACTGGCCGATAGTCATTCAGACCAGTCACTGTAGAGCTTTTTGGGACTGGGATGATGGTGGCAGTCTTCAGGCAGGTGGGAACTGTCTCCAGGGTAAGTGAGGTGTTAAAGATGTCTGCCAGCACCTCACAGAGCTGATCAGCACATTCCTTCAACACTTTTCCGGGGATGATGTCTGGGCCAGTTGCCTTGTGCGGATTAATCCTCCTGAAGGTACTCCTTACTTCTGCTGAGGTCACGCTGAGATGCTCTTCATCCGGTGGTGAGGTGAGTCTGGTGCTGGGTGGTCTGTTCGGGTCTTCAAAGCGTGCATAGAACTTGTTGAGGGCATCAGGCAGAGATGGGTCTTTGGGGCATTGTTCACTCCTTCCTTTATAACCTGTTATGCACTTAATGCCCCTCCACATGCTCCGAGGGTCTTGTGAGATGAATTGACCCTCGATCCTCTTTGCATATGTGCCCTTGGCTCTCTTAATACCAGCAACCAGCTCTTTTCTTGTCCTACTCAGCTCCTCTGAGTTTCCAGACCTGAAGGCAGTGTTCCTGGCTTCCAGCAGTGTACGCACCTCTGCATTCAGCCAAGGTTTTCTGTTTGGGTAGCTCTTAACATTTCTGATAGTGGAGACGGTGTCAGTACATGTACTAATGTAACCCAGAACTGAGGATGTGTATTGGTCAAGATCAAGCGAACCTCCATTTTCAGCAGCTTCTCTGAAAACCTGCCAGTCTGTTCGATCAAAACAATCTCTCAGTATGGGGCCACTGTCCTGGATCCAGCATTTAACTTTCTTTTGTACCGGTCTGGAGCGTCTCAGTGGGGGCATGTAAGCAGGAGCCAGGAAGATTGAGATGTGGTCTGACAGTCCTAGGTGGGGGCGGGGTTCGGCTTTGTATGCATCTTTTACGTTCGTGTAAACACGGTCCAGCGTGTGGTCTCCACGTGTCGGAATTGTCACATGTTGATTAAAGCTTGGGAGACAGTCCTATAGATTCACGTGTTTAAAGTCTCCGGCTAGCACGTAAAGAGCCTCGGGGTGTTTGTTCTGCAGCGAGCTGATGATATCATGAAGCTCCTGCAGTGATTCATTAGCATTAGCGTCCGGAGGAATGTAGACAACAGAGATAAAAGTCACCGTGAACTTGCAGGGTAGATAATGTGGCCGACATTTCACTGTTATTTGCTCCAAAGCCTTCGAGCATGAGCTATTTACAACAGTACAGTTCGTGGACCAACTTTTACTCACGTAAATGCATACTCCGCCTCCCCGTGATTTCCCCGTTAGCTCGCTGCAGCGATCCGCTCGAAAAAAAAGTCTGTCATCCAGCTGGAAGACTGTGTCCGGCGTTTCCCTTGTAATCCATGTTTCCGTGAGGCAAAGCACCGCACACTTCTTCATTTCTTCTGAGGCTCCCGCTCTCAGACGAAGTAAATCAATCTTGTTGTCCAACGAGCGGACATTCGACAGAAAGAGAGACGGCATGGGGAGTTTACCGGCTTTAGCGTTAGCTCGTAGCCTCACCATCACAGGATTTACCTGCAACTTTGAATGAATGAAAAAGAGAAGGGAACAAAGTGGAGGAAGATAGGGCTGCTAAAAATGCAGTGGCATGCATACGGACAACATTACGTAATGACCAGTGGTCATTCCATTCATTCTGTATGTTGCGGGAGTTTCAGAGAAACTGAGACGTTTATTTTATAAACATGACGTCCCAGTGGCTTTCAAACTCCAGAATACATTACGGCAAAGACTGATCCATCCCAAAGATCCAGTCCCCCGGCACAAACAGAGTAATATTGTGTATGCAGTTGAGGGCTGTGATCAGTCTTACATCAAGGAAACTAAACAGCCACTGGCCAAAAGGATGGCCCAGCACAGAAGATCAACATCATCAGGCCAGGACTCTGTGGTCTACACTCATCTGCAGGACAGAGGTCACTCTTTCAGAAATGAAGATGTTCACATCCTTGATCAAGAGGAACCTTAATTTGAGTAAGGAGTGAAAGAAGTCATCTCAGTGAAGAGAAACCATCCCTCATTAAACAGGGGTGGAGGCCTCCATGTCCAACTGTCCTCCTCTTACAATGCTGTTATTGCTAGTAACACTCAGTCCCCTGTGAATAGCAAGCAGCCATTAGGACACTAGGTTGTTAGGCTGATGGTCCTCCTTTTTCACGTGAACAGCTAGTTCTGGCTGTCACCAGCAAACTGGTGCTGCTTTTAAGACTGAGTTTGTTGCAGCTTCGCAGACTGAATAAATCTTTTGGATTAAAAATGAAATGCTTCAACAAAGAAGAATCCATCCAGAGGACCTGACTCAACCTTGTTAGATTTATCTACCTGGATTACCTTATCTACCTGGATTATTGAGCATGCATCCGGAAATAATTCAAATGGCTTCTTGATTCATCCTGGGCTCAGACCTGTAGCCTAAACATTTTGTGGCCATGGCGCTAACCACTGCGCTACTGCAGTCCACATTCTGTAGAGAAACGCGATACAGTATGTGATTAAACATCTTCCACAGAGTTTTCAAAAAACATTTCCCCATTGGTCCCTGCATGCCAGTGGGGAAAGCACAAGAGTTTTAGCAGATTTAAAGCCTCAGGTAGCGCCGCCTGGTATACATAAATCTAAGTTTTTGTTGATGTTGATGCTGAAAGAGATCACCATATTTTCCTCCCGCAGCAACTAAATGCTTAGAAGCGATGACATCTTTGTCTTTGAGAATCTGCTTCATCATGACAACATCCAGACTTTGTGTTGAAATTCCCCAAGCACTGTTTTGTTGCCACGTTAGGATCAACATGACCTTTCACCTGCAGATAGTGCCTGTGAGCCTTTGAGCGTTGTCTTTGTAACTCACTACTTTTATCAGTTAAAAGGTCAAGCATTCGTTCAAGCAGTTTGAGTTAAAACTTGAAAATACCATCATGCACAATCTTGAGATGTCATGCTCAAAGTATGTGTTGAGAATGACTCTTGACTAACTTACGAAATCTTTTCTCTATATCTTTAAATGAATGAATTAAAGCCATTTTGTTTATTCTAAGGGCATGTGGCTGTGAAGGCCATTTTGGATTCAGTTGGCTCCAAAAGGCAGTCAGTTGTAGATGTACATATAATGATTTTTTTTTCTGAAAGTTTTATTGAAATTTGTTGAATAGTTCATGAGATATTTTGCTAACAGACAGGCAGGGTTGACTGCAATGGTTAATGGCAAAATTTTAAACAACCATTTTGCACAATCCGTTAGAGCTCAGAGTGGGGGTCACTCCCAGCTACCATTACACTAATATTTAGGTCATTGTGTGTAAAACTGGCTGAGATTTATCCATTTATGTTGTTTATAGTCAGTTATCTGTGGCGGCCATGTTGAAATTTCTTGACTCCAAACGTTAATCAGTTGTAGATGTGCATCCATTGATTACTTTCTGATGAGTAAATCAAGCTTTGTCCATTGTGATCATGGACAAAAACCTTGTTCGCCTTCACATTTTAGAAGCATTCAATAAAAACTGCAGAATTACTTTTTAATTTATTTTTGGTTTTACCCACCTTTACTGTCTGATTTGAGAGTAGCACTCAGGTTGAGTTGAAAATATTTTCTCTTGCTTGCTGCAGCCCTCAAACAGCTCGCTGCCTCCTCTTCACTGCAGTGCCTGCTTTTTTACTGGCTGTCTTTACAAACTCATACAGTAGAAGAACCTCTCAAACAGGTTCAGCACAAGTGGGGTGAACAAGCACACTAACGAGAAGGGTTTAATTTCAGAACCACCCTGATGCTTGAAAGCAAGTTTCTGTCATGAGATCCTGTTAAACAAGGGCTGATTTTATATTTTTATTGCCCACTGCCTAAAGGTGAAAAAAGTATGTGTCAATGTCTTAAACATCTCATCACAAGATGGCTATAACTCTTCCACTTTTACAGATATTGAGCTAAAATTTGATTTTATATATTTTTATTTACTCTTTATTTGTACAGGTAGTCTCACTGAGTCACGAGGACTCATTCTGAAGAGAGACCTGTTTGGGAGCATATGGTGGGGGTTAAGGGTCTTGCTTAGGGTTGGGTATCATTCAAAATTTTTGATTCCTTCACTTCGATTATGGTTCCTGAACGATAATTTTTCCGATACCAATTTTATAATTAACATAATTTCTAACAAGAAGAAAATTGCATTACACATTACAGTACAAATGACTCATCATCATCAGTCATCAGGACTATGTACCACAGAGCAGACAGCGTCCCCACTAACTCAGGAGCCAGGCAGAAGGAGAAATCCCACACAAGACAGGATCTAGAGCAATGTGGATATCCTAACTGGGCCTTCCTGAAAGCAGAGAAGAAACCCAAACAGGACTCCAGTCAGCTAACAGGTGAAAAAGAGGAACCCAGACCCAGACCAGTGGTCATTCCGTTGAGGGAGTATCAGAGAAACTGAGACGTTTATTTTCTAAACATAACATCCCAGTGGCTTTTAAACCCCAAAATACATTGCGGCAAAGACTGGTTCATCCTAAAGATCCAGTCCCCGGCACAAACAGAGTAATGTTGTGTATGCTGTTCAGTGTCAGGAGGGCTGTGATCAGTCTTACATCGGGGAAACTAAACAGCCACTGGCCAAAAGGATGGCCCAGCACAGAAGATCAACATCATCAGGCCAGGACTCTGCGGTCTACACTCATCTCCAGGCCAGCGATCACTCTTTCAGGGATGAAGATGTTCACATCCTGGACAGAAAGGAACAATGGTTTGAGAGAGGAGTAAAGGAGGCCATCTTTGTGAAAAGAAATTGTCCACCATTAAACAGGGGTGGAGGCCTCTGGGTTCAACTGTCTCCCTCTTACAATGCTGTGATTGCTAGTATCACTCAGCCTCCTGTGAATAGTAAACAGCCATCAGTGTGCTAATGATCCATTGTTCGGCTGATGGTTCTTCTTGACCATGTGAGCAGCTGGTTTTGGTTGTCAGCAGCAAACTGGTTGATCCACTCTGAGAAGGTGCTATTTAAGAGACTGAGCTGAATACAGCACCTCAGACTGAGGAAGTCTCTCGGATGAAAGACGAAACGTTTCTACATTTTCTTGCTTTGTTTTGTTTTTTGTCATTTGAGTGTCCAGAGGACCATATTGAACTTTTTTGGATTTTTCTACCTGGATTATTGAGCATGCATCAGGATATTTACTTAAATGTGTTTACTGCAGTTAAAATGACACATTGGTTTTGCTTTGTGTTAAATAAAAACTTTCAAAGGTAAAATCATTCCTCTTTCTTATTTTGATTAATGGCATTTAACTTTGCATGTCATCCTGAAATTTTGATGCACAGAATCACAAGTCCAAGTGTGATCTGTGTAACAGAGTAAACACAATAAAAACATGTATTATCTGCAACATTGTTCATTAAAATGGCTCAACACTATTACTGTATTACAGAAAATATACATACCGTAGGCAGACTTAAAGATATGTAGACCATTGCATTATGTAATACATTCAGGAAGTACTTTTACTTTTAATACTTTAAGTATTTTAAAAGCAAATACTTATTTACTTTTACTTAAGTAAAAATGTTAATGAGGTACTTCTACTTTTACTAGAGTACATTTTTGTCTGTTTATTTGTACTTTTACTTAAGTACAGTGTTTGAGTACTTTCTCCACCACTGGTTAGAAGATGTCAGAGATTTTACATTAATAGATAAAGTAAACATTTTAATGTTACAGCACTGACAGGCAGCAGCAGTGTATATTTTAGCTACCTGTTAGCTGCTAGCTTACTTTACAATTGGAGGCTGTTTCCTTACACAGTTACAGAATGGTAAATTGATAATTATGGATAATGTTACCACAGCTAACTAACATGTAAATACTGTTTTTATTAACGTTAATATAGCTAGTAAATGTTTAAACGTTAGAGCACTGACAGCCCGTGTTGTATATTTTAGCTACTGTGGCTAAAGTTGCTGCAATGATGGATAACGTTACCACAGCTAACAAACACATAAATACTGTTTTTATTAACCTTACCTTGCGCTATATCTTGTAATATAACCTCTATAAATAAAGGTTGAATGAATGAAATTCCGTGAAGTTTCCTAACAGGTCTCCCGAGGGAGAATAGACCCGGAAGTAATGATCCACAGCATCGAGTCAAAAAGGAAGTTGTCTGACGTCATGTGAAAAGGGCGTATTGGCAGAGTGATTCTGATGACAGTGAGGTTATTTTAGCAACATGGTCCGGTTAGCAGCATGATACTGTTAGCAGTGAGGTTCGGTTAGCAATGACGTTTCTCTTAGCAACATTGTCCCATTTGGGCACCATGGTACTGTTAGCGGCTTGGTTTGGTTAGCAACGTGGTGTTATTAGCAGCGTTAGCAGGTCTTGTTAGCAGGTCCCATCAGCAGCTCAATGATAACAACGAACGTAGCAGCTGCCTCCCAGACTGACCTCCAGAACCCAGTCCGGCAGACGGAGAACATCCAGGTTTCTCCGCGGAACTGAACGGGTCCGTGGAATTCAGTCCATGCAGGCAGATGGAGGATCATGGAGACAGCCGCCATGACAGGCCTGAGTCCGAGGCCATACTGTGGATGTGCATTGAAGGTGCAAAAAAAGGTTAAAACAGAAATGACAGGAACAAAAACAAATTTGAGTTCACTTGGAGCCTGTGAAGCTGTGACTCGGTTGAGCACAGCTATCTTGGATTGGGAAAAAAAAGAGATGTCACCACAACCAATCAACCCTGACAAGCACAATTATGGTTGTTACTCAGTCAGTTTTACAAATGTTGAGCTGATCTCACAATATCACATGACAAAAGGTAATATAATATTTACAGCGTTGACTGAAACAACTTTATCATCATTTCCCAACATAAAATAGCGTGATGAATTTACCACCCTGGCATGTAAGGTGATCGATAACATGCATCTTTTTAAGGAATGCAGGCTTTTAATTTTTGTTCTACATAGACAGTCATACTCACAACTATTTTTCCATGGTTGGGTTTGTGATCTGGTCTGCTGTGTCTGTTTGTGTGTGTTTATACTGTCCAGCGGTAAAGCTTCGGCACGGCACTATGGGGTGTGTGAAAGTGTCTGGGATGGAGGAGCTGGGGGGGGGGGGGGGGACATTTGAGGACACTGTTTCCTTCAGTTGTGAAATGTTTTCATGCATGTTCCTGTTTGGAGAGGCAGCTCACGGCTCCCAGAAGCTGGCAGGAAACCACATGCTCCTTACACTGGAGCTGATAACAGGAGGAGGACTGAAGAAGAGGCGATGAAGGGGGGCTGTGATGGGAGGGGTGCTTTAGCAAACCTTCAGGACGGTAGATTATCCCACGAAATGCCTGCAGAGCTTTACCCTTTATGTGTGTGTGCTGAGGAGAGAATGAGAGTGTGTATGCGTGAGTGTGTGAAATGTGTGTGAAAAAGCAGCTCCTTCAGCTCACTCAGCACTGGGGGAGTTTCAATGAATTCGGGGCAGGCTCCACAAAGGGCTCCAGAACAAAAGGCCTGGAAGCTGAGAATGTGCAGCGTACAGGCACGGCCCAATCTCACGCTTTGTTAACTCTCAAACATAACACCGAATAAAGACCAAGACAGTCATGCCTCGCTTGTCAATTACCTGCCTGTTGATTAAAAATCTGACGGCTCAACGCCTCCGTCTGGAGGGTTTGTACATGACCGTTGTTGCAATCTGATGATGGAGCATGTCAATGTGTCTGCTTCGTGCTGAACGTTTCAGTGGTATAACCAAAAACTCGTCATGTACAGACAGAAAATTATTTACGTTTGTAGAGAAAAGATCAGTAACGAACAGCCAGAGTCCATGGGTGAGGATGAGAGATACAAACCTCCACACACAGCTTGGGCTCTGAAACCCAACTACTGAAAAGGATTTGGACTACCGATATTTCCTAATCTGGAATTGTATTGGGAAGAGGCACCAGGCAGGTGTGGGGATACTAACACGCTTGAGCACCTTGTTGTTACAGTTCTTCCCTGTGAATGAGATTGTTGCCTCCTTGTGGCTTTGAGCTAAAAGAGGAAAGGTTATGTCTATTGCATATGCTTATCTTACCAAAGCACATTGTCAAAGCTGGAGAAAAGCAATTTTTTTCTCTAGTGTCATTGTTAATAATGAAAATCCTAGGGTTATTTTCTCCACCATTGTCTTTGTCCTAAATACCCAGCTGTCTACATGTCTTGATAACTCCTCTGAGACGTAAAAAGTTCATGCAGTTTTTATAACAAGATACAAAACCTCAGATCTTTGATATCTCAGCCTTCAAAGGAAACATCCACCACTATCTCAAATTCTGCTGCCTTTCTTCAGTTTGAACTTGCGTGCTTTATTATCCTGGCAGGGACCAATGCAGACATGTTCCTGTTTTTAGTTTTCTACATTCACCTTAGAATCTAGCTGTTTTTTTTGTTACCTTTTTCTTTTAGCCATCCTATTTGTTTAAAAAAAATGGAGTATGTGTCATAGCTCTGCTCTCTGTCAGCTCCTCTGTCATGCTGCACACTCAGTAATCACTCAACTCATGTCACCTGTCACCGCTCATTATCCC
>NC_056504.1:17389471-17395949 GCF_014905685.2 Nematolebias whitei
TCACTCATTCCTCTCAGTCTGGGCCAGATTCTCTATCCTGTCTCATCAGCAGTAGACTTTCCAGCATTCCATTGATTGACTCATCACGTTCATGACCCTTGCCTTGACCACGACCACGCTTTTGCCTCAGCCCTCGTCTGCTTTTGCTCATCTGATCAGGTACCGACTCATGCTCTTGTTTTTTGACTCTCTTTTTGGATCACGTACTGGATACTTCTGCTGAACAACTGACTTCACGGTATGAACTCTGCCTTTCCCTTCTGACTGTTTTTTGGCTCACGGATTAAAGGTCAAGCTCATTCTGTATCACGGACTTATCCTTACCCCTGAATCTGATTCCCACAGATTCATTTCCCCAATTAGTCTTTTTCCCCCTGCATCTACTAACCTTTATCTTTTAGTTGCAAGCCTGTTGGACTCCGTTCCAGTGGACCTTAACATCAGTTCTACTTCTACTGGCAGCCCGCCACTACAACACTACCCAATCTCGAACTACCAATCAGAAGATCGGAACCAGCCCAGAACCGGACCTACTGCAGAGTTTTACTTTATTTCACAATAAATCTTTTAACCCTCTCAGTGGTTGTTGTTGTTGTTTGCAATCCGGCCTCTGGTTCATGACAGTATGACTTTTTATACCTGTTTATTGTTGTCGCTGTTGTCCTTTGTTGTCATCATTCTTTGTTGAAATCAGGTCTCTCTTGTGTATGAGTCCTTGAGGCTCAATGGGATTTACCTGTCTAAATAAAGGTTGAATGAATTATCATCCATCCATCCATACATATCCATCCATCCTTCCATTTTCTTTACCCCCTTCTTCTTTCCAGGTCACAGGAGCTGGTGCCTATCCCCAGCAGTGACTGTGCAAGTGGGGCAGTTTAGAGTTACTAACTAGCATACTTGCATACTAGTATACTTGTTTTTTGTCTGGACGAAACTGGAGTACCTGGAGAAACCCATGTGTGTGTGAAAAGAACATGTTAACTCCACCTAGAAAGACCCCAGGCAGGGAGGCAATTTATGTCCTTCTTGCTGAGAGGCAACAGCTTTAACCACTGATCCACAGTGGCACAATCATTTTAATCTGTTGGAGAAAATAGTTGGTGCCATGAAAACATCTTTCTGTTCAAACAATGTAAATGATAATGCAGTGTATCTGCTGCATTCTATTTTTAATAAATTAGCAAAAATCTCAAAAAAATCTCTTTTCACATTGTCATAATTAGATAATGTGTGTAGAATTTTGAGGAAATATTAATTTAATACAATTTGGAATAAGGCTGTAACATAACAAAATGTGGGGAAAGTGAAACACTGTGAATACTTTCAACCTTTCTATCTAATCAAGATACCTTTCTTCAAATGCTCTTCAATACAATATTTTTCCTCATTACCTCCAATCACACATACAGCACTCTACTGCTGGGTAAAGGAAGGCACAGATTATGTTGTGAAGAGCTTTGAGTATCTTGATGATGGAAAGGCACTATATAAGTACAGTCCATTTACCATTTAACCACTCAGCCACAGCTGTCCCAAATGTTGTTCCAACTCATTTTTTGAAAAAAGTTTTCACGGTTGTTGGGTCTGACATTTTAGTGGTTTATAACAAGAGTCTCGATTCATCTGTTGTTGTTCCAGCCTGTTAAAACATGCTGTTGTTTGGCTGTTGCTGAAGAAAATTGACCTTGATGTTGTCCTTTATTAGGTCCATTTCAAATTGTCATTTGATATTTTCCTTCTAAAATGCACACAACATTCTTGAAATGTTTCACTCTTGTTTTAAAGCCTTTCACAGCACAGAAACTGCAACAAACATTTTTATAATCTTTTATTGGCTACAGATCCAGGATATTCAGCTGTACTTGTGCTTCAAGATCTGATAGCTGTTTTTGACATAGTTGATCACAGCATTCTGATCTCCTGGCTGGAGCTTTGTGGTATCAAAGGTTCTGCATTGGTTTGGGTCTTACCTGTCTGGTTGAATTTTCTTAGTAAAACTCAAATAATTGGTTTCCTCCTCAGCCCCGACCACTTGTGGAGTTCCTCACAGATCTATTTTTGGGCCCATTTTAATTTAGGCACCATCTTTAGAAAATTTAACATCTTTCATTCCAATGCAGACAACACTCACATCCACCTAAAGTCGAAGCGCAATTTTTCCCCATTAAAACCTGTTTGACTGTTTCAGTGTAATAAAATCTTAGATGATGTCATACTTACTTGATGTGAGTGTGAATAATACTGAAGTTTTTATTTTTGGTCCTAGTGGAAACCACAGAGCTTCTACAGATTTGGATAGTATGGAAATGTTTGTAAAATCTCACATGAAAAATTAGCAGGATATTTGATTTGTATTTTAACATGGAGAAACAGATGTTGATATTTTTATGTCCAAAAAATAAATGTGTTTTTTTTAACTAACACACCAAAGTTAAGTCAGGTCGTCTGGACAGTTTCTTTGTGTTGAAAAGTTTTGTCATTCATCCAAAAGACTTCATCAGCCCAAGGAGCCACAACAAACTCAGTCTTATGAATAGCACCTTCACATAGTGGATCAACCAGTTTGATGGTGCTCAGATGGTTTCTGGAGTCCACCCTCTCCCGCGCCAACTCATTTGAGGCAGTCATGGCCAAAGTCTCTTTCCACACTCTTTCCTTCTGTAATATTAAGAATATCAACCATGGCATTCTTTTATCTCACATTAAAAATACCTTCTTCACAGGGCCAGATTAACACTTTGCTGTACCCTGGGCAACAATCTTCAAGGGATCCATCATCACGACCCCAGAATCACCATAATCTGGCAAAATACAAAATAAATTACCATAATATACAGTAAATATACTTAAAATTCTAACTATCAAGTGTATTTTTATGTATACAACTCCAAATGCTCATTGACACAAATCATCAAGACTGAATTAAGTGGAACGCACTTTGAACACCACAAACCATACCATACCATACCACTTTATTTATAAAGCACTTAAAACGGCTGCAAGGCCAACCAAAGTGCTGTACAGACAAAACAACAGGTAACACACCAAGCAAAATACAAAATGAGGTAAATCAGAATATAGACATAAAAACGATGCAGATAATGACGACAAACCAGTGTGGAGCATACAGGATCAAAACAGAACATCTTGTGTTGAAAGCTACTGAATAGTAGTGAGTTTTTAAACGGGACTTGAAAACCGAGAGGGAGGGGGCCTGTCTGACAAGCAGAGGTAACTCGTTCAAGAGTCTTGGTCCTGCTACAGAGAAGGCCCTGTCACCTCTGCACTTAAGACGAGTTCCTGGAACTGTGAGGAGCAACTGGTCCGCTGACCTCAGGGAGCGTGGTGGGACATACGGTTGTAGCAAATCAGAGAGATGGGGTGGGGCGACACTGTTCAGTGATTTGTAGACATACATGAGTATTTTGAACTGGATTCGAAAGTGAACCGGGAACCAGTGCAGTGAGGCCAAAACTGGTGTAATGTGCTCTCTTTTGCCTGTACTGGTTAAAAATCGGGCTGCTGCATTCTGGACCAGTTGTAGTTGTGCAATGGAGGTCTGACTGATACCAAACAGGAGCGAATTGCAGTAATCAAGCCTAGATGTAATGAATGCATGTATTACTGTCTCCAGGTTATTTTGGACAATATGGGCTTCAGTTTAGACAGCCGCCTTAGTTGGAAGAAGCATGATTTAACAATCATGTTTACATGATTGTTAAGCTTCAGGGAAGGGTCCATTGTCACTCCCAGATTAGTGACTCTTTGTTATTCTGACAGGGTTAGAGCGGAAAGGTCGATGCAGTGGTTTGTGATTGTGTCGTTGGGAGGGAACAACATGACTTCAGACTTATTTTCATTGAAACTTAAGAAGTTTAAAGCCATCCAGTCCCTGATGTCAGGCAGTTGAGCAGCGGTTGAATAGAGCATGTACCATTGTGTCTTAGGGGGAAGTAAATTTGACAGTCATCGGCATAGAAGTGGAAGGGCATGTTGTGTTTCCGGAAAATAGCACCAAGCGGCAGCAGGTATAAAGAGAATAGGAGGGGACCCAGGGTGGACCCCTGCAGAACCCCCCATTTAAGCTCTGCCTCTGCGGAACTAAAATCCTTGATGGAGACACAAAAGGATCTGTCTAAGATCTGAAACAATTGAGGGTTGATCCTGTGACGCCCACCCACTGCTCCAACCTAGCAATGAGGATCTCATGGTCAATGGTGTCAAAGGCAGCTGTGAGGTCCAACAGGACAAGCAGCACAGAATCACCGGTATCTGTGAATCTGAAGTTGTTGTTTAAGACCTTCAGCAGGGCAGTTTCAGTGCTGTGGAGAGGTTTAAAGCCAGATTGGAAAAGCTCTAAGATGGCGTGATCCTCCAGGAAGCACTTCAACTGGGACTCAATTATTTTCTCCAGTACTTTAGAAACAAATGGGAGTTTGGAGACAGGCCGGTAGTTGGAAACGACTGAGGGGTCAAGGTTTAGTTTTTTCAGGAGAGGCTGGACGGCAGCATGTTTAAAGGATTTTGGCACCACGCCAGTGGATAAACTACTGTTTACTATATCAAGAATGGACGGACCTAGAGTCGGAAACACCTCCTTTAGTAGTCGAGGGGGGACCACATCAAAGGGGGAGCCAGAAGGTTTCAAGCTGCACATGACATGCTCTAGAGAAGATAGAGTGATGGGTTCAAAATGGTCAAAAGGAGCTACAGATTGAGGTGGGATGGATGGGTCATGAGTTGGAGGGGAAATTAGAGCCCTGGTGGTCGCAATTTTTTCCAAAAAGAAATGTAAGAAGTTCTCACACAGCTCAGTCGAGGCTTCCAGAGGTGATGGTTCAGTGAGGTGGAGAACAGAGTTTAGGGTGGAGAAGAGGACACATGGGTTGTGAGAGTTTGAGGTTATGATATCAGAAAAGTATATGGATTTAGCAGCTTTTACTGCTTTCTGATAACGGCGCCAACTCTCTTTAAGTATCTGGAAAGAGACTTGCAGCCTGTCTTTTCTCCACTTTTGTTCCACCCTCTTACATTGCTGCCTAACGACCTTGGTGACATCACTCAGCCAAGGTTCTGCTTTGATTTTTGATTTTTTGGTTTTAACAGGTGCGACATGATCCATAGTTTTTAAGCAGACAGAGTTGAACTGGGATGTCAGCTCCTCAGTGGTGGTGAGAAACACTGGGGCCTGAATTATCATTTCAGAGTTATAAACATCTGTGAAATGTGCGGCAGTGAAGTGGTTAATGGTCCGAGTCCTAAGAGCAGCAATGCATGACTTAGGAGTTAGATGGGGGAGGGTGAACTCAAACTGGACTGGTATGTGGTCTGAAGAAAACATTATCACCAATAACAAGATTATTAACAGTCATATCATGAGTTAAAACAAGGTCCAGTGTGTGTCCACACTCTTGGGTGGGACCGTTTACATGCTGAGTTAAATTAAATGAGTCCAATAAATCTAAAAAGTCCTTAACCAAGGGCTTCTCCTGACAGCACTTGTGCAAATTAAAGTCCCCAATAATGCAAACATGCTCATATTTTGGTGTGATTTCAGCCAAGAAGTCAGAAAACTCATTTATGAAATCCTTAGATTGAGGTGGGCGGTAGACGAGTGCAAATGATGTCAGAGGTGAATGTCCGAGTTCAAAGACGCTCAGCTCAAAGCTGGTGCGGGAAACTGGGATGGGCAGTTGTTTACAGTCAAAAGTTGATTTGAATATTGTTAATAATCCACCACCGTGCCGGCCTGATGGCCGCGGGGCGTTAAAATACAAACAGTTCGGTGGCAGTAATTCCGTCAAGGTGCTGGACTCACCCGGAGACATCCAAGTCTCTGTGATGCACAGAAAGTCCATATCATGCTCTTGAAAGTAATCCCTGAGGATAAAAGTTTTGTTGGTAACAGATCTTGCGTTGACCAAACACATCCGGATATTGTCCAAAGTGGAGCTAGCAGCGGTGGAGTTAGCGGGCACTAATGGCCGCAGGTTTTCAATAACAGCCGCCCCAGGTCGGTCCGAGCTGCGCAGCGGCTGACAACTAAAGCTGGTTACCTGGTCCGGGCACACAGGAGAGGAAGATGCAGCGCGCAGAGCTTTCAGCTTCACCAGCTGACCAGCACGTTTTCCTTGGCGTCTGAAGCGATATCTCCGGGCAGGCAGGTGAGGAGCGCAGCGAAGGTAAGCTGGCACGTCTGCCAGCAGGGCCTGAGTGAGGCTGACAATGGTCCAAATAAGCGACTTCATTGACAGAAAAACGAAGATTCAAAAGTTGTTGTCTTTCATACACGAGCAGAGAGTTGATGTCACAGATGTGAAATGCAAAAAACAAAAATAATCTGAACACCATCAGCAGAGATGGATTGCAAGCCATGTACACGGGCGCCATCTTACCGGAAGTCACCATATGTGTACTTGTTTAGTAATGTGTTGACCACTGGTGTCAGAAGCATTTATAATGTGTGTGTGTGTGT
>NC_056504.1:17415949-17481964 GCF_014905685.2 Nematolebias whitei
GTTGTTCTGCTGAGAAGTGAGGACAATCGCCGTATTGTCCACTTTCTGTGAACTTGCCATTGTTATTGTTTTCATATTTTGCCAAATTAATGTAAATGTTTGATGTTAAACTTTGATTCTGCAAATAAATGACCGCATTCATTTGATGGGTCAAAGATAAATAACGTCTCTCGTTCGCATTTCTGTTAAACTCAACGCACGACATTTACACAGTCAGAAAGATGAAGAACTCGTGAAAAATGTATGAATATATCCAGCATATGTCATACTACAACCCGGTGGTAGCGCGTTCGCCAGCCACGTTGGGTTTCCTTATTGGCTGGAAGTACGGCGTTTAGCCGGTTTTCCTTAGTTTACAGAAAGCATTGCAGCCACGTTCCTGCTTGCTTGTTTTCAGTTGCAGGTGTAGCAGCCGTGTTCGGCTTTGCCCACCTTTACCTGTTCAAGCTCACGCTCATATTGTACAGCTGTGTCCACGTGCTGTTTGTTACATTGCAGCCGTTTTTCATGCCTGCCTCTCATTTACATAGTTACAGCCGTGTTCGGCTTGACTTCATTTTGTTACGTTGCATAGTTACAGCCATGTTCGTCTTGACTTTATTGTTACACTGCAGCCGTTGTTCGTGCTTGCTTTTCATTTACATAGTTACAGCTGTATTTGGCTTGACTTTATTTTGTTACACTGCAACCGTTTTATGTGCTTGCATTACCTTGAGTTGAGCGGCCGTGTTCGGCTTGCCTTTTTTTCATTATAGTGCAGCCGTGTTCGTGCTTGCATTTTTTTCGTGAGTTGTGCAGCCGTGTTCGGCTTGCCTCCCTTTCTTTAATCGCAACAGTGTTTGTGTTGCATTTTTTACCTGTGGTTCTACGGCAGTTGTAGCACCTCGGACTGCTTTTATAAGCTAGCAGTTGGGGATCCCCTGGTGGTGTTTTCTGCTTGACCGGGTTCCCTGGTCCATTCGCTCATCGACTCCAGCGTCAAGAGTGGCGTTTCCTGCTAGACCTGATGCTTCTAGTCCTGTGAGCCGTAATATGCTGGATGTGCAGTGCTGCAGAGCCTGCTTGGCCCCTCTCCAGTTGGAGGACGGACATGATCTGTGCCCCCCTTGTTTGGGGCCAGATTATCGGAAGGAGGCCTTGACAGAAGCAGCCTGCCCCAACTGTTCCGTTCTGCCCTTGTTCCTGCAGGCAGCTCGTTTGGCTGGTTCTGAGATTGCAAGCCAGCCTGTAAAGCGTGTGGCCCCAGAGGCCTTGGGACCTCCACAAAAGAGGATCAAGAAAAGCTCTAGGGGCTCAGAGGGACTATATGGGCAGGTGGCCCATCTCACCTCTGAGCTGGAACAGATGAAGGCGCTGCTCAAGTCCCTGAGGGAGAGGGACAACACAGGTCTGATTGGGGACCCTGACCTGGGACAGAACATGGGCTCAGGGGCCTCCACTTTTGAAAAGGAGGCTATCTCCCTAGAAGCATCCGGAACTAATTTCCAAGAGCAGTTTGAGTCTGGCTCGTGTGTGTCGACTGCCAGTTCGCACACCTCCTCCTGCTCTCAGCCTGAGGACAGTTCCATAGTGGGTGCTTTGAGAACTGCTCTTGCTCAGTTGCACCTGGATGTCCCACAGAGCTAACCCGCTGCTTCCAGCGCTTTCTTTAAACGTCCTTCTGCTAGGTCATCCTTTATGGTTCCCCCTTGGGCTGAATACATAAAGGAGGTACATGCCTGCTGGATGAATACTAAGGCTTTCTCATGACCGACCGCAGATGGCAGGGCCCTGGCAGCCATGCAGGATGCACCCAAGTTTGGCTTGGGCCATATGCCTTCAGTCAAACCTGCCATAAGTGTCTAACCTGCCTTATTGTGCCTCCGGATGAGGCTTTGAGGGCTAATGCCAGGTGCCCTCGTCCTCAGTCTCAGGCCACAGATTGCCTGCTCTGTAGAGCTTATGACTAGGGGTCTCGATTGGGGCGACTGGGTAAATCGCTGTCGCATTTGTTACTGGGCCTCTCAACTTCCTTGGATGGCTTGGTGGTTGGTGGTTGAGACTTACGGTAAGATGGCGCCCGTGTACATGGCTTACAATCCACCTCTGCTGATGGTGTTCGGATAATTTTTGTTTTTTGCATTTCACATCTGTGACATCAACTCTGCTGGTGTATGACAGACAACAACTTTTGGATCTTCGTTTTTCTGTCACTGAAGTCGCTTATTTGGAACAATATGAGCATACCTCTGGACCCCCCCCTGCTGGCGGACATGCCAGTTTACCTTCGCTGGGCTCCTCACCTGCCTGCCCGGAGATATCGCTTCAGACGCCGGGGAAAACGTGCTGGTCAGCTGGTGTAGCTGAAAGCTCTGCGCGCTGCATCTTCCTCTCCTGTGTGCCCGGACCAGGTAGCAAACGGGAGTTGTCAGCCAGTGCGCAGCTCGGACCGACCTGGAGGGGCTGTTATTGAAAACCTGCGGCCATTGGCGCACGCTAGTTCCACTGCTGCTAGCTCCACTGCTGCTAGCTCCACCGCTGCTAGCTCCACTTCGGACAATATCCGGATGTGTTTGGTCAACACAAGATCCGTTACCAACAAAACTTTTATCCTCAGGGATTACTTTCAAGAGCACGATTTGGACTTTCTGTGCATCACAGAGACTTGGATGTCTCCGGGTGAGTCCAGCGCCTTGACGGAATTACTGCCACCGAACTGTTTGTATTTTAACGCACCGCGGCCATCAGGCCGGCGCGGTGGTGGATTATTAACAATTTTCAAAACAACTTTTGACTGTAAACAACTGCCCATCCCAGTTTCCCGCGCCAGTTTTGAGCTGAGCGTCTTTGAACTCGGACATTTACCTCTGACGTCATTTGCACTCGTACCGCCCACCTCGATCTAAGGATTTCATAAATGAGTTTTCTGACTTCTTGGCTGAAATCACACCAAAATATGAGCATGTTTGCATTATTGGGGACTTTAATTTGCACAAGTGCTGTCCTGAGAAGCCCTTGGTTAAGGACTTTTTAGATCTATTGGACTCATTTAATTTAACTCAGCATGTAAATGGCCCCACCCAAGAGCGCGGACATACACTGGACCTTGTTTTAACTCGTGATGTGACTGTTACTAATCTTGTGATTGGTGATAATGTTTTTTCAGACCACATGCCAGTCCGGTTTGAGTTCACCCTCCCCCCTCTAACTCCTAAGTCGTGCATTCTTGCACGTAGGACCCGGACCATTATCCACTTCACTGCCGCACGTTTCGCAGATGTTTATAACTCTGAAATGATAATTCAGGCCCCAGTGTTTCTCACCACCACTGAGGAACTGACATCATAGTTCAACTCTGTCTGCTTAAAGACTCTGATCATGTTGCACCTGTTAAAACTAGAAAATCAAAACTGAGAGCAGAACCTTGGCTGAGTAACATCACCAAGGCCGTTAGGCAGCAATGTAGGAGGGCGGAGCAAAAGTGGAGGAAAGCCAGGCTGCAGGTTTCATTTCAAAAACTTAAAGAGAGTTGGCGCCGTTATCAGAAAGCAGTGAAAGCTGCTAAATCCAAATACTTTTCTGATATAATTACCTCAAACACTTACAACCCACGTGTCCTCTTCTCTACCCTAAACTCTGTTCTCCACCTCACTGAACCATCACCTCTGGAAGCCTCGACTGAGCTGTGTGACAACATCTTACATTTCTTTTTGGAAAAAATTGTGACCACCCGGGCTCTCATTTCCCCTCCAACTCATGACCCATCCATCCCACCTCAATCTGTAGCTCCATTTGACCATTTTGAACCCATCACTCTATCTTCTCTAGAGCAGGACATGTGCAGCTTGAAACCTCCTGGCTCCCCCTTTTATGTGTTCCCCCCTCGATTACTAAAGGAGGTGTTTCCAACTCTAGGTCCGTCCATTCTTGATATAGTAAACAGTAGTTTATCCACTGGCGTGGTGCCAAAATCCTTTAAACATGCTGCCGTCCAGCCTCTCCTGAAAAAACCAAACCTTGACCCCTCAGTCGTTTCCAACTACCGGCCTGTCTCCAAACTCCCATTTGTTTCTAAAGTACTGGAGAAAATAGTTGAGTCCCAGTTGAAGTGCTTCCTGGAGGATCACGCCATCTTAGAGCTTTTCCAATCTGGCTTTAAACCTCTCCACAGCACCGAAACTGCCCTGCTGAAGGTCTTAAACGACATCTTCAGATTCACAGATACAGGTGATTCTGTGCTGCTTGTCCTGTTGGACCTCACAGCCGCCTTTGACACCATCGACCATGAGATCCTCATTGCTAGGTTGGAGCAGTGGGTGGGCATCACAGGATCAGCCCTCAATTGGTTCAGATCTTAGACAGATCCTTTTGTGTCTCCATCAAGGATTTTAGTTCCGCAGAGGCAGAGCTTAAATAGGGGGTTCTGCAGGGGTCCATCCTGGGTCCCCTCCTATTCTCTTTATACCTTCTGCCGCTTGGTACTATTTTCCAGAAACACAACATGCCCTTCCACTTCTATGCCGATGACTGTCAAATTTACTTCCCCCTAAGACACAATGGTACATGCTCTATTCAATTGCTGCTCAACTGCCTGGCTGACATCAGGGACTGGATGGCTTTAAATTTCTTGAGATTCAATGAAAAGAAGTCTGAAGTCATGTTGTTCCCTCCCAACGACACAATCACAAACCACTGTATCGACCTCTCCGCTCTAACCCTGTCAGAAAAACAAAGAGTCACTAATCTGGGCGTGATAATGGACCCTTCCCTGAAGCTTAACAATCATCTAAACATGATTGTTAAATCATGCTTCTTCCAACTGAGGCGGCTGTCTAAACTGAAGCCCATATTATCCAAAAATAACCTGGAGACAGTAATACATGCATTCATTACATTTAGGCTTGATTACAGCAATTCGCTCCTGTTTGGTGTCATCCAGACCTCCATTGCATGACTACAACTGGTCCAGAATGCAGCAGCCCGATTTTTAACCAGTACAGGCAAAAGAGAACACATTACACCAGTTTTGGCCTCACTGCACTGGTTACTGGTTCACTTTCGAATCCAGTTCAAAATACTCATGTATGTATACAAATCACTGAACAGTGTCACCCCCCCCCCCTCACCCCCCCATCTCTCTGATTTGCTATAATCGTATGTCCCACCACATTCCCTGAGGTCAGCGGACTAGTTGCTCCTCACAGTTCCAGGAACTCGTCGTAAGCGCAGAGGTGACAGGGCCTTCTCTGTAACAGGACCAAGACTCTGGAACGAGTTACTTCTGTTTGTCAGACAGGCCCCCTCCCTCTCGGTTTTCAAGTCCCGTTTAAAAACTCACTACTATTCAGTAGCTTTCAACACCAGATGATCTGTGTTTTAATCCTGTATGCTCCACACTGGTTTGTCGTCACTATCTGCATCGTTTTTATGTCTATATTCTGATTTACCTCATTTTGTATTTTGCTTGGTGTGTTACTTGTTGTTTTGTCTGTATAACAATTTGGTTGGCCTTGTAGCTGTTTTAAGTGCTTTATAAATAAATTGGTATGGTATGGTATGATGCACCTACTCAAGGCCCGATGGATGCTTCCCTTCATGCCTTTGCTCTTTTTTCAAGGGAGATTGGCCGTGTGTTATCTACTCTCATCCAGGCATGTCACCAGGTTTGGCTGGCGCAGTCTCCCCTGACTGAACCCTGTAGAAGGACCCTGATGAGTCTTCCCATAGTTCCGGGGGAGCTGTTTGGTTCTGTTACACTTGTAGCCTTGGAAAGTTCAGCCCAGGCCACCCGTACCAGACAGCAATTGTCTGGCTTTCATTACAAACGCTCTCTGCGTCCTGCTGGAGGTGCCTCTGCATCCTCCTCACGCACTTATCCGGCCCACCTACACCCTCCGTGGGGCAACCGCGGCCTGCTGCAGGGCCTGTTCATAGCAAATGGGCTCTGCCCAGAGGTCGGGCTCCTGTCCCTCTTCAATGCGAGCAGCCCTCCCGACATCCATCCCACCCTCCTAAAGGCAGTGGCGCTCGGAAATGACATTTAGAAGTAGGCGGTGGGACACTTTACCCCATTTCAGCTCAACCGCTGGGCCACTCTCGTGCCCGATTCCTGGGTTGTGTCAACACTATCTCGGGGCTACGTGCTACAGTTCTGCCACTGCCCTCCCATTCCTGGTCAGGTCAGAATGACGGTCATTCGCAACCAGGTGAAAGCTCAGGCATTGAACCACGAAATAGATGCCTTGCTGGCCAAGGCTGCTATAGTGCCTGTCGACCCCCTGCGGGATCCAGGGGGCTTTTACTCAAAGTATTTTTTAGTCCCAAAAAAGACTGGTGGACTACAGCAAATTCTGGACCTGAGAGGCCTGAATGTGTTTTTAAAACTATTCCTTTCCACATGATGAGCATCAGAGATGTGCTCCAGGCAGTTTCTCCGGGCGACTGGTTCACCTTGGTCGACTTGAAGGATGCATACTTTCATGTACCGATTGCGCAGCACCATTGGCAGTTTCTCGGCTTTGCATTTCAGGGCAAGCATTTTAAATTCAGAGTTCTTCCATTCGGTCTTTCTCTGTCCCCCCCTTTTGTTCACCCAGTGCATGGCAGCGGCCCTGTACCCTCTGCAGGTTAAGGGGTTGAAGATCCTGCCCTACTTGGACGATTGGCTGATCTGTGCACCAACAAAAGCTAAGGCAGCTGCGGACACACAGATGGTGCTTGATCACATAGACCTATTGGGTCTTCATGTGAACTGGGAGAAGAGCAACCTAATTCCCTTTCAGGAGGTCACGTTCCTGGGAACTACTATGAACTCCCTCACCATGCTGGCTTGCCCGTCGCCACAGCGTGTCAGCGGGATTCTACAGATGCTGCCCGCCTTCCTGCCCGGCCGTCCACCCCGCTTCATTGCATACCTTTGCCTGTTGGGCAAGCTGACTGCTGCCTCCACAGTGGTACCTCTCAGGCTGTTGTCTCTGCACCCTCTACAGATGTGGTTCAACAGCCTGCGGCTAGATCCAACTCGTGCAGTGCACCGACGTAGGCGGTTGCTGGTGTCCCGTCAATGCCTCGCTTCACTGGCTCAGTAGCGAGATGCATTGTTTATGGTGAAGGGGGTCCCACTGGGCTCTCTGCCGTCTCGGAGGGAGGTTGTTTGTACCAATGCATCCACCACAGGTTGGGG
Organism: Nematolebias whitei; assembly: GCF_014905685.2. Lineage (NCBI taxonomy): Eukaryota > Metazoa > Chordata > Actinopteri > Cyprinodontiformes > Rivulidae > Nematolebias > Nematolebias whitei. Next base: position 17,423,112 of record NC_056504.1, read on the forward strand.
GGCATCGTGGCAGCGACAGATTGCCCAAGGAACGTGGTCTCCACAGCAAAAGGTGAGGCACATCAATGCCTTGGAGCTGGATGCTGTGCAGCTTGCACTAAAACACTTCTTCCTGCGTGGGAAGCATGTCCTGATGCATTCCAACAATACTTCTGTGGTTTTTCATGTCAACCATCAAGGTGGAACACGGTCGCTGACATTGTTGCTACTGACCCAGAACCTCTTACTTTGGGCAGCCCCCCTCTTTGCCAGCCTGAAGGCAGCCCACATTCCAGGAGTGCGGAATGGGCCGGCAGATTTTCTGTCTCGGGGACGCCCACCACCTGGGGAGTGGAGGCTCCATCGGGAGGTGGTGAGGGTAATTTGGGAGAGGTACAACAAGGCAGCTGTGGACCTGCCACATGGCAGATGCTGTGCATCTCAAGAAACGACACACTGCCCGCTTTGGTTTTCTCTGGCAGGCAGTGCCAGTCCCCTGGGTCAGGACGCACTGGCACACGACTGGTCCAGGGTGCTACTGTATGCTTTTCCGCCGCTTCCCCTGATAGGTCCAACACTCTAGAGAGTCCTTCAAGAGGGACATCAAGTCCTCCTAGTGGCTCCCCTCTGGCCTGGGAGAACTTGGTTTCCACTGCTGCACAGGCTCTGTTGCAGCTCTCCAATTCCTCTACCCCACAAGAAGGACCTCCTGTCACAGTTGGGAGGTCAGCTCCTGCACCCCGACCCCAGTCGCCTCTGGCTCTGGGCTTGGCCACTACAGGGCCCGGCATTACCTTCTCAGAGTATGACAGGAAGGTTGCACATACAATGAATAACGCCAGGGCCCCTTTCACTTGACTGTTGTACACACATAAGTGGAAGGTCTTCAGCAAATGGTGTTGTGCCAGACACAAGGACCCTGTACACTGTCCTCTTTCTGTTATTCTTACTTTCCTTCAGGTGCTACTTTCTCAGGGCCGGTCTCCATCCATCCTGAAAGTTTATGTTGCTGCCATCTCTTGCTGGCATACGGTGGTGGGTGGGGAGACAGTAGGTCATAACAAGGGTGTGTCCTTGTTTCTGAGAGGCGCCAGACGTCTGCATCCCCCCACACACCTCATTGTGCCTTTGTGGGATCTCTCTCTGGTCCTTGCTGCCCTGCGGTCTGCTCCATTTGAACCCTTGACGGACGTAAGCCTTGAGCGCTTGTCTAAGAAGACCGTGTTTCTCCTGGCCATGGCTTCAGCCAAACGAGTAGGTGAACTACATGCGCTATATGTTCACAAGCACTGTTGCCGTTGGAACCCGGCTGGTTTGGGTGTTACACTCTGGCCTAACGTAACGTTCCTCCCTAAGGTGGCCCCATCTGCGACCCACTCTCTGCCTCTTCAGCTTGCTTGCTTCGATGCAGATGGTGCTGACGAGCCTCTCTGCCCTGTTAAGGCACTGGAAGTGTACATCAAACGGACAGCTTTTCTGCGGCTGTCTGATAATATGTTCATTTGCTATGCAGGGCCTCGCAAAGGGCAGGCCCTTTCAAATCAGTGCCTTGCGCGCTGGATTGCGGACGTGGTGGAACAGGCGTACACTCTGCAGGGCTGCCAGCCACCTGTAGGGGTACGATGCCATTCCACCAGGAGCATTAGCGTGTTGTGGGCCGCTATGAATGGGGTCACTCTGGAGGCGATATGTGCAGCAACCTCCTAGTCATCCCCAAATACCTTTGCCAGGTTTTACAGGGTAAACCTGGCTGTCTTTCACCCATTGGAAAGAATCCTATCACAGCACCCATCTCCATTTCAGTAAGGTGGGCACACTTAACTTTTGTTTCTTCTTGTGGGTGTGATTCCTCAGGACTCTGTTGGAAATCGTCATCCAGTGCTTTAAGCACCACCTCTGGCGGTCAGTAGGGATGAAATAGAATGAAAGTTACAGCTGTAACTACGGTTCTATGAATCCCGGATGACCGCCAGAGCACTCGGTCCCTCGGAATCATCGCGTTTCACAAGAAGATTCAGGGACTGGGCTACCGTTGACACATGCTTATATAGACTCACCAGTGTCCTGGGTATCACACGTGACTATGTTGGCATAAATTCTCGACCTGCGCATACGCAAGAACGATCATTCAGTGCTTTAAGCACCGCCTCTGGCGGTCATCCGGGATTCATAGAACCGTAGTTACAGTTGTAACTTTCGTTCTTCCCCCAACAGCTTACTCCAAAGTGGAACAAACCAGTTTTGCTTGTGATAAGATGGTCTCTTTGGTACGCCACCTCCTCCATTGCCAGTCCTCTTCCTTGTTGACAGTCCGGTAGACTCGGTTCGGGACCAATATTCATGACCTTTTGTTTACATTTGAGCTGGTGCGTTTGCATTCACACTGCACTGTGCAGTCGAGTCAACCTGTTGAACCAACCTATTCCCCCGCTTGCCTGTGGGGGCGCTCACCAAGAACTACTGAAAGAAATGACACAAAAACCTCTGAAGACACGTCTTCTTCTTTGGTAAATAAAAATAAAAATGAAGTGGCATCAAGTTTTAGCAGTTTTAGGAATTATATTTAGTCATTTTTCAAAAATGGACTTAGCATGAGCAGAAGATGAGACAGAAGACCCTGGAGAACATTGTTTTTCTACACAAGTCTGCTGACGGCTCCATATAAGGTAAGAGAAATGTGTGTTTGTTTACCCTGCGGAGCGAGGCTCGGTCTGTTTACATTCACACTGTACTCGAACCGCGCTGGAGTTCTCTTCTACCAGACCGAGACCTAGGTTTTAGCCCGGGCCAGAGTTCGCCTTTTTGTTCCATGACAGAGTTCGATGGCGCGTTCACACCTCCCTAAATGAACCGGACTTTCTAGGAAAACGAGCTAGAGTTCGATTAAAGCGGACTAAACAGGGCTGGTGTGAATGCACCCTAAGATGCCTCCTGGGTGCCTTCTTTTGGAGGCTTTCCAGGCATGTCCCCTGAGAGGAGACCAAGGGGAAAACCCAGAACTTGGTGGTGGGATTATATATCATGAGGAGCTGAAGAGTGTAGCTGGGGGAGAGAGACATCTGAGTTCCCCTTTGGACCTGATGTATCTGCAACCCAACCATGAGAAAGTGAAGTGGCAAGAAAACAAATAGATGGATGGGACAAGTGTTGGACTTAACTGATGAGAGGTATGTGCTTTGGGACTACTTCGCAGTCCTTATAACCATTTCCGGTTTTGTTTTCCCCTGCTGGTATGTTTGCAGCCCTTACAACTTCCTTTATCAGGGTTTTTTTTAAGCTCCTGCTTAAGAGTTTGAGCTTTCTTGGCTTAATATGTAATATCAAATGGCATAAGAGGATGTGATCCACACATAAGGTACACAGTTTGGCTGAACAAGTTGAACAATCTTCTAGTTCCTTCAACAACAAAATTGTTTCCACATTCCTAAAGTAACCCAATTTATTTAACAGGTGCGTTACTAAGTAGACTGATCTGTCGTATGAGTTTGTCCTTTTTCAAAATGTCTGACATCTGTATTACATATGCTTCATCTTCCAAGTTGAAAATCAGTAGTTTGATTTGCTCATCAGTGCATCCAAGTGTCCCTCATTCATTAGTGAGCAGCTGAAAGTACAAAACCTGTGCATTAAAAAAGCTCTGCATGAATGACTGAATGGCAAATACATCAGAAAAAAGTATTTATAAGTATGGTATGTGATTCCAAAAGGTATTTTATTGCTTTTTTGCTTTTCCCTGGTCCCTTCTGTCAGGTCCTGTCTACTGGACAGTTTTCTGGGAGGGGGTGGGGGGAGTTATACCTTGACTTTTAGAATTAGGTGTTCTTTGGTCTCTTGTAGTTAGTTCTGCTTTGTGTTGCCTTCTTTTAATGTCTGTTCATTTTAAAGTTTACGTTTCTTGTCAGTCTGTCTGCTCTCATGTTTGCTTTTGAAGCCTCTTCACCCACCGTGGATTTCTAACAGTCTGTTACTGAAACGTGACCATCAGACAGTTATGGGTACGTCTAAAAAAAATGTAATATCATGGAAAAGTTCAAGGGCAGCACCGTGGCTCAGTTGGTAGAGCTGTTGCCTCTCAGCGAGGTCCCCGGTTCAAATCCCAGTCCAGGGTCCTTTCTGGGTGGAGTTTGCATGTTCTCTTCGTGCGTGGGTTTTCTCCAGGTATTCCAGTTTCCTCCCACAGACCAAAAACATGCATGTTAGGCTGATTGGTAACTCTAAATTGTCTCTAGTTGAGAGTGAGAGTGTGAATGATTGTCTCATTTGTCTCTATGTGTCCCTGTGATGGACTGGAGATGTTTTTTGTTTTTTTTTCATTTACCCTTTATTTATACAGGTAGTCTCATTGAGTCACGAGAACTCATTTTCAAGAGAGACCTGTTTAGGGAGCAAATGGTGGGGGTTAAGGGCCTTGCTCAGGGGCCTAGAGTGGGGTGAATGAGGGTGGAGGTAGGTGTGGGTGTTTCACCTTTTCCACCCACATTTTGATGTTGATGGTACCGGAAGTTGAACTTGCAACTTTCCGATCACAGGCCCATCTTCTAACCTCTGCGCCACCACTCCCCCATGACATGTCCAGGGTATCCTTCACCTCTCGCACAGTGACTGCTGGACATGGGCACCAATGACCCCTGCAACCTGAAAAGGAAAAAACGGGTAAAAATAATGGATGGATGGAAAAGTTCAATATTTTTGTCAGTCACTTCAGAACTATATTATACAGATCCAGTACACATACAGTGAAATATTTCAAGTCTTTATTTTTTTGTAATTTTAATGATTATGGCTTACAGATATTGACAAAACAAACTTAGTGTCTTAGAAAATTAGAATATTGTGATAAATTTCCATGTTGGAAATTCATGCACACTATTCACTTTGCACAACGGAATCCTAGACATGAGCTACAAGTGTCACATTCCTCAAGTCAAGCCATGCCTGAACTAGAGATGTCAGCGTCTTACCTCACCTTTTTAGATAAAATGGATTCATGCATTTAAATACAATAACATGATGATTATTAGAAAGATCATGAAGTCACAAGGAGAAAAACGGAGGCACAAATGAAGGGGATGGAGGGAAAGTTGAGGTCATCATTAAACATTAGAGAGACATCTTATGCTGCAGATTCTCTGTGAAGATAAAGCCCTGAAGGAGAAGCTGCCCATCACTGAGCAGCAAACCTCCAAAAAAGAAAAAAGGAGGGGAAAAAAGAGTAGAGTGGAGAGAAATGTAGTAAAAAATAAAGGAAACAGAAGGAAAGTTAAAGTCATTGGCCAAAATTGGGGTCAGAAAAGAGAGCTGCTTGGAAAAATGATATGAATCTTGATGAGACAAAAGGCCTGAAGCAGAAGCTGTCCATCGCTAAATAAAGCTCTAAAGGACGACCTTCAGAGAGCAAACAAAGAGACTGAGACTAGGAAGAAGAGGACAAAGATCCCTTCTCTGTTCTTTGTCTGCTCTGAAGGAAAAGATGGTTAAACAAGCTGTGTTCAGCCAAGCCCGACTCAAGACAGAGAGGGTGGGACACACTGCCATCAAATCAATGAAGTCCTGTAGGCTGAGAGCAAAGGAAGACGGAGAAAAGCAATCAGCTGAGCAGCTCCTCCAGCAAAAACATCTAGAGATAAACAGAGCCACCTCAAAGTGAGGCACTGGTCCATTTGAAAAGGTGGAGGTAGCACTGGGAAAGAGCGAACTGACCGAAAAAGTTCAGGAGAAAACTCTGAATACAAGAAAATACAAGAGCTTCTAGATAAAACTTTCTGAGAACGTCACCAGCAAGGATCTTTCAACAGTCTCTGAGAGCTGGGAGATGAAAGTCCAGAAGGCTCTGAATAAACCAGTTAGCTCAAACAAGTGAAAACACCCACTACCTAACCCAGCTCGAGGAAGAAAACAAATCCCACTAAGCTATGTTAATTAAACATTTTTAAGATGACTTAAAACATCACAAGATGAAATAAAAACAAGTTATTTCTGTTGCCTTCTGTAACGAATGCTAGGAACCCAGAGAGTAAGGACTGAAGTGAGACAAACTCCAAATGTAGAAAAGTTAACAGTGCTTTATTTACACCACAATATACAAGGGAGGGTCTGGAACCCTGGATAACAAGGAGAGATGTCAGGATGGTGGAGCTCATACGGGGTTGAGTAATGTGACTTCTTTCCTTACAGTTGGCATCATGGAACAAAGTGAGGAAGAGGATTCAAAGAGGTTCCAGCACAAAGGGGAAGGCACAGTAGAGTCATGGGTGTGACAGGGAAGTGGTTGGAAAGCGGTGGAGACAGCTGAGGAGGTCCACAAGGAATTCAGGGTTTACTCAGAGGAGTCGAGGATCTGGGGGGACACAGGCGTTAAGGCTGAAACACGGACAGAGCACAAGGTAAGTTTAAACTATCACAGTTAATCACACTTAAAGACTGGAAGCACAGACACGTAATGCTCCAGCGGGGAGTAGAGCTCTTCTGCAGCTTTATGTGCTCCTGTTGCTCATCAGGGCAATGGGTCACATGTGTCATTGGTGCCATCTTGGAACTTCAGAAGCTGCAGAAGGGCCAAACTCCCACACCTTGTTTGTTCCAAATGAAGAAGGGGCAGGAGGAACACTTCGATTTTATTTAAAGAACTTGCTCTGTTTTTCTGCAGGTCACCCAACCCACCTTTGACCCCCCCTTGGTCAATAAACCCTTCATCCATGAGCATAACCCTAACCCTCATCCCCTCAACCCCCACCTACCAACCCCTACCTCCTCCATTTCTACTCTGTCCTCCATGTCTGCTCATTCCATCCTTACTTTGTTTTTTAATTATTTAAAAATGCAAACGTGATTGTGTTTTTTCGATTTGTATTAAAAAAAATTCAATTACCGGTAATTCAAATTAAATATGGCAAGCATTTTGTGTCCCCCAGGCAGGGCTGTCCCAAGCCTCCATTGGGCCCTAAGCAAAGTTTGGTTTGGGGCCCTCTATTTCTGCTCATAATGTGGATTACTGTAATGAACAGTCAGATGATTAGATCATTCACCCACCTAACATAAACTCATTGCATCCTGATGCATGCTCAATAATCCAGGTAGAAAAATCTAAAAAAGTTAAATCTGGTCCTCTGGACATTCAAAAAAACCCAAAACAAAGCAAAACAACAAAAAATGTAGAAACGTTTCGTCTCTCGTCCGAGAGACTTCTTCAGTCTGAGGTGCTGTTTTCAGCTCAGTCTCTTAAATAGCACCTTCTCAGAGTGGATCAACCAGTTTTGCTGCTGACAACCAAAACCAGGGTTTTTTTGAATGTCCAGAGGACCAGATTTAACTTTTGTAGATAAACTCATTGCAACTCTGACAGCCCTGTTTGGGGGGCCCCCCAAAATCTTTTTTTTTCTTCCTGCATGTATAGAGAGACACAGAAAGGCTGTTGAGACTCTAACCACCACATCACCATGCAGAAGTATTTTTTAGCTGTAAAGCCAAAGGATCTTCTTTCAGAAATTAAAAAGAAGGTGGGCACAGCTAACTAAAAAGTTAGCATCACTAATCCATAATTTACTAACTAAAAACTTAGATTCACTTTTGCTAAACAGGTAAAAAATATTAGTGGAAGCTAATGCTAATGATATTTACTCCTTGAGCTTACCACTGCTTTTGATACTATTGTCCACAGTATCCTTATATCATGGTAAGAACACTGGGTTGGGATTACTGGTGCAGCATTAGAATGGCTCCGTTCTTATCTGAGTGACAGGAGTTTTTGTGTTAATGTTGGTAGTAGTTTATCTGCTTCAGTGTGTTTTTCCTGCGGGGTCCCGCAGGGCTCGATTCTTGGACTCCTTCTGTTTTCATTTTATCTGCTCCCCTTGGGGTCTATCCTGAGGAAACATGGTCTTTTGTTTCATTGCTATGCTGATGATTGTCAGATTTATCTGCCCTTAAAATCAAATAGTTCATGCACAATAATTATAATTCATGCTCTGTTAAAATGTCTTGATGACATTAAGGCATGGATGGCTTCAAATTTTTTAAGTTTCAACTATCAGAAAACTGAAGTTGTGTTTAGCCCTAGCTCTAGAGCTATCTCTATTCCTGTGACCTTGACTCTCTTGAAATGTATCTTAACCAGTCTCTTACAAATCTCATGATGGTTTTAGACTCTAAGTTTAATGTCATTTCATTAAATTTAATTAATTTATTTATTTAAATTGGGACAATGCATATTAATCAACATGTCAGCGGTAAGCATCAATGTAAATATACCAGATTAGCACAACAGCTAATTTTCATCTGTTGGCCTAAAACAGGTAAGAACAAGAAACATCCCACAAAACAAAGAGCAGAGAATAATACAAACATCACCTATATAACACATAACACAACATGAAATGACAATAAAAATATTATGCCATAAGAAAGTAGACAAAGTAATCTACACATGAGTGCACCTCTGGTTAGGTTTCAGCCAAAGTTTCAAAGAGTTTTTAAAGATGGAGTAGGTGCCACAGTTCCTTATAGAAATTGGCAGTGTGTTCCACGACTGCATGCCTCTGATGGACAGCACCATTTAGGCTAATTTAGTCCTGCGGCGCTCCACATCAAAATCTCCTCTGGTCAGTGCTCTTGTGTTTACTGTACTTCTTTGTTTTTTTTTTATTTATAAAATATATTACTTCACCACTCGCTCCCCACGAGATCGGATGCTTCTCCCCCTCCCTCTCCGCTTTGCTTTGCTGCTCTGTCTGTCTGTGAAATTGCTGTGAGACTCTCTTGCATTTCTTCCGAACCATAATTATGGACTTGTTTTTGACCAGTTGGTCCCTCATCTCAATTTACAACATTTCTTCAAAGAGAAGACAGGCTTTGGGCAAGCCGATTTACCCTGTTGGCACGTACGCAGCTGGATATCTCATCGACTGGAAAACTTGATGATGTGTCTATCTCTGCTGCCATCTGTGGATTTTAAGGGCACATATTTAATTGGATTTTCGATAACTGGTTCCTGCTTTTTTGGATTCAGCTGGTGCTGGTTTTATCTACAATCAAGGAAGTCGTCAGCAGCAAATTTGGACCCATTCATGCTGCTTGCTTGGCTTGGTTCATGTACTGGAGTATCCGGACTCAAATGCTTTGGGCTGAATAGATCAGATCTTGGGGATTTTTACTCAGTCACGTTTCCATCGATGTTGGCCATGTTAATTTGGACATTTCGGAACCGAGTGGACCAACACAGACTCAAGGTTGATGTCATTAAGTTCTACCTGTCCCCAAAACAACTGTGTGTTTATCTAAATTTTGGTCGCCTTGGTTGTCCTTGAAGGCCATCGTATCTAAAGTCGCCTGGAGAAAATGTGATCTGACGCTCACCACCCCCTCCCTGAGGAATTTCCAACTGATAACCAGATGAAACCCTGCTGAAAAAACTTTATGTCATCATTTCAGGACTCTGGATTCTTATAGAGGTTATCCTTGGCCATTTCTCGACATACCTCGAGAATGTTTATGGATCTCACTGGAGGACATTGACTGATTACAGTGACCTCGAGAGCATCTGTAGGCATTGTTGACCGGTCTCGTCTCTTCCTTCTTCCTGCTCTGCTCTGCAGAATGTCTACGTAAATATGTGCTTGTTTGTGCGAAGTGTTTTTTCAATATTAGGGGTTTTTCTCAGCCAAGAAAAAAGTCTGATAGGAATTTTTTTCGCCTCCAATTCCTACACGTGTCCAGTTAACCACTGTTTTTTGTCTGTCCAAACTGGTCTCACTTGTAAATGAGTCTTCGAGGCTCATTGTGATTTATCTGTTTAAATAAAGGTTGAATGAATGAATTAAAGGAGGAGGAGCAAGTCCATTTAAAACTTTAAAAATACCATACCATACCCATCCATCCATTATCTTTACCCGCTTATTCCATTTTAGGTCACGGGGGTCGCCGGTGCCCATGTCCAGCAATCACTGTGCGAGGGGCGGGGTACACCCTGGACGGATCGCAAGTCCATCACAGGGCCCCATACCATACCATTTTCTTTATAGAGCACTTAAAACAGCTACAAGGCCAACCAAAGTGCTGTACAGACAGAACAGCAGACAACACATGAAGCAATATGCAAAATGAAGTAAATTAAAAATATAGACATAAAAATGATGCAGATAATAAATATGACGACAAACCAGTGTGGAGCGTACAGGTTCAAAACACAGATCCTCTGGTGTTGAAAGCTACTGAATAGTAGAGTTTTTAAATGGGATTTGAAAACCGAGAGGGAGGGGGCCTGTCTGACAAGCAGAGGTAACTCGTTCCAAAGTCTTGGTCCTGCTACAGAGAAGGCCCTGTCACCTCTGCGCTTAAGACAAGTTTGTGAAACTGTGAGGAGCAACTGGTCCGTTGACCTCAGGGAACGTGGTGGGACATACGGTTGTAGCAGATCAGAGAGAAGGGGGGAACTGTTCAGTGATTTGTAGACATACAGGAGTATTTTGAACTGGATTTGAAGGTGAACTGGTAGCCAGTGCAGTGAGGCCAGAACTGGTGTAATGTGCTCTCTTTTGCCTGTACTGGTTAAAAATTGAGCTGCTGCATTCTGGACCAGTTCTAGTCATGCAATGGAGGTCTGACTGATACCAAACAGGAGTGAATTGCAGTAATCAAGCCTATATGTAATGAATGCATGTATTACTCTCTCCAGGTTATTTTTGGACAATATGGGCTTCAGTTTAGACAGCCGCCTCAGTTGGAAGAAACATGATTTAATAATCATGTTTACATGATTGTTCAGTTACAGAGAAGGGTCCTTTATGACTCCGAGATTAGTGACTCTTTGTTTTTCTGACAGGGTTAGAGTGGAAAGGTCGATGCATTGGTTTGTGATTGTGTCATTGGGAGGGAACAACATGCCTTCAGACTTCTTTTCATTGAAACTTAAGAAGTTTAAAGCCATCCAGTCCCTGATGTCAGCCAGGCAGTTGAGCAGAGGTTGAATAGAGCATGTACCATTGTTTCTTAGGGGGAAGTAAATTTGACAGTCGTCGGCGTAGAAGTGAAAGGGTATGTTGTGTTTCCGGAAAATAGCACCAAATGGCAGCAGGAATAGAGAGAATAGGAGGGGACCCAGGATGGACCCCTGCGGAACCCCCCATTTAAGCTCTGTCGCTGCAGGACTAAAATCCTTGATGGAGACACGAAAGGATCTGTGAGGTAGGATCTGAACCAATTGAGGGGTGACCCTGTGATGCCCACTCGCTGCTCCAACCTAGCAATGAGGATCTCATGGTCGATGGTGTCAAAGGCGGCTGTGAGGTCCAATAGGACAAGCAGCACAGAATCACCAGTATCTGTGGATCTGAAGATGTCATTCAATACCTTCAATAGGGCAATTTCAGTTAGGGATGGGGCCGATCCGATCCAGTATCGGCCTCCGATACCAGCATAATTTACGTATCGGATTTTCCGATCCTCCTGCCGATATTTCCGATCCATGATGCATGTTGGCTTCAAACTATGGAATGGATTTCCTGAACAGAGGCGTGTCTCATGAACCCAGAGTAATAAGACCTGCCTCACATTCAGGATATCCAGTTCATTGTTTGCAGCCAGCTACAACGTGAGGACTGAGTTAGCAGCACTGTGGCTAACAGCTAACAAACTTTTCATCTAAACATGTCCGCTGTGTGGAAGTATTTTACATTAGAAACACCACAAATCAATGCAGCAACGTGCAATGTTTGCAGAGCCATAGCGCCACATTAAACCGCGGTAAAGTTAGTTTTACGATGGACATTCGAGCTCCGTGGCTTCAGCGGGGAGCTGCTCTTCGCTCAACCCGGGGCAGCCAACTCGACCCTGGTCAGCCGCGTCCAATCTTCCCCGCTCAGTCTGCCCGTCTCCGAGGAGGGACAGACTTGAGTGCGGCTGCCCCAAATCAGGCTGCTTGCTTCGGATTGAACAAGAAGAAGACATTGCTGAAACCATGGAGCTCAAATGTTTACTGAGACGTTGCTAAACTTCATCATAATTAATGACCAACCACTATCAGTTGTAGAAAACGAAGGATTTCACAGCTTGATACTTGCAGTCAAGATATACTTTACCCTCCAGGAGATATTTATCAGTACAACAGTAGACAATCATAAAAAAACATGATTTGAAAATTATATTAAAAACTAAAACAGCTACATTATAAAGTGATGTAAAATACTAAAAACAGGAACATGTCTGTTGGTTTATGTCATGAATGTAGCAGATGTTTGAAGCCATTTAACATTTTATTTAATTCATTTATTCATTCATTTAAAAGAAACAATAAAAAAAATCAAAAAGAAAACATTGAATGAAAAGAGTGCTGAAAGAAGAAAAATAATTCTTATATCTGCCCCTTATTTAAAAAATATAAAATAACTTTAAACAATCACTTAAATTATTCACTTTAATATCCACTTTTAAGCTAGGAATAAAAAAAAACATGTTTTGTGTTAGAATTTAATTCTAACTTTAAAACTTATCCAACATTAATAAAACTTACCTCAAGTTGCCTTTTTGGACATGCATGCATATATTTGTACAAATTGTACTTGAGAGGAGATTATTACAGCCTCATATAAAATCGATGATGATCATGATATCAGAACTGGATCAGTTTCAGCCGATATTCAGACTTAGGTATCGGGATAGGATCGGAAGTAAAAAAAGTGGATAGGTGCATCCCTAGTTTCAGTGCGGTGGAGAGGTTTAAAGCCATATTGGAATAGCTCTATGATGGCGTGATCCTCCAGGAAGCACTTCAACAGGGACTCAACTATTTTCTCCAGTATTTTAGAAACAAATGGGAGTTTGGAGACAGGCCGGAAGTTGGAAACGACTGAGGGGTCAAGGTTTGGTTTTTTCAGGAGAGGCTGGACAGCACCATGTTTAATGGTTTTTGGCACCATGCCAGTGGATAAACTACTGTTTACTGTAGCAAGAATGGACGGACCTAGAGTAGGAAAAACCTCCTTTAGTAGTCGAGGGGTGACCACATCAAAGGGGGAACCAGAAGGTTTCAAGCTGCACATGACCTGCTCTAGAGAAGATAGAGTGATGGGTTCAAAATGGTCAAATATAGCTACAGATTGAGGTGATGGTTCAGTGAGGTGGAGAACAGAGTTTAGGGTAGAGAAGAGGACACATGGGTTGTGAGAGTTTGAGGTTATGATATCAGAAAAGTATTTGGATTTAGCAGTTTTACTTTTATTTTTATTTTTTATTTATATATATATATATTTTTTTTTTAACTTTTAGTTTTTATTTACTGCTTTCTGATAACGGCGCCAACTCTCTTTAAGTATTTGAAAAGAGACCTGCAGCCTGTCTTTCCTCCATTTGCGCTCCGCCCTCCTGCATTGCTGCCTAACGACCTTGGTGACGTCACTCAGCCAAGGTTTTGCTCTGAGTTTCGATTTTCTAGTTTTAACCGGAGCAACATGATCCAGGGTCTTTAAGCAGACAGAGTTGGGAAGACAGCGCCTCGTGGTGGTGAGAAACACCAGGGGCTGACTTATTATTTCAGAGTTATAAGCATCTGTGAAACGCGTGGCAGTGAAGTGGTTAATGGCCCGGCTACTACATGCAGGAAATCACGGCTGAGGAGTTAGATGGGGAGGGTGAACTCAAACTGGACTGGTATGTGGTCTGAAAAATCATTATCACCAATTTCAAGATTTCTAACAGTCACATCACGAGTTAAAACAAGGTCCAGTGTATGTCTGCGCTCTTGGGTGGGACCGTTTACATGCTGAGTTAGATTAAATTAGTCCAATAAATCTAAAAAGTCCTTAACCAAGGGCTTCTCCTGACACTGTAGGGACACATCCAGGTTTTTCTACCATCAATTTTTATTCTTTTGATACTTTGAAAGTAAGACTGACTCTCATTCCCAAAGCTGGACAGTAAGGAACCATGTTGCAAAAAATGAATAACAAAAAGCTGTTGTTGTAATTAAATGCACACCTGTTATTATGATTTCAGCAAAGCTGAAAGGCCCTTTTTTATGAGAACTTTTCCATCTGACCTTTGAAATGTAACATCTGAAGTGTTATGCGTATCTCTTCCTAAAATGGAGGATTCATCCTGCAGTCTTAGTGAGAAAGACCCCATTGTTCTCAAGGACTCTTCTGCCATCCCACGGTAGAAATAATTTTTCTGAACAATTTAAATTTCTGAGTTCTCCTGAACATAAGAGAAAGTAGATGTAAAACTGATAATCAAAGGTTTCAACTGTGTTTGCATAAGTTCTAATGAAAATGTTTATGGATGAGTAAAAACTGCCCAGAAGTTTTGATTATCCTGTTATATTGAGAATTTACCAAAGCAGAGTAAATTAGCCATTTATTTTTTTATTAAGGTTATTAAAGTTCAAACAGTAACTTGAAACAAAGGTCCACCCTTATGTTGTGATTGGCTCGACCATCAATAATGTAACGCCTTCTAAGTCAAAGAAAGCTATTCTGACGTTTGGCTTAGAGCAGTATGGGAAAAGCTTTTGAAGAAGAAAGGTCAAACAATCGAAAACTTATGCCAGAAGATCCTTGTCACCAGAAGGAGAAAATGCATCCCTCCGGGAGCTCATCAACTGACCCATCGGGAGCCAGATAACGAGCACTCTATATTTCAGCTGATGTCCAGTGTTGAGGGATATCCCACTTTCGGCGCTTTAACTCATCCCAAAGAGTCCTGGTAACCATCGGGCGGTTGAATCACAGACCACCCTCCAATCGGTTGGAAAAGCTGCTCCTTCTCTCTCTCTGCTGGATTCTGAGGCCCAAGATAAGAAGTTGTCCAGTCTAACAAAATCCATCATTATTAATTAGAATTAAGTTTTCCTAAATTGACAAATCACATCTGTCCAAAATACTTCATTTAGTTAACCTTATAGATGATAATTTACTCTACTTTTAAACCTCATAATTCACCATATTAAAGTTTAGAAGATAATTTCCTAACCTCTTCTTGTGTTGTCAAATTAAAGCCATTATTCATGCTTAAGCTGTACTTGTGATTTTTTTGACCACTTATATTCACCAAAATCGATAATAAATTTCACAAAATTGTACTTTGACTCAAAGCGTTTTATTATATATAACATTTGAATTTAATACGAAAAGAACTCACTAGAGCACAAAACTTGAGTCTGATTTAATAATTTTCTTGCTTATGAATCGAAAAGCAAGTGGTGCCCCTTCAGAATAAAATTACTAATAAATTTCAACGATCTGAGGACCCTTTCCTCTACACAGCACACATGCAAATTAAAGTCCCCAATAATGAAAACATGATCATATTTTGATGTGATTTCAGCCAAGAAATCAGAAAACTCATTTATGAAATCCTTAGATCGAGGTGGGCGGTAGACGAGCGCACATAACGTCGAAGGCGAATGGCCGAGTTCAAAGACGCTCAGCTCAAAGACGCTCAGCTCTAAGACGCTCAGCTCTAAGACGCTCAGCTCAAAGACGCTCAACTCAAAGACGCTCAGCTCAAAGACGCTCAGCTCAAAGCTGGCGTGGGAAACTGGGATGGGCAGTTGTTTACAGTCAAAAGTTGGTTTGAATATTGTTAATAATCCACCACCGCGCCAGCCTGATGGTCGTGGTGCGTTAAAATACAGACAGTTTGGTGGCAATAATTCCATCAAGGCGCTGGACTCACCCAGAGACATCCAAGTCACTGTGTCGCAGAAAAAGTCCAAATCATGCTCTTGAAAGTAGTCCCTGAGGATAAAAGTTTTGTTGGTAATAGATCTTGCATTGACAAAACACATCCGGATACTGTCCAAACTGGATCAAGCAGCAGTGGAGTTTGCGCGTGCCAATGGCCGCAGGTTTTCAATAACAGCCCCTTTGTTGTTTACCTGGTCCGGGCACGCGGGAAGCTGGTGAAGGAAACCATGACCACCAGCTGAAGAGGAAGATGCAGCGCGCAGGGCTTTAAGCTTTACCAGCCGCCCAGCACATTTTCCCCAGCGTCTGTAGCAATTTCTCCGGGCAGGGAGGTGAGGAGCGCAGCGAAGGTAAACAGGCACGTTCGCCAGCGGGGGGAGGGTCCATAGGTACGCTCATATTGGTCCAAATAAGCGACATTGGCGGCAGAAAAATGAAGATCCAGAAGCTGTTGTCGGTCATACACCAGTAACAAGTTTATCCATCCATCCATCCATTTTCTTCCACTTATCCGGGGTAGGGTCGTGGGGGTAGCAGCCTAAGTAGGGAGGCCCAGACTTCCCTCTCCCCAGCCACTTGGGCCAGCTCTTCCAGGGGAATCCCAAGGCGTTCCCAGGCCAGCCGAGAAACATAGTCCCTCCAGCGTGTCCTGGGGCTTCCTCTGGGCCTCCTTCTGGTGGGACGTGTCCAGAATACCTCACCAGGGAGGCGTCCAGAAGGCATCCTAAACAGATGCCCAAGCCACCTCAACTGGCTCCTCTCGACGTGGAGAAGCAGCGGCTCTACTCTGAGTCCCTCCCGGATGATTGAGCTTCTCACCCTGTCTCTAAGGGAGAGCCCAGACACCTTGCGGAGAAAACTCATTTCGGCCGCTTGTATCCGAGATCTCATTCTTTTGGTCACAACACAAAGCTTGTGACCATAGATGAGGGTAGGAATGTAGATCGATCGGTAAATTGAGAGCTTCGCCTTTTGACTCAGCTCTCTCTTCACCACGACAGACCTGTACAGCACCTGCTTCACTGCAGACGCAGCACCTATCTGCCTATCGATCTCACGCTCCATTTTTCCCTCATTCGTGAACAAGACCCCAAGACACTTGAACTCCTCCACTTGGGGTAGGACCTCCTCCCTGACCCGGAGAGGGCACTCTACCCTTTTCCGGCTCAAGACCATGGCCTCGGATTTGGAGGAACTGATCTTCATCCCGGCTGCGTCTCATTCGGCTGCGAACCCCTCCAGGGAAAACTGTAGATCACGATCTAATGAAGCCAATAAGACCACATCATCTGCAAAAAGCAGAGACGCAATCCTAAGGCCACCAAAACGGATCCCCTCAACACCTTGGCTGCGCCTAGAAATTCTGTCCATAAAAGTTATGAACAGAATCGATGACAAAGGGCAACCTTGGCAGAGTCCAACTCTCACCGGGAACAAGCCCGACTTACTGCCGGCGATGCGGACCAGGCTCTGACACCGGTCATACAGGAACCTAACAGCCTGTATCAAAGGGCCCGGTACCCCATACTCCCAGAGTACCCCCAACAGGGTCCCCCGAGGGACGCGGTCGAACGCCTTCTCCAAGTCCACAAAGCACATGTAGACCGGTTGGGCAAACTCCCACGTACCCTCCAGGACCCTGCTGAGAGTGTAGAGCTGGTCCAGTGTTCCACGGCCAGGACGAAAACCGCACTGCTCCTCCTGAATCCGAGGTTCGACTATCCGACGGACCCTCTTCTCCAGAACCCCCGAATAGACCTTATCAGGGAGGCTTAAGAGCGTGATTCCCCTGTAGTTGGAACACACTCTATGGTCCCCCTTTTTGAATAGGGGGATGACCACCCCGGTCTGCCAATCCAGGGGAACTTCCCCCGATGTCCACGCAATATTGCAGAGTCGTGTAAGCCAACACAACCCTACAACATCCAGAGCCTTAAGGAACTCCAGGCGAATCTCATCCACCCCTGGGGCCCTGCCACCGAGGAGCTTTTTAAACACCTCAGTGACCTCAGCACCAGAGAATGGAGGACCCGACCCAGAGTCCCGAGGCTCTGCTTCCTCAGTGGAAGACGTGCCGGTGGGATTGAGGAGGTCTTCAAAGTATTCCGCCCACCGACCCACAACATCCCGAGTTGAGGTCAGCAGCACATCACTCCCACTATAAACAGTGTTGGTGGCGTACCGCTTTCCCCCCCCCCGAGACGCCGGATGGTGGACCAGAATTGCCTCGAAGCCGTGCGGAAGTCGTTCTCCATGGCCTCTCTGAACTCCTCCCATGCCCGAGTTTTTGCCTCAGCGACCACCCAAGCCGCATGTCGCTTGGACTGCCGGTACCCATCAGCTGCTTCCAGTGTCCCACAGGCCAAAAAGGCCCGATAGGACTCCTTCTTCAGCCTGACAGCATCCCTCACTGACGGTGTCCACCATCAGGTTCGAGGGTTGCCGCCGCGACAGGCACCGACAACCTTGTGGCTGCAGCTCCGGTAAGCTGCCTCGACAATAGAGGCACGAAACATGGTCCACTCAGACTCAATGTCCCCCACCTCCCTCGGAACATGTTCGAAGTTCTCCCGGAGGTGGGAGTTAAAACTCCGTCTCACAGGAGACTCCGCCAGATGTTCCCAGCAAACCCTCACAATACGTTTGGGTCTGCCAGGTCTGGCTGGCATCCTCCCCCACCATCGGAGCCAACTCACCACCAGGTAGTGATCAGTGGACAGCTCCACCCCTCTCTTCACACGAGTGTCCAAGACATGTGGCCGCAGATCAGATGAGACGATGACAAAGTCGATCATCGAACTGCGGCCTAGGGTGTCCTGGTGCCAAGAGCACATATGGACACCCTTATGCTTGAACAAGGTGTTCGCTATTGACAATCCATGACCAGCACAGAAGTCCAACAACAGAACACCACTCTGGTTCAGATCAGGGGGGCCGTTCCTCCCAACCACGCCCCTCCAGGTCTCACTGTCATTGCCCATATGAGCATTGAAGTCCCCCAGCAGAACAAGGGAGTCCCCAGGAGGTGCACTTTCCAGTACCCCCTCCAAGGACTCCAGAAAGGGGGGATAATCTGAACTGCCGTTTGGTGCATAAGCACAAACAACAGTCAGAACCTGTCCCCCCACACGTAGGCGGAGGGAGGCCACCCTCTCATTCACTGGGGTGAACCCCAACACACAGGCACCAAGTTGGGGGGCAATAAGTATGCCCACTCCTGCTCGGCGCCTCTCACCAGGGGCAACTCCAGAGTGGAAGAGTGTTCAGCCCCTCTCAAGAAAACTGGTTGCAGAGCCAGAGCCATGCGTAGAGGTGAGTCCGACTATTTCTAGCCGGAACCTCTCAGCCTCACACACCAGCTCAGGCTCCTTCCCCACCAGTGAGGTGACATTCCACGTCCCAATAGCCAGCTTCTGTAGCCGAGGATCAGACCGCCAGGGTCCCCGCCCTCGGCCACCACCCATCCCACATTCCACCCGACCCCTTTGGCCCCTCCCACAGGTGGTGAGCCCATGAGAAGGGGGACCCACATCTCCTCTTCGGGCTGTGCCCGGCCGAGCTCCATGGGTAAAAGCCCAGCCACCAGGTGCTCGCCCGCGTGCCCCACCTCCAGGCCTGGCTCCAGAGTGGGGCCCCGGTGACCCACCTCCGGGCAAGGGAACATTAGGTCCATTTATTTGTCTCATCATCGGGGTCTTTGGGCTGCACTTTGTCTGGTCCCTCACCTAGGACCTGTCTGCCATGGGTGACCCTACTAGGGGCATAAAGCCCCTGACAGCATAGCTCCTAGGATCATTGGGACACTCAAACCCCTCCACCACAGTAAGGTGGCAGCCCAGGGAGGGGAGTAGCAAGTTTATGTCCCTGATAAAAAAATGAACAAAACACAAATAATCTGAACACAATCAGCAGAGGTGGATTGCAAGCCATTTACACAGGCGCCATCTTACCGGAAGTCTCAAAATCAGGCAAACATCTATATAAATCTGATAGCTATCAAAATCCAGAATGTTGTACTTATTATGCTGTTACAATAATGATACTGTAAAAGCTTTTTGTTGAAAATTTTCAGTATTTTCTTAAAAAGAGACTTTAGGGGCTTCAAAATGGCCTCTGAAGTGTGAGACCATTTAGTATAACAACAGGCTATATGCTGAAGATCATGGCATGCATGTAAGCCTTTGCTGATTCTGCTGTCAGAGAATGTCTTATATGTTTGAAGTTTGACACATTAAGTTTAATTATATGTGAAATTCTCTTTAAATGTTGCTTGAAGTTTAGATTAGAAACAAAAATTACTCCAAGGTATTTAAATTGTTCAACCACATCTAATGTCTCGCCATTGACTAACACAGATGGTTGCTCATTATCTGCTGGCAGCTGCGAGAAAAACATACAGACTGTTTTTTTAATGTTGAGATGTAGACAGGAGTCCTGGAGCCAGTGAGACACTGGCATCATAGTGCTAGAAAGCACAGCAGCAGCTTAATTTTTTGTTTTTCCATGAACATACAATACAGTATCATCTGCATATAATTGCATTTTTACAGTTTTGCAAACATTTGGTAAATCGTTACATATCGGCTAAATAAGATTGGTCCCAGTACTGAGCCTTGTGGGACTCCAGCTAAGCAGGTAAGAAAGGTAGATCGTAAGTTTTCAATTTGTACTGCTTGTTTTCTGTCAGACAGATATGATTTCATCCAGCAGAGGGCACTATTAGAGAAATTAAAATGAGTTAGTTTAGCGAGAAGAACGTTGTGGTTGATGGCGTCAAAAGCACGTTTCAGGTCAAGGAACACAGTACCCACAAAGCCGTTCTTATCTAGAAAGTGTTTTAATAAACAAATTAACTGTTCTATAAAAAAGCTTCTTCCAGTTAAGGCAGATAGTTAAGTTTAAGTTTGTGTTGACCAGATCTGACCTGAAAAAATAGTCCATGAATTTGTTACAACCTAGCTAAAAGACTGTAATGCGCTTTATGTTGGGGTTAGTCAGGTCTCCCTTTCACGTCCCCAGCTTGTCCAAAATGCTGCAGTTCAGCTCTTAACAGGAACTCGTCAGTCTGAGCATATTCACCAGTTTTGTCCTTCCTTCACTGGCTCCCAGTATGTATCAGGATTGATTTAAAAAGTCTCTTGTTGACCTTTAAATGCATAAATGTCCTTGCACCCTCATACTTCTCAGATCTACTTCAACCATATGTTCCTTCTCGGGCGCTGACATCATCTGACCAGCTGCTTTTGGTTGTACCTAAAACCAGGCTGAAGCTCAGAGGAGACTGGGCTTTTTCAGTCATGACCCTAAACTTTGGAACAATCTGCCCCTCAACATTAGACAGGCCACTTCATTCCCTGCTTTTAAATCTCTTTTAAAAACACACCTGTTTTCACTGACGTTTAACACAGTGTGATTTAATTTAGTATTTTATTTGTTCTCATTGTTTTTGTGTTTTTATATTTTTATTTTTGATGCTTTTAATTACATCTTATTCTTTTTTCTTTAATTATTGGCTTGATCGTATTGTTAAGTACTTTGGTAACAGCTGCTGATTTAAATATGCTTTATAAATAAATCTGACTTGACTTGACTTGGCTAAACCGCTAACCGCTCAGACAACTGTCACTCAGTCTGCTTCACACATCTTAATCTCCTTCCAGTTGAAGCTATGTTGACCAATCATGTCTTGTCACTTGTACATGTAGTCAAGTCAGCCAATAGCGTGAGAATTTTGTTAGCGGACTTAAAGTTGGCAAAATCTAATTCCGCTAATGGTTTCCAAAGTTGAAGAAAAAGCTAATCCGCTAAACAAAAAATTTGTTCTGCTATTAGCTGTTAGCGGATTAGCGGAACTGTGCCCACTACTGAAAAGAACAATTGATATAATTATTATCTAGAGTAGTTTTTATCACTCTGGATGTAAATATAAGTTTTACCATTAAATCTTGAACATACTCAAATCAGGCAGAAGATTACAACCATTTAATGTGATGTCTAACCACTGCATACCCAGTCAGAGGGAGCGAAGCATGACGCACTGCAATGTTTAGAGCACACAGTACTTTGTCTCAGAAGGGAAAAGAGCAACTTGTAGCCTTGTTACCAGCTGAAAATCAAATAATTTAAGGTAATTTTGGGGGCCTTAGCAAATCAAGAACACTTTCAGTTTGGCCTTGATGCAGGATCCTGAACCCTTCAATAGGAGTTGTTCAGAAATTATATTAGAAATATCTTGTTTACACTTAAAGTATAGATTTAGGTAAATGTACCTGGTATTAATGACGTCAAACAAGGATGTAAATGCAAACTCAGGTGAATAACAAGATAGGGTGCATACCACCGCCTTTTGTTTTTACTTTACAACCCCAGTTACAAAAAAGTTGGGACATTGTGAAAAAAGTAAAAATAGTCAAATAAAATCAGAATGCAATGATTTGCAAATCTTATGAACTAATATTTTATCCACAGTAGAACTCAGTAAACACGTCACATGTTTAAACTAAGAATTTGAATCATTTTGTTTCAAATAAAAGAACATTATTTTGAATTTGATGGCAGCAGTACATCTCTGAAGGCTGGGACGGAGCTGGTGGAGCATTTAGCTATTAATTAGGTTAATTGGCAGCATTCCAGTAAGAGGATTGTGTATAAAAATAAAACTTTAGATAGGATGAATCTCGCAAAAGTGAAGATGGACACAGGTTCACCAGTCTGCAAAAAACTGCTTCTAAAAATAGTGGAAAGATTTCACACTACTGTTGAGCAGCAAAAAAAAAAAAAAGGAAGACACTGAATCTCCCATTATCTACAGTTTATAAAATTAAGAGTTCAAGAATCAGAGGAGCTTAAAGAACAAGGCTGAAAGTCAATATTACATGCCCAAGATCTCTGGGCCCTCAAGGGCCACTGTGTTAAAACAGGTGCTGTTCTGTGCATCACTGCTTGAGCACAGGAACACTCCTACAAACACATTTAAAGTGGAAAACTGTTCTGAGGTCAGACAGAACCAAAACTAAATTTTTATTTATTTGTAAATCAATTTATTTGTATGTCCTCTGTACTAAAGAGGAGAGTGAGTGACTATACAGTTTGTTATCAGCGCACAGTTCAAAAGCCTGCCTCTCTGATGGTATGGGAGTGCATTAGTGGCATGGGCTGCTTATACATCTAAAAAGGCAACATCAATGCAGAAAAGTATTTGCACATTTTAAAACAACACATGCTCCCATTTAGACAGCTTTTTTCAGAGAAGGCCTTGCGATGCTTGCCCACAGACCACTGTACATTCATTCCAACAATGGCTTTGAAGTAAGAAGGTTTGTGTGCTGAACTGGCCTGCTTACTCTCCAGACCTCTCATCATCTGAAGACATTTGATGCAGCAAAGAAGACCCAGGCCTGTTGAACAGCTAGAATCCTACATCAGACAAGAATGGGACAACAATCCCTGCAAAACCTTCAGCCGCTGCTCTCCTATGTTTAAGGACTGTTGTTACAGAGGAGGGGATGCTGCACAGGAAACATGGCCCAGGCCGAATGTCTTTCAGATGTGTTGCTGTAATCACGTCCACAATTACCTTTTATATTTCATTTGTTTTAGATTTTCTTAATTTAGACATATGATTTGTTTACATTTTTCCATTTGTTAAAAATGTGTGTTCATTAGATTTACAAATCATTGCATCCTGTTTGTGTTTACATTTTATGCAAAATCCCAGTTTTTTTTTTTTTTATTTATTTACATTTATTGTTTTTGTGGTTTTAATTTAAATAGAAAAAGAAACAGTGTGCCCTTCATCAAAAATGTCCGGTAATTGAACTCTTGTGACAATAACTCTGACCTCGTCACCTTTTTTGTTTCTCTTTCTCTTGGTTAAGTTGAGTGGGCGTCCCTGGGGTCTGAAGTGGTTCCTGTGGTAGACCAGGGGTGGTACGACTGGTACAGGTTTGTTTTGTTATTCAATATGAAAACCAATTTGGAGGGATGTCACTTTAAACGTGTCTGCAAATAAAACCATCTGAAGCATACTGACTGTGAATTATTATTATTATATGATAAAATCATTATTTTAAATGAAAGACTTAACATTTCTTAAAGGAATGCACATCACCCACTGCCTTTTATGATATAATTTAAGATAAAGGGAGGCCCAGGCCTCGTTGATCTGCAATCTCAGAGGGATTTGCTTGGTTAAATAAAAGTCAATAAAGAAATTAAACAATCTTATGTTGAGAAAAGACAGAGTTGCAGACATGAACTATTTTGAACATGAAAACTTGACGGTCCCACAGTGATTTGTCTCTGCTCCTAAAGGGAAATTCACAGAACACTCAGAGAGTACATCTTATCAGCTACAAAAGTCAAAGTGCCACCTTTAGACAAGTGTGCCTCTATCTAAATAATCCCATTTAGCCATTTTGCGGTCATAACATTGTAAGAAGGTCTGTCATGAGGAGAAATGCACCGTTAAGAGTCAAGCAGCTGTGTAAGATCGGACATTTCACAGCCCGCTGCTTTGTCAAGTCAGAGGAGGCTGTGGCTTGTCCTTGTCTGCTGAAATGAGTGTTTGCACAGTGGAAATGAGCCCAGGGCTGATGTGTGTGCTGCACCAACTCATGTGACTGTAACATATGAAATATTCCTCAGTGCTTTGGGTTTTTATTCTGCCCTGGGAGTGAGTGTTACACACAGAGGCTCATGTAGTTGAGATGTATTCATCATGTAAGATGGTGAAACAGGACAGAAACAGCAACACTTGTTTTATCATCCCAAAACCTGCTCTTCAGTACAAAATGAAGGGATGTTATTCTGAAAACATGAATAATTTGTACACAAGAGTTAAAACTGTTTAACTGCAAGGCATCAGAAAACAAAAAGTGCTTCAAAGCACTGTAGTCGCACAAAACTGGTTCATTTCTGCAGAGATTTTGAAGTGGGCCAAAGCGACAACTGTCCGAAGTTACAACCTTCATCAAAGCTTTGAGAAATTGAATTACATTTTTGTGTATGAATGTGTGTGTGTGTGTGGGGGGGGGGGGGGGATTTGTAGACATCAACGTAGATGTGCTTTATTTTACATTTCCACATGAATGATAAAAAGAAAAAAGTATAAATGTTGGAATCTGTTTATCATTTACCCTCTCGCTAAGCCTGTGGGATTCCAGCCACAGTCACTTTCTCCACAGCTGCCACTCATCATAATCATCCACCACTCCACACCTGCCCCACATCTGGAAGACTAATCTGCAGACTATTTAAGCTCCTGTCAGATGTTCTTCCGATGCTGCAACCTTATGATACGTTATGGTAAAATGATGGACAGCCGGTAAACCTGTTTCCAAACTGTTTTCTCTCCAGTGACTTCCAAGTCCTGCTTCTATAAGGTATGTTTACATGGACATAAGTAACTCACTCCCAGGGTGGAATAAAAACCCAATACCTTATGAGTCTTAGACCTCCTTGTCCTCTGTGACTTCGTCCTGGTATCATCTTGTTCCTACAATCACCAAACATCACCTGGATCAGAACACCATCGAGCATCACACCAACCTGACCCTCTCACCAATGCCGCTCCCCTTCTCTGGACCATCTTCACCTCCCTGAAAACCTAGGACCTCATTTTCTCCCTCCGCTCCAACTCCATCTACAACACAAACACTTGTAAGTGGAGATCATCCTCAAATTAAGATTCAATATTCAAGCAACCTGCTGATTTACAAAATACTCACCTTGTACCTTTTCTTCCGGTGGCTGTGGCTGAGTGGTTAGAGCAGTCGTCCTCCATTGCAAGAGTTGGGGGTTCGATTTCACCAGCAGTCACATGCCGAAATGTTCCTGGGCAAGACATTGAACGCCTCATGGCCTCTGATGCGTGTCCCATCGGTGTATGAATGTGATAAAGCTGATTATTTAGTAGAGTGATGTATGAATGGGTAAATGAGGCACAGATTGTGTTGTAAAGAACTTTGAGTGTCTTGCTTAAATAGAAAGGTGATATGTAAGTAAGGGCAGCATGGTGGCGCAACTGGCAAAACTGCTGCCTCTCAGCGAGCAGGTCCCCGGTTCAAATCCCGGTCCAGAGGCCCTTCTGGGTGGAGTTTGCATGTTGTCTTCGTGCATGCATGGGTTTTCTCAGAGTTCTCCTGTTTCTTCCCACAGACCAAAAACATTCATGTTAGACTGATTGATAACTCTAAATTGTCCCTAGGTGTGAGTGAGAAATTGAATGGTTGTTTGTCTCGTTTGTCTCTATGTGTCCCTGTGATGGACTTGCGACCTGTCCAGGGTGTACCCCACCCCTCGCACAGTGATTGCTCGACATGATCACCCCCGTGACCCAAAATGGAAGAAGAGGGTAAAAGATAATGGATGGATGTTAAAGCCTTGTTGATTGTAAGTGAGCTCTTTTTGTTTTGGAACACCTACTTCCTGACTGTGGATCAGGCCAGTCACGTTTTGTGAGTCCAACCTGCCCATTCAAGACAGCACCCCTACTTTGGCAGAGTCACCATAGTAACCAGGCACACTTGTGTTTGTCACTCCCTGACACAACTCGGTGCAAGACAGACAGGAAGGTACTGGGCTGTGACTGTTGGGACTCAACATTTTGAGATCCTCATGGAAAAAAATTGGTGTATTTTAGGTGAAGTGACGAGGTGAATCAGTCTCATTGATTTCTGAGTGTCTGCAACCAATGTGACCAGAGTTTTTTGTTTTGAGCTACTGTTTCTTTTGAAAACCTTCTTCTTCTTCTTCTTCTTTCATCTTTTCCCTGTTCAGGGGTCTCCACAGTGAGTCATCCTCCTCCAACTCACTCTGTCCTCTACATCCTCTGTTCTCACTCTAACTACCTCCATGTCCTCTCTAACTGCATCCATATATCTCCTCTTTGTCTTTTTCCTGGCAGCTTCATTTCTAACATCCTTCTACCAATATACCCACTGTCCCTCCTCTGGACATGTCCAAACCATCTCAGTCTGGCCTCTCTAACTTTATCTCCCAGTTGTTCAACCTGTGCTGTACCTCTGATGATCTCATTCCTAATCTTATCCATCCTTGTCACTCCTAAGGAGAACCTCAACATCTTCATTTCTGCCACTTCCAGTTCTTTCTTCTGTCTTTTTGTCCATGTCTCTGTCTCCAGACCATACAATATAGCTGGTCTCACCACTGTCTTCTAAACTTTTCATGTGACCTTTGCTGACACCCTTTTGTTGCAAATCACTCCTGAAACTTTTATCCATCCACTCCATCCTGCCTGGACTCTTTTTCACCTTTTTATCACACTCCCCATTTTCTGGACACCTATATTTGGACATTGTCAGGCAAGTCCCACTGGAAAGAGACCCAGGACTTGATTATATGTCCTATCTGGCCAAAGGGATGCCTTGGAATCCCCCAGGTGGAGCTGGAGACTGGGGAGAGGAATGGCTTTGTTTCTCTCCTGGTCCTGTTGCCTCTGCAACAACACTCATCCATAGAAGATGGAGCTGGAGAAAACTGTAGATAGAGAAAAAACAACAATATCTGCAGCATTGTACATGTGTAGGAAGCTGCCCCCACTTTTCTGTATCGAGCCTATCTAGATTTGGACTAGTATTTATTTTTATTCATGTGGTTTTTGGACCTTGTGAGAATTTAAGAGTTGTTTTCTGTCAGAGGACAACTCAAGTGCAGATGCTAAAACACAGTTCTTGTATAACAGATGTCTAACAAAGCTTGAGTGTGCACTTTCTGCATTCTGGAGGGATTTGTATGAAAAACCATAAGGCCATAAGTTTCTGTTTTCCATCCATAAAATCCCATTGTTGTGCATGTAGAAAATTCCTGCAGTTTTTTTTATATTGTTCAATCTACTGCAACCAAAAGTCAAAATGCACTACTCCTGATGGAGACATGTTTTGTTGCATGGGTTGTTCAAAGCTGCGAGAAAAGACACCCTCTCCAGCATGCGTTGGGGTGCAGGCCATGTGCAGGTTCATTAGGCCGAGGATTAAAGCTGCTCAACTCAGATTTCCTGGAGGGCAGGATGGCTAACTTGTAAGCTGATCCTCTCTAAACCCCTCGGAATTAGAGGGCTCCATGTGTTGCAGCGAAGAAAGAGCTACAGCCCTTTCTCTTCTCTCTTAAACTTAATTTCATGACTGAGAGTACATTTTTATTGTGTTTGAGTTAACGCCACTCCAGCTGGCAGTAATCCAAAAACAAAAATGAAAGGTGACATGTTCAATTTGAGGGAAAAAAACTTAATCCTGCTGGACCATTTGATGGATGACATGGATATACAAACACTCATGTCGTCACCCCTTGAGTTAGACACTTTCACAAGAACAAATCCAAAAGGGATATATTGTATTTTCATCCAAAAAATAACAATCGCTTGCTCTTAGAAACTTGAACTATATTCATTTTGTTATGTTTGGACAGTTTAAACAAAACAAAAAAAAAACAACTTGTGAACATTATGCAGTACATACCAACTCTTATGGAAAGAGCATGCTGTCTGGATCACAAAAACACATTTAGTTTCAACCTGTGTTGCACTGCAGTACGTGAAGAATGTCGAGGAGAATGAAGGGAGATTGGGTCCAGAAATTCTGATGTGTCCTTTTAGTGGAAACTATATCTAAAAGTAAAATCTATTTGATAGACGAGTAAAGAAATTATCTTGTATTGCAAGTAAAATAGACATCTGCCAGTCACACGGTGTACAAATGATTTTCTTAAAACCAAGTTTATTATAGGTAAAGCTGAGCCATAAAACTCATGTGCATATAAGGTTGCATTATTGTCATTCCACATTCATATGCACGTCTCCAAATTGGAAAAACAGAACAAATTATAGACAAAAACATGATGAATCCTCTCTACTGGTCAGGGTTGTATGGTCATGAACACTAACTACATCATGGACCACAAGTATGACAGAATGACAAAAATGACAGAACAGTTCATTTTTAAAGTATTTAAAACACATATTATGCATCAAACGGTGTCTTTAAGGTGGCAAAATAAGATAAGAGAACTTTATTGATGCCACAGGAAAGTGCCAGAGTTTCAGTACATAGGAACATACACAAGGAATTGCACAATATATAAAAAATAACAGATAATTAAAAAGAAAAACCTGATAATATAAAATAACAAGACAGCATGGTGGTGCAGTTGGTAGAGCTGCTGCCTCTCAGCGAGCAGGTCACCGGTTCAGATCCCAGTCTGGAGGCCTTTCTGGGTGGAGTTTGCATGTTCTCTCTGTGCATGTGTGGGTTTTCTCCGGGTACTCCAGTTTCCTCCCACGGACCAAAAATATGCATGTTAGACTGTTTGGTAACTCTAAATTGTCTCTAGGTGTGAGTGAGAGAGTGAATGGTTGTCTCATTTGTCTCTATGTGTCCCTGTGATGGACTTGCGACCTGTCCAGGGTGTACCCCGCCCCTCGCACAGTGATTGCTGGACATGGGCACCAGTGACCCCTGTGATCCAAAAAGTGGATAAGTGATGCCCTTGACCCAAAAAGGAAGAAACGGGTAAAGATAATGGATGGATGGATAAAATACATAAAATACATACATGTGTACTTAATTTCGCTCCACCACATATACTACATGCGGTGCCAACAACAATAAAGAATATCTGTATCTGTATAACAGAGAATATAAAAATACCAACAATTAAGTTCTAAAACAGGTCATGCAGAAAGAAACATTAAAATGTTTATTGCGGTGCAGGATTACTTTTATTGTCCTATCTATGTGCAGAAAAGGGGGGGGGGGGGTTGAAAAGATTGATAACCACAAGGAGGAAGGACTTCTAAATGCACAAAGGAGCGTTACCGCAGGTCCTTCCTCCCAGCAGCTGTTAGACTCTACAACCATCACTGCTCCCAACAAACTCAATAAAGATTAAATACATGCTGACCTCTGCTAAAACACACACTCTGCCTATAATACTGTACTGTAAATAGTCTGCCATTCTCAATGTTCCAATACATATTGAACATTATTATTGATATTGTTTATCTTGTTTCTTATATATTGTATAGTTTATTAACATTTAGGAACTTTTGTGTGAAATCTTTTTATCTGTTGCTGCTGTTACACTTGAATTTCCCATCCATGGGACAATAAAGGCTGTTTCTATTCTATTCTATTCTATTCTATTCTGTTCTGTTCTATTCTATTCTATTCCCGTGACATTCTGTGGAGCACCTCGGTGGTCTCAGTCTACAACTGAAGGTCCTGCCGTAAGAGTCCAGGGTGTCATGCAGGGGGGGTGACATGTTGTTCAGGATCTGGAGCAGTTTCCTCATCATCCTCTGCTCAGACAACTCTGTCAGAGACTGCAGGTCCACTCCCAGAACTGAGCCAGCTCTCTTGATGAGTTTATCAAGTCTGTTGGCATCAGCTGTCTTCACCCTTGGTGACAAAATGGTCTAAAAATTTCAAAACACATCCAATGTATGGGTAACGTCCACAGTATCAAATGTCATCAGGGTGATTAGGGTTTATAAAAAGTATTTGTATTCCAAAACTGAATTTTCCATAAGTAAGTCACCTCGTGGATCAAAGAGTGCACAGCTTTCAAACTGACAGGTGGCATACAAAGTCTGAAGTGTGTGTGTACAAAACAATACGAATTAATCCAAATGTGCGCACACATGTTTCTTTGCATCTTTTCTTCATCCATCTCAGCAAATGTGTAACTTGGTGCACATAAAACCCCTCCCCTGACACACCTTCATTTAAATAGGCAAATTTGTTCTGCATGCACGATTCTTTCCACTGTTTGATCAAAATAAATGATGTGTAGATGCAGGAAAATGTTGAAGTTAATTGAATGTGAGTCAGAAACGCTCCTAAATAAGGGTGTAAAAACACAAAAACATTTTTGTCACTCTGTCCTCGGCACCATGCATAAAAAGGAGGTACAGTGTGTGTGAAGCTGTGGTTATCAGAGCACCACACACACAGAAGTAAGGGAACGGTAAACAGTCTGACATAAAGGTGGGAGAGAAGCGAAGGACAGCAGCCTCTCCTCCAGTAATGTTAGACCCTGCTTCCTGTCCAAGAATTACATGAATTATTATTCTAAATGAAAGAGTTGAATTGAGGGAGGCACACTTCTGAGTCTGAGGCATTTTCAACTCTAAGCATAATTATGGTAAATGGTAAATGGACTGTACTTATATAGCGCCTTTCTATCTTATTTCAAGATACTCAAAGCTCTTTACACTACAATCTGTGTCCTCATTTATCCATTCATACAGCACTCTACTAGATCTCTACAAAGCTAACTAACAAATCATTCTAAAGAGACTAATCAGAGCTTTAGATCACATTTATACACTGATGGGACACACATCAGAGGCTATGAGGGGTTCAGTGTCTTGCCCATGGACCCTTCGACATGTGACTGCTGGTGGATTGGACCCCCCAACTCTCGCATTGGAGGATGACTGCTCTAACCACTCAGCCACAGCCGCCCAATTATGTCATTAAACACAGAGACACTCAGGCTTGGGAGAACTTAGAGGCTGACCGTACTTGCTGCCATACACGTCACGCTGCCCTATAAGTTGCATCAGTCCATATTCGTCTAATAAAGTGAAAAAATCCATAAATACATCGCTTCATCATATAAGTCTCATCTATTATGCATCACCGCTGACGCGTCGCGTTTGTTACGTGTCACCGCTGACAACCCAGAAATGTGGGCCGGTGTTGTGCCAAAAAGCGATTGGCTGCCAAATGGCAGCTGCGGGACCATGCATGAGAGAACTTTAACAAGAAATTAACAAGGTTAACACTTAAAAACAATTATTAGTTTGCTCAACATTATAGTAAAGGTGTGTCTCAGTCTTAACTTTTCCTTAAGAAATGCACTTTGACGGTCAAATCAGCTGCATTTTCAAAAGCTGATTCGCAGAAGCGGGAGCATGGAAGCGCGGAAGCAGGAGCGCACACAGGGATGACTCGCTTTGCATTTCTTCAAAATTTTCCAAGATAACCACCTAAAAACAATTATTTGTTTGCTCGACATTATAGTAAAGGTGTGTCTCAGTTGAACTTTTCCTTAATAAATGAACTTTAATGGTCAAACCAGCTGCATTTCACCGGGGCAGCGCGGCAAAATGCAGCTGATTTGACGTTTGCTGCCGGAGTTCCGGAGCGAGACAAAGGGGCCTCACTTTTAACTATTAATGAGACAACAAAGTTCATGCTCAATCATCCAGGTACCAAATCCAATAATTCTCAGTCGGTTCATCTGGACAGTTTCTTTTTTATAGAGACATTTTGCCCTTTATCCGGAGAGCTTCATCAGTCAGAGTTCCAGTAAACTTTTTCCCCACCAAGCAGTTGTTGCATTGAACCACTTTGGCTGTGGCTGCCTGCCTGTGAGGAGTCGACAAGGGACAGGACAGCCCCCAGAAACCATCTTAGCTCCAGCAAACTGGTTGGTCCACTTAAGGATTTCACTGCTTGGTGGGGAAACAGTTCACTGGTACTCCTCTGACTGATGAAGCCCTCCGAATAGAGGGCAAAACATCTCTATAAAAATGAAACTGTCCAGATGACGTGGCTGAGAATTATTGGATATTAATGAGATACTTGGTTTGCCATATTACTTGAGGGCCCTCTAGTGGTTGAAAATGGTAGTGTTAAATATTTTCCATGTCAGAATGAACGAAACCGTCGGATCTCAGCCAAAAATTTGATTATAAAAATATGAAAAAAAAAACATAAATAAGTCGCTTCACTGTATAAGTCAGAAGCATGTTAATGTATGCAAAAAAAACCTGTAACTTATACAGCAAAAATTATGGTATTTATTAAATGGTTGATGTCAAGAAATAAGTCAGTATCTCATTTTTTTAGCTACATTTATATAGCAACATACATTTGAACATGCACGCATACAAAATAAAAGTAAAAAAAAAAAAAACAGCCCAGTGTAGCACTGGTTTCTGGAGGACAGAAATCAGCCACTGTTCCCAAGAGTGCAGACATGTTTAATCCAAAAGTGATTAATTGAATGAAAAAAAAAATATTGTAGATAACAGAAATACAAGGACTGAATCAGAGTTGCAACAGGATATGGGTTGTAGGAACTTTATCACAGCTTGTAGACGTTAGACCACGAATATCGACAAAAACTGATGTGTTTCAAAAAACTTAAAACTTGAGGACACAGTGGAAACATTGAGGACTGAACACGGTATGAGAAAGAATTATGGAGCAGATTTTAATTAAAAATTAAACAAATATTTAGATGGACTTGCGACCCGTCCAGGGTGTACCCCGCCCCTCGCACAGTGATTGCTGGACATGGGCACCAGCGACCCCCGTGACCCAAAATGGAATAAACGGGTAAAGATAATGGATGGATGGATGGACAAATATTTAAGGTCATCCTTTTCCCTTAGTCAACAATGGCCGATACGTGAAGAACCACAACAAACGTCTTTGTTTTCTTCATCTGCTTGTGTTCTGACTTGCAAGTTTTTTGTCTGTTCTGTCTTTGGTGTCACCTTTTAAATAAGACTCTTATCACTGCATGTCTCATCTGTGTGCACGATCCTAAAGTTTTGGCATGCATGCACAGAAACCTTGTAGACATAAAGACACTGGCCTCGTGATCTAACAGAAAATGGGTTTGGAAGTTGTGAACCGTGCCACCGACCTTCTACCTGAAACAAACCTCAGCTGAACCCTTACATGAACTTAAACCTTTGTCAAATTCACACAAAGTCTCAGCTTTAAATAATTTATTTACCAAATGTAACAAGTGTCACCATGAGTGGGTTGTGCTACCAGAGTTATGTGCTAACTCAAGCACAGACACCCTAAATAAATTCCCACTTGGTCTAAAATAAAGCAGTGATAATGACAGTAAAAAACAAGTAGCATGTTGACGTCAACATCTTTTTAGCATTTGCACTTCAAGGGAGCGCACCTCCCGCCCCATGTCCTCATCACATTCTACAGAGGAACCATTGAAAGCATCATGACCAGCTGCATCAGTTTGGGAAGGAAGCTGCCTGGCTGCAGACTGGAAGGATTTGAGGAGGGTGGTGAGAACAGCAGAGAAGATCATCAAGACACCCCTCCCATCCATCCAGGACATTAGTTGCAGACGCTGTTTGAACAGAGTACATAAAATAAAAAGAGACAACTCACACCCACAACATGGACTGCTTACTCTGTTGACCTCTGGCAGGAAGTACCACAGCCTGAGGACCAGAACCACCAGGTTCTGCAACAGTCTCATCCCACGAGCTGTTAGACTGATGAACTCAGGTCACTAATGAAGTGACCACAATAGAATACAGTACATCAATTAAAAAAAGAAAAAAATCCCTTACTCAAAGTAAGCAGCATTTGGGAATTCACTCAGGCATGGATGTTGTGTGTATTGTGTATATATGTATATATACATATATGTAAATATGTGTACATGCATATGCATCATATGTCTCGGTGTATATAAGAGCATTTGCACATGTATCTGCACCATAATTGTATCTTATGCTCTAAACACACATTTTGCGTGGTGCACTGTACAATTTTGAATGACAATAAAGTTTATAAAGTTAAGTTAAAGTCAAGTTTTTTTTATTTTTTTTATTAAACTCTGTGTTGGAGTTAAGATATTTTCTCATCCTAAACTAAAATTCAGAATCAGTCCGTTTTCATTTAGAGGCTGTCACGATTCCTTCTGTCACAATCCTCCAACAGGCTGTACAAGCACGTGGTTTGCCAAGCTGTACAGTTCTTAGAGTGAACCATTTGGCACGAGACTCTATTATATATTGTCAGACTGTGAGAATAATGCACTGTTTATTCACTGCTGCCTGAATCACTCCTAAGAGAGGAGCTGCACTTCAGGAAGAGTGCATGCTAAAGCTTACAAAGCGTCTGTGACAATGTCGACTGGATTTCCACCAGCCCAGACAAGGTGAGGTAACGCAGAGGAAGCAGATGACAAATTGGTCTGGGACTTGAGTCATTCTAAATAATGTGGGCAAAAATGGATGGACTGCAACAAATCAGAGCAATGAAACAAGCAGAACTGAATAATAAACCCAGAGTTTGGAGTTCTGAAACCAAAAAAGACTCGGTGATGACAAGATAAAACAGGGAAGTTAGTTACAGGTTGAGTTTACGATTTTCATTAATGATATGGAGTCAGAAGAGGAAATGTTCTTACTATGTTTTTTTGTTTGTTGTTAGAGGTTTTCAATTTTAAAATGATAAAATAGAAACTCTCCCTTTGCAAAGGTTCTGAGCTGCTAAAACCCATCTCGCTGTGTTGTGTGAAATGATTTTCTTTAAAGGTCAAACAGAAAATACCTAACATTTTGGGTTTTTTTGTTTGTTTTTAGGTTCAGAGGAGAAGGACAAAGGACTCCAGGACCAGGGCAAACATGCCCAGGAGGTAGGTAGTGAACCAGTTGGAGTGTACAAAACAAAGTTGATGATAATGAGATCTTAGTTCTTGCAAAGTAGGAGGCTATAGACCCCAAGATGAGGAGCACAGGAGGTATAAGGTCCAGGCTGAGTTTGAGGAGACACAAGGAGCTCAGGTGGAACAGAACCAAGGGACAGGAAGTGAGGAGTCAGTCACAGAGTATCTGCTAGAAATAACAAGGTTAGAGTTATTCTTCAAGGAGAAGGGGCTACAGCATAAGCCCTATTCGCACATGATTAGTTTTATTTAGGGACCACATGCTATTTGTAATAATTACAGAGATTGTCTGTATTGTTAATCCCGTGCGAATCGGCCATGTCAGTAATTTGTAAAGTAAAAATTCCCTCGCAAATTACCTACAATATGTTGCTGAACTCTGAGGTCCTGTGATAATACTGATCCAATGTGAATAGGCATCTCTGTGATTTGGACAGAAATGCACAGGATCCGATACGTAATGAGGTGTTTTTTGTTTAAGCAAAATCATTTGGAAAAATATAAAAGAAGGCTATTTTAAATGAATGCGCTGCTTGCTTTGGCTTTTTAATTTTCTTTAATGTATTTTTTTCGCTTCGGCTTTTATGCTGCTACTTCCTTCACTGCAGATGACAGCAGGTGCGGAGACACGCATGATCAACTGACCCGTCCATCCATTGTCTTTACCTTCTTCCTTTTCGGGTAGCGGTAGTTGCTGGTGCGCATGTCCAACCATCACTGTGCGAGAGGCGGGGGACACCATGGACAGGTCGCTAGTCCATTCCAACCAGCGGGTCAGTGGACGTGTGGCCACTCACAGCCGGTGACAGCTGTCCATCTGAGCTTAACGTGGCCTTTTGTTACCTCTTTAAACCGGCCGGTCGGACCTGCCTCCTCCTCAACAAGTAGATTAACACAATATTACATTGTTCATTCTTTAGTTTTCTTTGTGTTGATTCATAAAACCACATCAAAGCCTGAGACCGGCCCGGTCCGCACATTAAGCACATTATATTGTCCGGCCCGGTCGTGACAATGCAGCGCGTTAACATCATAACCGGAAGATGTCCGTAAATTTCAGCTAAATCTCAGACTTTGGTTATCTCGTGTAAATCTTTTTGGCAGTAGATTTCAACATTGGCTGGGATAAGTCGACCCCCTATGTGATAAATTCAAGGAATGTTGCCTGTCACTCAATCTAACACAACTCATCGACTCTCCCACTAGACTAAACAAAAACCGTCCTGAAAAGTCCTCTATCTTAGACCTATTTCTAACAAATATGCCTCACAAATTCCCTGGTACAGGTGTATTCACTGACATTTTGAGTGATCATTGTGTGACAGCGACTCTGAGAGATGTTAAACTTCCACCTTCTAAGCCCAGATTAATTCAAAAAAGGGATCTGAAACATTTTTGTGAACAGTCATTCCTCTGGGATCTGTCTCACTTTGACTGGCATCATATTCTGTTAACTGATGACGTGAACTCCGCTTGGAACTATTTTCATAATAATTTCATTTATTTTGTGAACAAACATGCTCCTTTTAGTCAGTTCAGAATAAAGGGACGAGACAGCCCCTGGTTTACTCCAGAGCTAGCTGACCTCCTGCACAGGAGAGATCATCTTTGGGCTGCAGCGAGAAAATCTGACTCAGACACTGATTGGTTGAGTTTTTGACAGATGAGGAATAAATGCACAACTGCTGTCAAAGCTGCAAAACGCAACTATTTCTTATCTCAGACCTCCAAAAATCTAAATGACCCTAACAGATTCTGGAAAACCATCAAATCTCTCTCAGGCACCCCCCAATCATCTGACCTCCCATCACAACTTCTCGTTAACTCTGTTCCTGTGTCAAATAAGCACGAGATCCTGAACTGTTTCAACAAACATTTTGTTGCTTCTAGTTCTTTATTTGACACAGTTACTAATGGAAAATCAGCCACTTCACTTAATAATCAAACTTCTACAAATCAAATCCCTCCTACAAGTCAATCCTCAGTTAATCACACCTTCTCTTTTTCTCCATTCTCAGTCAGTGAGGTCAATAAACTGTTAAAAGATCTTGATCCTAAAAAATTTGCAGGTCCAGATGAACCCACCTTATTTCTTAAGGCTGGCCGCTCATATCATCACAGTCCCTGTGACCCACATCTTCAATCTCTCCATAAGACAAAACTCCATTCCAGATGCTTGGAAAACAGCCTTTGTTCTTCCTTTGCTGAAGGGAGGTGACCCCACCTCACTGACCAACTATCGACCAATCTCTAAACTCTGCATTTTAGCCAAGGTTCTAGAAAAACTGATAAACTCTCAAATCAAAAATTACCTGGACTCATTTAACATCTTACCTCTCCATCAATCTGGTTTCAGGAAACAACACAGCCCAACGACTGCTTCACTGAAGGTTCTTAATGATGTTGTTGAAGCACTGGATGCTAAGGATTATTGTGCTGCACTTTTCTTAGACCTGTCTAAAGCTTTTGATACTGTGGATCATGACATCTTGTGTCATAAACTCTCAGAAATCCGTTTCTCAGAACACACCATTGGTTGGTTCTCTAACTATCTCTCAGACTGGAGGCAATGTGTTCAACATAATGGTACTTCCTCCAGTTATTTAACAGTCAACAATGGTGTATCACAAGGCTCAGTCTTAGGACCCACCCTCTTTACAATCTACATACATAATGTAGGTAAAAACATCCCTAATGCATCCATACATTTCTATGCTGATGACACAGTTGTTTATTGTCGAGCTAAAACAGTTGATAAGGCTTTCCAGCTTTTGAAATCTGCATTCAACATCATCCAGACAGATTTGCCCCACCTCAAACTTGTCCTAAATGCCGAAAAAACCAAAGGGATGCTTTTTTCAAATAGGAAGTTGGTCCAAGCAGTTCTTCCTCTGATTTCATCCTCAAATGGTGTCCCGGTTGAGTTTGTTGATTCCTATAAATATTTGGGTATCTTGGTTGACTCGCATCTCTCTTTTAAGCTCCATGTGGAAAACTTGGTAAAGAAACTGAAAGTTAAACTGGGTTTCTTTTTCAGAAACAGATCCTGTCTAACCCTGAATGCTAGGAAACGTATCTGTGACTTTCCTTCCCTCCATTGATTACAGTGACATTATTTACATGAACGCTCCTACAAGAACCCTGCAGATGTTGGATGCTGTCTATCATGGTGCACTAAGATTCATAACTGGCTGTGATTATCGTACCCACCACTGCACCCTGTATTCACTGGTTAAGTGGACATCATTAACTTCACGCAGACTCTCCCACTGGTACATTTTCATCTTTAAATCACTTCTTGGTCTGCTGCCTTCATACATCTCCTCCTACATGTCTCTGCGTGAGTGCAGCTACAGCGTACACTCTCAGGACATTATTACATGCAGTGTTCCCTCAGTGAGAACTGAACTAGGCAAAAGGACCTTCTCCTACTCCGCTCCTGTTTCCTGGAATATCTTACAAAAAGATTTGAAGCTCTCGATCTTGACCTCTCTAAGTGGCTTTAAGAATCTGTTGGACTCCTGGCAGGGACCAGTGCAGACATGTTCCTGTTTTTAGTTTTCTACATTCGCCTGAGAATCTAGCTGTTTTTGTTACTTTTCTTTTTTTTAGCCTTCCTATTTGTAAAAAAATAAAAAATAAAATAATTTGTATGACTTTTTATTGTCGCTGTTGTCCATTGTTGTCATCATTCTTTGTTGAAATCAGATCTCTCTTGTAAATGAGTCCTCGAGGGTCAATGGGATTTACCTGTCTAAATAAAGGTTGAATGAAAAAAAAATTAAAAATGTGCCACATAAAAAACAGATGTTGGGTAGATTACACCGGTCCATAGGTAAAACTAATCCTGTGCAAATAGGACTTTTATCACCATTTGGTAATCGGCGATCCAGGTTCTGGTCTGACTGGGCCTTTTGGAGGGAGCTCATCAGATGAGATCAATAAGCTCCGCCCACCACTGAGGGTCTGCAAGAGGTGGTTAGTGAACACAGACAAGAAACAGGAACTGGAATCCTCACGTTGTTAACAACAAGCATTAATGTCAAAGTTTTAAGTAAAAATACTGTACAACAGTTAGCGCTCCGAGCATGTGGTGAGGATAACGCTCAGCTACGGCCACAACAAAATTTAGCTCAGTATCTGCAAAATTAGCTGAGTTACAACTATTTATATTTTCCCCAAGTTCAGAAATGTTGGATTGTATACCTGGATTATTGAGCATGGACTTTGTTGTTCCCCAAGTTCAGTTAGCTGTGGCGGCCTACTTAAATTACAAACATTAGTCAGCTGTAGGTGTACACCATATGAAAACTTTCTAAGAGTTTCATTAAACTCTGTTCGGTTGGTCAACTTTTTTTTGCTAACACACACAGCTGACTCCAGGAGTTAAGGGCAAAGTTTTAAAAACAGATCTCAAGTGATCTTTAAGTTTGTGTTGTGAGGGATTCTCCTCTACCAATGCAAAAATGCATGTCACACTGGGCAGTGCAGCAAAATGAAGCTGATTTGACGGTTGCTCCAGGGGAGCTGGACGAACGTGGCATCTATGGCAAGCCGATTGTGTCATTAATAGTCACTTTTACATAGTATATGACACAACGGCATGCCATACTACTTGAGTGCCATCTAGCAGCTGAAAATGGTAGTGTTCAATATTTTCAGTCAAAATGAATGAAAATGGTCATTTCTCAGCCAAAAATTGGTTTATAAATATGGGACAGAAATAAATATGTCGCTTTGGCGTATAAGTCACAGGGCATGCAAATTACGCAAAGGAAAAAAAAACCCTGCAACTTATAGGGCGAAAAATACGGTAGTCCAAGTTTATCTACGCATTTTTATTTATTTATTTGGAAATGGTGACAAATCACCAACTTGGCTTTGTGAAGCAAACATATATCTTGCAAAACTACACTCTTGAGTATAAATAATGTTTTGTGCAGGTCTGTAGAGATCCAGACACTTTTTGATAGTTCAAAGGTCATCAGAATAGTTGTTGGATTCAAGTGCAAACTTGTTCACCTCCTCCTCCTTGCTCGTACATGCCAAGACACTGCAGATACAATTGTTTCTTATCTGATCTGACACACTTCTTACATCTTCATTTAGAATCAACGTTAACACACATTTGTCGGGATAATCCATTGAGCTGCTGTTAACATTAGGGAAGATGGGCTGCCATAAGCTATAAACTTGTTGACATTTCTTTGGATTTAACTCTTTGAGTGCTTGCTTCCTGGAACGTTTTGTGAGCCTCAAGTCAATTCTTTGATGATTTGCAGCAGGAATCTGAGGAAACTATCAGTAGATGTTTCAAACAGCCACTTTTTTGTTTCTGAGCTACGCTACACTTGTCTTAATATTCATCCACTCCCCCTCCTTTAACTTCCTTTCTTCTCACTCCATAAACTTCGTCTGTCTCTTTGCTGATTCCGTGTGTCAACAAAGAGGCACGACTCTAAAACATTTAGATCTAATCTCCATCTCGGTGTGCCAAAGAACAGTGGTTGGATCATGTCAGACAGTTGATCCGTGACTTGCTGACAGGATTGGCGTAGCAAAGCATGTGGGGTATCGCTTTCAGGCACCCTGTTTTATGAGGCAGGAAAGAACTGTGGAGGGAGGCCAGGATTGTAGATATTGGATAAGAAAATGAGGTACTAAAACTTAGATACACATTATAGGTGAAAAAGGAGCAATGATGTGGACTGAAGCTAAATAAAGCTGTGAAAGTAGATGATAAAGGAGAAGAAATGAGAGAATCAAGAGGAAAGAGGAGCCTCTAAGACACAACCAGACCAAGGCTGAATCATTCCTAGAAGTAGTTTACATGTAGTGGCTGTGTTTGGGTTGAACAGTCTGCATGGTTGTTCACTTAGTGCACATGAATAAGTGGAACTTGAGATTGGTTCATCTTGAAACCCAAAATGACTTTAAGCACAATGTTTGAACAGCGTGTAGGGACCAAAGGACTTGTTATACAGTGATTAAACAAGGGTCAAGGTCATACACAAAGATAAGGCCTATTCAGTGATGTCTGGGTGTTTAGCTCTTGCATGGTTTGTTGATGTGGACTCCAAGGCAGGGGTTCTCAGGAGGAACAGACTCCAGGTAGAGGCAAGGAGACACAGGGAAACTAGGTATACGAACAAAGAAGACCCAATGGCTTGAGGCAGGGGTCAAAGCATTTGGTAACCAACGTTCCAGTGCTGGGTTCTGGTCAGACTCAGCCTCATATACCAGCTCCTATACTCGCCTGCCACTCATGAGATGCAACAAGTGGTTAGTGGCACAGGATGGAAAATGCTTCACTTGCTACACAAGGTCAATTTTAGGAAAGTATAACTGTTTTGCAGATGACTTGTTGAAGTTGGGTAATCTTTCTTCAGCCCGTAGAGTTTAAAACTGTCTTGGTTGTACATTGAGATGCTTCTGTTCATGCAGCGTTGGGTTAAACTTGTGGCTTTCTGTTTTGTTTTTGTTTTGTTGTTGTTGATTTTTTTTTTGGGGGGGGGGGGGTGCTGTTCTAACATAGGGTTTTAGAGAAAGGGCTGCACTGACAAAGGGCATAATTAAGAAGAGGCCATGGATGGGGCAGAGGTGCGGTGCAATGCCCCCCTCTTCAATGGAAAGAATGCAAGTAATCATAGGGTTGACATCTAGAACTGATTAACTTTTGGAGTCAACCTGATTCAAAACAGTAGACACAACTATTTAAACTTAGTAAACACAAAAACGGCTGCAGCTTGTTCACTTTTATAGATATTGAGGGTGCATTCACACCAGCCCGGTTTAGTCTGCTTTAATCGAACTCTAGCTCGTTTTCCTAGAAAGTCCGGTTCGTTTGGGGAGGTGTGAACGCGCCATCAAACTCTGTCACGGAACAA
This sequence comes from Nematolebias whitei, assembly GCF_014905685.2. Classification (NCBI taxonomy): domain Eukaryota; kingdom Metazoa; phylum Chordata; class Actinopteri; order Cyprinodontiformes; family Rivulidae; genus Nematolebias; species Nematolebias whitei. Next base: position 17,465,116 of record NC_056504.1, read on the forward strand.
AAAGGCGAACTCTGGCCCGGGCTAAAACCTAGGTCTCGGTCCGGTAGAAGAGAACTCCAGCACGGTTCGAAACAGTGTGAATGCAAACAGACTGAGCCTAGCTCCACAAGCAAGAAGCAGAGTACAACGCAGGACAAACAAACATGCATTTCTATTACCTTATATGGAGCCGTCAGCTGTCTTGTGTGAAAAATAATATTCTCCATGGTCTTCTGCCTCATCTTCTGCTACTACTAAAACTGCAAAAACTTGATGCCACTCCGTTTTTGGTTTTATTTCCAGAAGAAGAAGAAGTGTCTTCAGAGGTTTTTGTGTTGTTCCTTTCAGTAGTTTTTGGTACAGCGCCCCCACAGGCGAGTGGGGGAATAGGTTGGTTCAACAGGTTGCCTCGACTGTACAGTGCAGTGTGAATGCAAACGCACCAGCTCAAATGTAAACAAAATGTCATGAATATTGGTCCCCAACCGAACCGAGTCTACCGGACTATCTGGTGTGAAAACAACCTCAGTTCGTTGGACGGTGCATTCGCACCTGTTGGTATGCTGGTAGCTGAGAGTCCTCCCCAACAGATACTTGAGTGCTAATAGATTTAGTTTTTTTTTGTTTGTTCAGTGCTGGTTTCTTGTTTCCAACTTCCTTAGTGCCCGGAGGTTCCCTCCAGCTCTCTCTCTCTGTGAAATACTAATTGTGTTTGACGGCTGTTTTAACAAGGGAAACAAACACGAGACTGGGGCTTTTTGGGAACAAACAGAGACATACGCTGAAGCGTGGACTGGTTCAGATAAAGAACAACTGTTGTGGACAAAGGACACAGCACAACTTGTGACAGTACAATGTGGATTGTGCTCATTAGGAATGGAGTGTTGTAGAGTGTGAAATTACCACAAGCTGTACTAGATCTCGCTGTAATGTCCTCAGGGGAAGCTTTGCTCTGCAATGCAATGAGTGGAGAAGTATATAGTTTACAACCCACATTAACTCAGCAGGTTGGACTTTAGCCCCACACGTGGCTACTGTTCCAGAAACCTCGCCTTTACCTTAACACTTTAACAACATTCCTGCAACCCCAGCAAATGTAACAAGCTATAAATGCTCCAGCAACACACTTGGGCTGTTCCAGAGTGGTAAAGGCAATTTGCAGCATTAAGATGCCTGATAGCACACGTCCGCTGAGAGTTAGGGAGTGATTTAACGGACATTGCTCACACCAATTAGAGTGAGTCAGCCAGCCAACGCTGCTGACGACAAGTGGATGCTGCCGCTGTCAACACGCAGCCGCACACACGTGCTCCCACGCACTCGCAAAGGGTGCATTTCACTGTTTCTTTTGTGATTAGGAGCATGAAAATAGCCCATTTAGATAATCCCTCCCCATCAGCACTGTCAGCCTGAGAGACACGGACACATCCCAGGCACTCACTTCCTCATTACCATATGTCAGTCATTTCAAGAGGGCTGACAACAAAGCCTAAAGACTGAGCTGATGAGAATGGCCACCTGCTTTTCTTTTTGGCAAGCACTAAAGCCGCTGCCTGTCTCATCGCCGGCCAAGCCTGGAGCGACATGACACAGTACGAGGGCCACCAAAAAGGAGGGACTGTACAGCGCCGGGGCGAAACAGTCAAAGACAGTGCACAAAAGCATTTCTATTTGCACGCCCGTTGAGGAGTTAGGCCCTGAAGAGCACCTGATTCATTTCTTCTGGAGAGCTATTAATCTTTTCAAGCACCAGAATCACTTTGCCTCTCAGGAACGGCCAGGAGATTGAGTTTTCTATTACAATCAACTGGAGGCTGAGTGCAGCGGGAGGACAATGGCAGTGAGGCCACTGTCCTTGGAGCTGCCTTTCCCAATTTAAACAAAAACAAGAGAAGGATCACATAATCACACGATGTCCTTACTGTAGAAGTTCTTTTGAACGTGGTGAATGCAAGGTCACAAAAATGTAAACCACTGTTGTATTTATGATACAACTGAGTCATTTCATTTAGACTGACATTTAACAATCAGATGAGCTGATCCCGTAGTTTTATATTCAGATTTGTCCATTTTTTTTAGTCATTCACCACACAGAAAAGCCTCCTCTTTTTTTGGCCCATGTCACAGAGCAAATAGGGAGAATGGAAAACACCCTCTGCACATCGTACAGCCTTCTATTTTGATGTGTGGCTACATCTAGGTATGAGATAGGTTCCTTTTCAAAATTGCACACACACACACACACACACACGTGTACACACACACACACACACACACACACACACATATATATATATACATATATATATTTATATACATATGTATGTACATATACATATGTATATATATATACATATATATATATACATATGTATATATATACATATATATACATATACATATATATATATCTATATATATACATATATAGATATATATAGGTATACACAGACATCTATCTATCTATCTATCTATCTATCTATCTATCTATCTATCTATCTATCTATCTATCTATCTATCTATCTATCTATCTATCTATCTATCTATCTATCTATCTATAGATATACTGTATAGAGATATATACATATCTCTATACGGTATATGTATGTATAGTGGTGCTTAAATGTTTGTGAATCCTTTAGGATTTTCTATATGTCTGTATATACATGATTTTTTTTTCTTGAAAAAAGATAGCTTGGTATGAACTAAGCAATGTGAATAAAAAGCAAGTGAAATATTGGGCTCTTTTAATATTACACCATCCTCCACGTTCAAGCATGAACAGCAATCCACAACTATTGTTCTTTTGTAGAGTAAAACTCTATATTTACATAGTTGATATATTGAATTTTAAAAGGAATACATTGTATTTTTTGTGGGTGTGTATTTTCTTTTCTGGGTATTTAAAAACTGATGCTGTTCTTTGTAATTTGTCACAAAGCTGGGACCTTTATTAATTGGACTAACATCTGTTGTGAATACTTGGCTCGTTAAAAAATGACCCAAATCAGTCTTGAAGACATTACCTCAGTTTCTTAAACACTTAGGGTCAATAGGGTACTCTCATTACATGGGTAGGGGGTTAATTTATCAAATTCCAGTCAAATATTGTCTTGTATAATTTATTAGTGATCTTCATTAAACTCAAGCCTAGTCTCTTTATAAATGTCTGCTGGTGAAGGAAATTAATTGCACAAGAACCAAGTGAAGCGACGAAACTGGCCGCAGAGGCCGAGTCAGGCTTCTAGACAGCAGCACTAATGGAGGAATATGGAAGGCACTTTAAGATGAAAAACGACATCGAAGGCTCGTGTCACTTAATCAATGTGAAACCCCAGCAGGGAGAGGAAGGCATGGCCTGCGGGGGCTCGCAGTCCCAGGACTCATGTCCCCGGAACAAAAGGGTTTTAAATGAGCACACATTCACGGTGTAACTCATCTCAGTCATAGCGATGATGGCGCCGGTCCCCAAGGGGGTGTTGCAAGCAGGCTGCCTCTTCTTGGGAGGTGTTTAACAACAGCATCCATCTCTGTAACACAATACTACAGAAACAAGGAGCCATCATCTCTGGTGGCTCCAGAGCTGCCGTCATTCATGCTACATGACATTCTTCATGAAGCAACGCTGAGGCTGAGGAACATGTCTCTCCCACTGCCTGTTGTTACCAGTTATAATCTAAAAAAGTCCAATAAAGTCTGCTAATTTGGGCCGTTTATATATTCCACTGTTCTTACTGAGTTATGGTAACGGTAACTGATGTAGGGATGAAATGGGTAAAGAAATAAATCTGCAACTGTCTCAATTTGTATTTTTTATTTCAGATTAAGTGCAAAAAAGCTTTGTCAGTAAATATGTAACGCTCCATGACAAAAGCATCAACAGATTTGCTGTATTAAATGTTAAAAAGATAATCTGGCCATTTCTGAAGTGATGTCCTGTTCAGTAGTTGTCAGGGGTTAGTCCCTTATTAGCTGTGACATCACTTATAAAGCACTGAGTATGGAAAAGGAGGCAAGAGTCTTCATCCAGGCTAGGCTAAGCTAACAAAACAAGGACTCATTTTATAATTATTGTCAGGAATATAAAACATATTTTTCTCAAAAAAAAAAAAAAACTGGTGTGAAAATGCTGCATTAGCTATTATTAAACTTGCACACTTTTCTATGACAGTTGATTTCTGGTTTCTCAACTGAACAACATCCGTGTCAGTGCACATGTGTAGGTGAGCTCTGAGCAGAGATGGACCATCCTCTGCTGATGGTGCCGAGGCTGCTGAATGGATCAGTCCGTCTGGAGCTGAGTAAACCTTTGCACTGATTAGATGCACTCATTTGCAGCCTCAGCAACATCAATAGAAGCACTGTCTATTTTATTGGATCTACGCCACCCAGTCTCTGTTAAGAAGGTGGCATGTTGCACAGAATGTAGACAAAGGCAAGGCCAGAAATTCTACTTCATCATGGGGGGGGGGGGGGGGGGCTCAGTAAACAGGGAGAATTTTAAGATACATTTTTGAAGGGGGTCTCTTAAGATAGTCAAATGTATTGTTGTAAAATTAAATAATTAACTGTGTTCACCAGGTTTGTCTCTTAAAGGGGCTTGATTCACTTCTTGGTCATGTGACTTACAACAAACACTCATCCATCCATCCACCCATCCATCCACCCATCCATCCACCCATCCACCCATCCATCCATCCACCCATCCATCCACCCATCCATCCACCCATCCATCCACCCATCCACCCATCCATCCATCCATCCATCCACCCATCCACCCATCCATCCATCCATCCATCCACCCATCCATCCATCCATCCATCCATCATCTTTACCTGCTTCTTCCTTTTTGGGTCGCAGGGGTCACGGGTGTCTGTATCCAGCCATCACTGCACTGTGAGAGGCGGGGGTCACCTTGGACAGGTCTCCAGTCCGTCACAGGGACACATAGAGACAAACGAGACAACCATCCACTCTCTCACTCACACCTAGGGACAATTTAGAGTTACCAATCAGCCTAACATGCATGTTTTTGGTCTGTGGGAAAGGTCCCCGGCTGGGATTCGATCCAGTGATCTTCTTGTTGAGAGGCAACAGTCTACTAACTGAACCACCATGCTTCATTTATAGAAAAATATAAAAGCATTTAACTCATAAGAGAAAGTTACGAAATGTCTGACATGCATCCATGCACAAAAATAAAGTCCAAAATGAAAAATGATCACGACCAAAGAGAGACATATGCAGCGCTATGCTGTTGCCATGGAAACGTGTAAACAAAAACTCTGCTACTGTCACTAAAGAATTTAGTCAGAGTTTCTTTATTGTCATTCGCACCTCATGTGGTACATGTGGTGAAGCGAAATTATGTACACAGGGTCCCAATTACATCCAACAATAAAATGCATAAGAAAAACAGTAATAACATCCAAGATATGAACCAAGAAAAACATCAACCAAACATACACCAAGCACTCATAACATAAAAACATTGAACATCAGCACAAACATGAACATGAGTCCGTGTGAGCAGATGAGCACGCACGAACACATCAACATTGAAACAGATCAGCAGCAACACGAAACAGATCAGCAGCAACACGATGCGATCCCCCACAGTGACTATTCTAGTTAGAGATTCATGAGTCTAACAGCCTCAGGGTAGAAGCTGTTCCTCAGTCTAGTGGTTCCACACTCAATGCTCCTCAACCTCTCCCCCGAGGGGAGCGGGGCAAAAAGTGCGTGTGCTGGGTGAGTGAGGCCCCCCACGATGCAGGTAGCCCTCCTCCCGCATCCAGAGGTGCAGACGTCCGCGACGGTGGGGAGGCCGACCCCGACAGACCCCTGTGCAGCCCCCCCACCCCCCCGCAAAGCTCCTCCTTCTGCAGCTGTGCAGCCTCCATGCCACACGTCGACGCTGTAGCACAGGATGCTCTCCACCGTACACCTGTAGAAGGAGGCGAGGACCGAGCCCCCCAGACCAGCCCGCCTCAGCCGTCTGAGGAAGTAGAGTCTCTGATGAGCCTTCCTGATCAGGCTGGTGGTGTTGTTGCTCCAGCTGAGGTTGTTGTTCATGTGTACACCCAAGTACCTATAGCTGGAGACCACTTCCACTGCAGATCCTCCCATGTTCAGGGGGGTGTAGGTGTGCCTGCTCCCCCCGAAGTCCATTTGCAGGTGCAAATGCATTTCTCTTTGCAGGTGAATAATGATGAGAAACTGTACATGGGTGTAGTTTTCCTCAGTCTAAAATTGTTTAGAATCACAAAGATAATTTAATTTACTTTCTATCACTTTTCATGGCCATTGAATAATTGTCACTGAGCAGATTTACAAGATTTTAAAAGTCTAAATAAAAAAATACATGTTGACATAATACAAACGTTCAATAAATAAATAAATCCACTCAATCAAACAAAAAATATTCTTCAGACACATTGATTTACTCTGGTGTCAATTAAAGGACAGATATAATTAAATATTGAGCCACTGAAATGATCTGTTGTTCCAGTCCAACAGAAATCCCTTTAAACATTATAGGAATATAACTTATAAAAAGTATTTTTTTGTATTGAACGCATTTTGAACTTATAAAAAGCCTAAATATTTTGGTTTGAGTAGAAAAACAAGAACATTTTTGAGTTTTCACTGAGGATCAAACTCTGAACCCCCCTACAGAAGGTATTGTTACTAACCTTTGTGCTGCACTAACACTGACGTGTCACATGCTCATCACATCCCTCATATTCCATTCCTCATATCAGGGATCAATTAACTGAACCACTAAACTGATGAGGGGGGGAACAATTTCTGAAAAGCATAAATGCATCATATTGCTGATGGTGGATATGCTTTCTTTTGTATATTGTTTAAAATTATAGTTTTCTCAGATGATTTATTGGGGAGGTCCATTTTTGTTTTTCCCAAATGTATTTTTGGTGGGGGGGTCTAGATCCCACAAATTTTCCACCCAAGGGCAAAGCGCTCAGCCAGCCATGAAAAAAAAACCATTAAATTTACCATTAACCTTAAATTTTATAATAGAACATCTCATTCATTCATTCAACCTTTATTTAAACAGATAAATCACATTGAGCCTCAAAGACTCATTTACAAGTGAGACCTGTTTGGACAAACAAAAACAGCGGTTAACTGGACACATGTAGGAGTTGGAGGCGAAAAAAATTCCTATCAGACATTTTTCCTTGCCTGAGAAAAAAACCCTCTAATATTAAAAAACACCTCGCACAAACAAGCACATAGTGATGTAGACATTCTGCAAACGGATACGAGAGCGGTCAACAACGCTTATAGATGCTCTCGAGGTCACTGTAAGAGTTCTGATAAGATAATCAGTCAATGTCCTCAGGTGAGATCCATAAACATTCTCGAGGGATGTCGAGGAATGGCCAAGAATAACGTCTATGAGAATCCAAGAGTCCTGAAATGATGACACAAAGTTTATTCAGCTGGTTCCATCTGATTATCAGTTGGAAATTCTTCAAGGAGGGGGTAGTGAGCGTCAGATCACATGTTCTCCAGGTGAATTCAGATAAGATGACCTTCAAGACCAGCCAAGGGAACCAAATTTAGATAAGCACACAGTTGTTTTGGGGACAGGCAGAACTTAATGACATCTACCTTGAGTCTTTGTTCGTCCACTCGTTCCAAAATGTCCAAAATAACATGGCCCCACCGATGGAATGCGACTGAGTAAAATCCCCAAGATGTGATCAATTCAGCCCAAAGCATTTGAGTGCGGGTACTCGAGACACGAACCAAGCCATCATAAAGGCAAGCAGCATGATCGGGTCCAAATTTGCTGCCGACGACTTCCTTGATTGTAGATAAAACCAGCCACCAGCTGAATCCAAAAAAGCAGGAACCAGTTATTGAAAATCCAATTAAGTATGCATCCTTAAAATCCACAGATGGCAGCAGAGATAGACACATCATCAAGTCTTCCAGTCGATGAGATATCCAGCTGCGTGTGTGCCAACAGGGCAAATCGGCTCACCTAAAGCCTGTCTTCTCTTTGAAGAAAATGTTGTAAATTGAGTTGAGGGACCAACTGATCAAAACAGTCCATAATTATGGTTCGGAAGAAATCCAAGAAAGTCTCACAGCAATTTCACAGACAGACAGAGCAGCAAAGCAAAGCGGAGAGGGAGGGAGGGAAGCATCCGATCTCGTTGAGAGCAAGTGGTGAAGTGATCTCATCTCATCAATGTCTTTGATTTGGGAGAACTTCTCAGGAGTTTTTGTTGGTCCATGATAGAACAGGACTGCAAGAAACTGCTGACCTGAACAAAGATTGAGTAAAACATAGAGGATACATGTTTGTGTCTCACTTCACCAGGAAAATCAAGACATGTTTATTAAAGACTGCAGCGTTCTGAGTGGAGTAAGACGTGTAGCTGAAATGTTGCTCACCAAACCAGTCTTAGGCTGTTCACTTCATGCTGAAGCAGCAAAATGAAGATGGTGTGATGAAGAAACTAATCAATATAAAAAAAACAGGTAAAGTCCCTCGTTTATTGCGGGGTTTACGGGGATCACGCCCCCCGGGCTATAGGTGAAAAACTACAAAGTAAGGATAGTACAAATAGTAGTAGTAAGTAGTAATTTATTGTAGTATGTACAGTGTATATATATATATATATATATATATATATATATATATATATATATATGCTTTAAAATCCCTGCCCACACTCTTGGAAGATTACAAACAATGTGTCTAAACTCTAAGCACTACAAAAGAGCACAAAATGCCATGATCTCAGCTCTGTGCCACCTGCCAGCACTCTATGTCAGCCCACTTCTCCGCTGCAATCACGCTCATCACCTCCCAATCTCGCTCCTTCTGTTTAAATAATTTAAATTTAAATACTGTAATATTTTAAATAGTATTGTTTATTTAAAATATTACAGTATTTAAATTCAAATTGTAAAGAGAAGCGCAGCAGTTAACTCTTCACGTAGTAGCAGGAAGGAGCAGAAATGTACCTCTTGATCAATTACACTGTAACAACTGAAAATAGAAGTTCTAAAATAATTAAAAATAACTTTTAACACTTATATTTTGTGATCATGACAATTTTATGATGCGACATGCTTTGAAATTTAAGTTGGAAGACAAAAGTCGATCGCTGCAGCTGGACAGCTCACGAAGCTGCTGCAGCCGGAGGAGAAATGCGTGCGTGGCAGAGTTCATGCCACGCTGCAGGAGGGAGCTTCTCCCTCAGAATCAGAATAAGCTTTATTATCATTGCACCGAGATGCAATGAGAACATGTATGTACAGCCATCCAAAAGATGGACGGAGTGCACGAAGCTGCTGCTATAAAGAATATATTTTTTAGATAGAAAAAGGGACAAAGCCATGAGGAGAGGGTAGTGGCATTACAAAAAAGATCTCTTCACACTTTGTGCTAACAGGACATGATTTAAGACATCAAAAAACTCTGCCAGCTAAAGCACATTTATGAACACGTACATATGCATTTACAAACAAGGTGGTCCATGAAGCCCTAGCTAGTCCATTGTCCTGATAAGATGATGGTCAGCTGGCACAGTTCTAATAATACTCCACAAAAGGGGGGAAGGGGTGTTGCAATAGACTAAGCTTTTCCTTAGTTTACACATTTCTCAGGAGAAATTGATAAGTCGGCCTGTTCCGAGGCCAGCTGGGGAGAGATTTAGATAACCACAATTGTTGATTTATTCATGCAGACTATTTTCTGTCAGTCTCGAGTTTGTACTGATAACTTTCCAAGGTCCGAAATGGCCAGATTAGGGTGCATTCCACTGGTCCGTGCTTACGAGCTTTTTCAAGATGGTGTTTTCATGCTGAGAATCCCAAAGCCACAGGTGGCATGCGATTCAAATCACTTCCAACTTACGGTTTCGCTCATAAATCAGCTGATTTTAAGTCCTCCAGCACGAACCAGACGTTAACATAGACAGCAGCTTGTCGAGGTTCAAATTAGCTGCGGTCGTCTTCTTTGTATGTTGATAAACCAGGATCTAGACCACACGTGTCAAACTCAAGGCCCGGGGGCCAAATGTGGCCCTCCTTAACATCTTATCTGGCCCCCCAAGATGTTGTTTTAAATGTAAAATACTTTTATCACTTTAATATTTTCAGTAATCTTTGATTATGATGTCAAAGTGCAACAGAGAACATCCAATGAGACCAATCAAACTCTTGTTGAGGAACCTGCAACCAAGAAAAGATGTTTGATATCTAACTTGACTTAATGTAGTTTCTGAAACTGGCCCTTAGTTTGAAAAAGGTTTTAAATTTGGGCCCCTTTTGTAAGTGACTTCGACACCCCTGATCTAGACTATTCTAAAAACAGAAAACTTGTTATCATAAATCCAATTATCGGCAATTTCAACGTCCTCGGTCGATAGCAGAGGTAGACACATCCCCCCAGTAGGGCATTAACAGAGTACTCGAGTAATCTACACATCGATTGCTAGGACATCTATCGAGGTTAAAAATGTTACGTCGAGTATCCGTAGTGACATCATATTATGTGACCACCGTATGACCGTAGGGGGCGGTGTTGCACTGTTGCAGGTCACAGAGTATGGTGTAACACCGGGTCCAATCCACCGAACCAGTTTCGGTTAAGTTTCGTTTTTGATGTGCTGCATGTTTCTTCACGTTTGCAGTTTAATAATAATAACTAATAGTTTAGTTTTTCCTGTGACTTATTTGCAGTATGATAAATGGTAGGAGCATAATATATGCTCCCAATGTTTTGTTGGTCTTTTTTTTTGTAAATAATTACCTTTTTTTGCGGCTTTATTTATTTATTTATTTATTTTTGTATCGAGATCTATGACGTCATCAAATACACGAGTTCTACTCGGGTTTTATTATGTTAATGTCGAGTTTAAAAATGATATACTCGTTCAACCCCTACCCCCCAGAGATATATATATCCAGCTGTACGTCTCGTCCAAGCAGATGAGGGTTCTCCAGGACCCTATTGCTTTGTTGAAAGAATTTGTAATATACATCGAAAGTCCAGTTGGTCAGATCCAAAACATTAGTTTCCATTTCAGAAGATGTGTAAAAAATAGGAGCTGCTCCGATACACAGACAGAGAGCAAAAAAAAAAAAAAAAACTAGGAGGAAAACAGGAAACCATTTAAAATAATTTATTTTAAATAAACAATTCATGCAGCTGGTGTGGCTAATCCATAAATCAGCCAATTGTGTGTCATGTCCAATTTTACTTTGAAAAACCATGAAAGAGCGAGTCTGCAAAAGTCAAACCGCAAAGTAGCGAGGGAATACTGTATCAACTTACCGATCATCATCTTCACTACTGCTGAAAAAAATAAGATGGTTATAATTATGAAAAAGTGTGAATTTTAGGTTTTTAGGCACCATGGTCTAACATAAGGGTGTCCCCAACTGCACTCGGCACCAGGACACCCTAGGTTGTAGATCAACGATTGACTACAGTTGTGCCATCTTATTTGCGGACATTTGTTTTGGACACTCAGGCAAAGAGTTGAGATGTCAACTGATCACTACGTAGTAGTGAGTTGGATCAGATGGTGGAGGAAGATGCTGGACAGACCCGGTAGACCCAAACGTGTAGTGAAGGTTTGCTGGGAATGCCTGGCAGAAGAACCTGTCAGAAAGATCTTCAACTCACACCTCCGGGAGAATTTAACAGCATCCCAGCTGAGGCAGGGGACATTGAGTCCAAGTGGTCAATATTCCGTGCATCAGTTTTGGGGTGGCTGCCTTGAGCTGTGGCCGCAAGGTTGTCAGTGCTTCATGCGGTGGCCATCATTGAACTCAGTAGTAGACACTCTGGATTAGGGAAGCTGTCAATCTGAAGGAGTCGTATCGGGCCTTGTTGGCTGGTAGGACTCCGGAGGCAGCTGAGGAGTACCGGAGGGCCAAGCGTTCCACAGCCTTGGTTGTTGCTGAGGCAAAAGCTCGGATGTGGGAGGAGTTCGGTGAGGCCTTGGATAGAGACTCTTGATGGGCTCTGAGGAAATTATGGCAAACCATTAGGCGGCTGAGGAAAGGAAAGCAACACTTTACTAACACTGTGTTCAGTGAAAGTAGAGTGCTATTGACTTCAGTGATGATGTCGTTAGGTGGAAGGAATACCTCTAGGACCTTCTCAATCCCACCACCTTCTCAATCCCATCAGCACGCCTACCATGGAGGAAGATGAGTTCAGGTACTTTGGGGTTGGTCTGTCCATACCCATGGCTGAGGTTGCTGAGGTAGTTAAAAAGCTCTGCAGCGGCAGGGCTCCGCGGGTGGATGAGATTTGCCCTTATTTTCTTAAGGCTCTGGATGTTATGATGTTTTTCTGGTTGACATGCCTTTGCAACATTGAGTTCAACCACTCATTGGGGCAGTGCCATTGGCTTGGCAGACTGGGGTGGTGGTTCTCATCTTCAAAAAGGGGGACCGGAGAGTGTGCTCCAATTATAAATTATAGGGGCATCACTCTCCTTAGTCTCTCTAGTAAGATATATTCAGGGGTACTGGAGAAGCGAGTTTGATTGTTGGTCAAACCTCAGATCCAGGAGGAACAATGTGGGTTCAGTCCTGGCTGTGGAACACTGGACCAACATTTTACCCTCACTAGGGCCCTTGAGGAGATAAGGGAGTTTGTCCATCCAGTTCACATGTGTTTTGTGGACATGGAAGAAGTAGTTCGAATGTGTTCCTCAGGGTACTCTGTGGAGGATGCTCTGCAAGTATGGGATTGGGGGCTCTGCTACGGGGTTTTGGGGTTTGGTCCTTATACAAGCAGTGCTAGAGTTTGGTTCACATTGCCAGCAGTCAGTCGAACCACTTCAGGGAGGGATACCCGTTGTCAACAGTTTGGTTCATAACTTTCATATGAGTTGGTTTGGATGAGTATCAGCACCTCCACATCTGAGGCCATTGTCCTGTCGAAAAAGGGTGGATTGCTCTCTTCGGGTCGACTTTGAGGTTCTGCCTCAAGAGGAGGAGTTCAAGTATCTTGTTCACAAGTGAAGGAAGAATGGAAGAATGGAGCATGAGATTGACAGAGGGATTGGTGCAATGTCTGCAGTATTGCAGACTTTGTGCCAGTACGTTGTAGTAAAGAGGAAGCTGAGATGTAAGGCAAAGTTCAGTTTACCGGTCAGTCTACATTTCTACACTCACCGGCCACGAACTTTGGGTAGTGAGCATGCATCAGGATATTTGGGTAGTGAGATACAGGCAGTTGAAATTAGTTCCCTCCAAAGGGTAGCTGGCCTCTATGGGGGAGATGTTCAGTTATCCAGGAAAGACTCTGAGTAGAACTGCTGCTGCTCCAAATCCAGAGGAGGCAGTTGAGCTGGTTCGGGCATCTAGTAAGGATGTTCCCGGGGCACCTCCCTAGGGAGGTGCTTCAGTCATGTCCAACTGGGCGGAGACTCTGAGGAAGACCCAGGACAAACTGGAGAGAATGTCTCTTTGTTTGCCTGGAAACACCTTGGAATTCTCCATTGGACTTGGAATTCAGTTTGTTAAGATTTGACCGATTGTTTTAGATCTAAGAAAAACTTTGACATAAAAAATTACCACATAAATAAAAAACACATTTTGAAATGATCAACATCTGTTTCTGTTCTAAAATTTTCTAGGATTTTAAAGCTAACGTGGTGGATTATTTATTACAGATGCATGATAGTTCTTGTAAAAAGGAAAAAAACAAAAAAGAAAGAAAAAATAACCAACCTGAAAGCTGTAACCCAAAAAACCCAAACTGAACCGTAGATTTTGTGAACAGTTCAACCCCTGAGCTTGTACATGTCTGCTCAGGGGACCGAGAAATAAAAGCCTATTGTCTGACAGATGAGGACAAAGACAGACAGATGTGTCCATGCCTGAGCTGGTCAGTTTGTCTCTGCTCGCCCTGAACGAGCAGACCTTATGGCTGCGTCCGCCCCAGGGTGCTCTTATCTCTGAAACAAAAGCCTTCCCGTGGCACTGCCTCGCTCTCAGCTCTCATCTGTCTGCCTGACGTGTGCTTTCCTGTTTGTTTTCTCTCGCCTGTTAGACACGGCTGACGATATTGAGCAGTGTCGGAAGCACTCTGGCGTTCTCAACCACCCTGCTTAGTGCTGCAGCATATTGAATGGAGAAGGGTGACACTTCTCACTTTACTACGAATTGTTCTAAACTCATTAAAGCGGGGCACCAACCGGTCAGTTTACTGACCAACAACAACTTAATTAATATATTCACCCTTTAATAAGCAGAATCAGTCACTGAAGTAGAATCCACTGAATACAGGTAGTTCTATACCATAAATTCAAATGAGATGACCAAATTTAATCTTTAAAGTTTTATTACAAAAATAATTAATCAAACTAATCATCATCAACAAAAATAAACAAATTGAACCCCACAGATGAAGATAATAATTTGTGGAATAACTTGTTTAAAAAGTAGTAAAACAATAATGAACAATCCAAACAATAATCAGTCAAGGATTAATTATTTTTTCTAAGGCAAAATAATTATTTGAGCAGGAATTGTTTTGGCTTTTATATGCACACAAATTTAGACAGTGAACTATTTGATAAATACTTTACTTTGGTTGAACAAAGTTATTTAATGAGACCAGATCAAGTCATTTATTATCACTGCAAGCCAGGAAATGATTTATGAAGTTGCATCAGTTAAAAATGGTATAACCAGATCAAAAGTTGCATCATGTCACCAGGTCTCAGCTCCTTACCAGGTAGGTTTGAGGGCACCCGTTCACTCGTCTTTCCGGCGTTCTTCTGGTGGATCTGACCAGGATACACCATGAGGAGAGGACTAGTCAGAAACTGTCCAAGGTCACTGTGACTGCTTCAGGGGTCGGTGAGGACGACAGCTGAGGAGGTGTGTGGGTGATTGACAACCTTCAGCAAGGTTAAGGACTTTAAGCTGAAAACGTGAATCTCACAGTGAGAAAAACGCTTCATCTTCTGTAGTTACTGGAACTCTACTCTGCTTTTAACAAAAATTGTTACTGAGCAAACTTGTTTTCTTTGCTCAGGAATAAACAAGACGTACATCAGACAAAAACATCAGTATTGAAAAATTAAACGAACAGCAAAGTGTCACACAAAGAAACTTTGTGTGAACTCAGCTCTCACAAGTGTTTTGGGATCTCTCAGATGTCATGACTCCCCTCTGAAATAAACAGATTCCAGCTCAAAAACACACAGATGTCTCTCAAGGAAACATTATTTTTGGAAAAACAGAACAGAGAAGTTTGTTAAACACATTTTTTCACAATTTCATTGTAATGATTGAAAACAATAATCAGCATTATTCATGTTCACACATTTTATTATTAAATAAAACAAACTTCATTAATTTAACAAAGTCGGGTTCTCTGGACGGTTTCTTTGTGTTGAAACATTTTGAAAGAAGAAACGCTTCAACAAAAAGAAACTGTCCAGAGGACTCGACTTGTTAGATTTGTCTAACTGGATTATTGAGAATCAGAATATTTTGAAAAACTTCATTAATGATTCGGTTTATTCGTTCTTAAAATCATAGAAGAGTAAACAGTCAGACTGTAGCCGACTGAGTCCAAGAAAGGTGAACGTGCGCAAACATTGACCATTAGCTATGTTTACATGTGCAAAATTTTTTGACTGGATTAAAATATTTTCAGATTAAATAATTCAAATGTATTGTTTACATGGGCACAATCTGTTCATGACGAGCATTTACATGCAGCGGGCTTTGTTCTGAACAAAGTACTGACGTGCAGAGTGATAAACTCTCCTTAAAAACCACTGAAGAACTAGTACTTCCGGTTACATGCACACCGTTCGGGTTATGAATTGGCATAAACTTCCCGTTTCGTTCTGATCAAAAATCAACTCAGATTGCGCTGAATAAACAAAAAATAAACCCAACGGGGCATTTACATGACACGTTTTGATTCCGAACGGCTATTTTGTTAATCCGATTACTTATGTCCATGTAAACATAGCTACAATTCAAGTCAAAAGTAACTTTAAAGAAAACAGTTCACGGTGAGTCTGGACTCCGTAGGACAACCCAAGGGTCAGAGGTCAGAGTCAAGGGAGCACATCTTCATGCTACAGTGCAAACAGTCTTTCCTACTTCAATCCTGGGGCTTTAGGAAGTGGTTAGTGCCTTTCCTGCTATTTATTAGGTAAAGAATAGCTCCACTAAAGTGGCTCTGCCACACACTTAGTGCTGAGTGACACATGAACAATGCTGAATGCCTGCAAACGTCCTGCAGCAACTTACCATTTACTCAAACCCAACAGAGACGCAGCTTATACCGCCTGAACTGTACAAGAGATGTCAGTCTGCTACGCTAAACTCAAACATAAGTTGCTTTTAAAAAGGAGCAGAATAGCTCAGAAAGAAAATCAATGTTTGGCCATTTAAATAATTTTGGCATCTTCTCAAAAAGTGTTCCTTTATAAAGGCTTTAATGATGTCTAATAAACAGGTTACTCCTGAGTTTATGAACACTTTATAAACATTGACAATAATTTATAAAACAGTTAAAAAGTTAAACTGGCCATAAATTATTTTACTCTGCATGAATAAATAAAACAGCACTTGATATTGCCAAATATTGATTGATCCAGCTTTAACGTATTATAACTAATTGTTAATGCTTTATAAAATGTTTACAAACTCATGAAATACTTCCTAATAAAGCATTAATGAAACATTTATGAAGCGGCTTTTAATAGCCAGCGATACCAAGATATTATTACTAAAATATGTCGTAAATATAATTTTAAAAATAAATGTGAAAATCAAGACAGAAACACAAAGTTTGTTTTCTCAGTCATCCAGGTATATAACAACAAAA
>NC_056504.1:17481974-17492619 GCF_014905685.2 Nematolebias whitei
ATTACCCAGAAGCCACCCTGACTCTTGTGTTTCAAGCCTGCCTCAGAGTTTTGGTGGCTTCTGGGTAATACCGGGGCAGCGATACTACTTACACTCGTAGGAAAAACAGGAAACACGAAGGCACTAGGAGACGACCGTGAAGATGCAGCTTAAGCACCTAATGCTCCCCTGCCTGAAATGCAGGGAGCACCGTATATAAAGGAGTGTATCTAATTAAACCCAATACGTGGCACCTGAGAGTCATTAACTATCTGCACGGAGCAGGGCAGGTGCAGATCCCTACAGAAATGGCAAAAATGAGTTTTTTTTGTTGGGTTGGTAGTGTCACCAGAAACCCAATATGCACCCTGAAGCACACAATAGATTTTTGAATTTATATTTATATAAGAAGTTCCGTTCAGAGACCATTAAAGGGTGTGACTGACACAAATATTTAAAAACCACAAAGAATGTCTTTGATGCATTTATAGATTATAGTAAAAATAAATAAATACTTTTTAAAAAATCAAAACACTGATATTAACTTGTCTTGACCTCTGTGGCATACATATTTTAAGTCGGCTTGATTTAGTTGTTTGTTTGTTTTCTTTGTAAATTTATTTATTTATTTGCTTATTTAATCAACCTTTTATAGAATATATTTAGCCAAAATGGGTGAGAGACAATGATGGATCGATCAAATTAACGTTTTCTTGTTCTCTTTTTTTCTTGTTCTTCTTTTTCTTGTTGTTGTTCTTCTTCTTCTTGTTCTTTTTTGTTCTTGTTCTTTTTTGTTGTTCTTCTTTTTCTTGTTCTTGTTAGTCTTGTTCTTCTTTGTTGTTCTTGTTCTTTTTCTTGTCATTCTTGTTCTTTTTTGGTTTTGTTGTTTTTCTTCTTCTTTTTGTTTTTGTTGTTCTTGTTCATTTTTGTTTTTCTTGTTCTTTTTCTTGGTCTTCTTGTTCTTGGTTTTCTTGTTCTTCTTGTTTTTTGTTTTTCTTGTTCTTTTTCTTGGTCTTGTTATTCTTGTTCTTTTTTGTTCATGTTGTTCTTGGGTTTTTTTTTCTTCTTTTTCATTAAGCTTTTCCTTCTTCGGGGTTCTCCACAGCAAGTCATCCTCCTCCATCTCACTCTGTCCTCTGCATCCTCGGTCCTCACTCCAACTACCTCCATGTCCTCTTTAACTACATCCATAGATCTCCTCTTTGGCTTTCTACTAGCAGCTGCATTTTTGAAATCCTTCTACCAATTTACCCACTGTCTCTCCTCTGGACACATCCAAACCACTGTCCCTCCTCTGGACATGTCCAAACCATCTCAGTCTGGTCTCTGTAACTTTATCTCCCAGTTGTTCAACCTGTGCTGTACCTCTGATGATCTCATTCCTAATCTTATCCATCCTTGTCACTCCTAAGGAGAACCTCAACATCTTCATTTCTGCCACTTTAAGTTTTTTCTCCTGTTGTGTAGAAAATCACAAGAACGTGCAGCAAACACATTTTTGCCAGTTTAAAGAAAACCACAGAGACTCACCAAGACTGAGCATGGATGTTAGAAACCATTCTTCCACTCAGCTCCTTTGTCTCCTATGTCTCAGATGAGCCACTTCTTACCAGGAACACTTCTTGTAACATATGGATCAAATTACTCTGCAGCGTGCTGGGATTTCCCTCTCATCTCATACTTTGGCTTTTATGTATGAAACAATGGCTTCAAGCCTTATGATGGATGCTGTGTCTGCCAGAAGCTGCAGTGTGTGTGTGTGTGTGTGTGTGTGTGTGTGTGTGTGTGTGTGTTGTCATCTTTTTATACTGAGCTCAAATAACACAACTTTTCCGTTTGCGTGCTGTGTTGCTGTGCCCAGGGAAAGCCTGTGTCCTCAAATGTCTGCTGGATATCCACAAAGTCTTCAGAGAGAATGACCCAGCTTACATACTGAATGATCTGTACATCACAGACTACTGCATCTGGATCCAGAGGGTCAAGTAAGCTCACTCAGTCACACAAATCCACACATGCATGCCCTAAAAACTATTTATCTTAAGAAAATTACCTTCATAGATGTAAGCAAGTGCCACTCAGTCCCCATGATGCAATGTGCAAGTGGATTAGGAGAGTTGTCAGCAGGACTTAGAGACCAACAGATTCAACCTTGTGTATTGTCTTGTGTGGCAAAACTGACCATCAAATCTTTATAAAAAAAACTGTACACATTTACTCTGAGATGTGGAAAACTTCATGTGCAGGGACTCAGATCTTCCATGAGTGAAACCCTCCACCAGCTCTGCAAGCCAAACGTGAAGTCTGCACTTGGCTTTCATATTCTAAAGGTCCAGTGTCTCTCCTCCTTGTAGCTTATATTTAAAAATTACTTACACATTTTAAATGTGAGCCTGCGAGCACATTTTTCAGTAATGAGCTCCGTTTTACTCTTGGCTAGAGTTCAGCTGAGTGGTGTGCTCATCTGGAAAAAAGCCGAGTTGAAAAATGTACGCCTGATGTTGTAGGCTCGGCGCCCAGATGCAGACAGGATAAAAAGTCTACGGGGATTTAGTGTGAACCCCTGCAAGGCGTTCTCTTTTTCAAGATTTTTCCAGCAGAAGTCTTGAGTCTTAAAATGTGTCAGATGCTGGAGTAAAAGACGGCAGCAGTGCAGTTTAGAGTGATGGGATCCTTTTTATGGGCTCAGGTTTGAGTCATAAAGGATTTGAGCTTGTGAACTATTGTTCATGAATGGTTTCAGAGTTTTTAGTTGTAAGTCAAGATTTTTCACCCTGTGAAATAAATCTGCCTGAGAAATTCAAGTTTCTACATCTGTGGAACGGGTTTAGAGCAGTTGTTAAAAAGGTTGGCATCAAAAATAAGTTTATACTGACACCAAGAATATTGAAGGGTTTGGTGAAAATCTGTTTAAAGCAAAAAAGTTGAAAACTCTTAAAAAGTCAGGTCTCAAAGTGTGCCACTCACACGCTGAGTGGGCCTACTTTTATACCTCTGACTGATTGTGTGGTGACAAATGACATTGGCCAATCAGAGGACAGGTGGGTTTGCTTTAACTTCAGTTTAATAAAGCTTTATGTAGCCGTGGGTTTATATGTGATTGTATTAAAGGAATAGATTGTAGTTTTTCAATTCAATTCAATTTATTTATATAGCGCCAAGTCACAACAGAAGGCATCTCGGGGCACTGAACAGAAACATTCATATATAAAAATAATAATTTAACACTATTTATCTGAGGAGCAGACTGCTTTGAGTTTAACTCCATTACAGACTTGACTCAATTCAACCTTTATTTATACAGGCTAGCCTCACTGAGCCACGAGGACTCATTTACAAGAGAGACCTGTTCCAGACAGAACATATAAAGTACAGACACCAATAACAGTAAACAATGACAACAATAAACTACAGTTAAAAAAATACAGTTAAAATAAGAGTAGTGTACAAAACAATAAATCAAGGTGCCATAAAACAGGGTGAAATACTAAAAACAAGAACATATTTGCGTTGATTTTTCTATTGACATTATAAAATGTTTGAAACCCCTTAAAGAAATCAAGGAGAACAACTTCAGTTCCTGCTGCAAGGTGTTTCAGGTGCAGGAGCTGAGTAGGAAAAGGCCTTTTTGCCAAGTTCAGTCTGCACTGAGGGAACACTGCAGGTAATGATGGCCTGAGAGCGCATGTTGTAACTGCACTGATGATGTGACATGCAGGAGGAGATATAAGAAGGCAGCAGACCAAGGAGGAATTTATAGATGAAAATGAACCAGTGTGAGAGTCTTCATGTAGTTAATGATGACCAACAGACCAATGAGTACAGGGTACAGTGATGGTACGGGAGTTACAACCAGTTATGAATCTTAGCTCGCCATGGTAGACATCTTCCAACATCTGCAAGGAGCTGGCAGGGACATTCATGTAAATAATTTCACCATAGTCAATGACAGGTAGGTAGGTAGAGGTTACAAGGTGTTTTCTGACATTCAGAGTTGAGCAAAATCTATTTCTGAAAAAGAAACCCAGTTTTAATTTCAGTTTCTTTATCAAGTTTTCAATATGTGGCTTAAAAGAGATGTGCATCGACCACAATTCCCAAGTAGGAACACCAAGCATGGATGAGATAGGAGGAAGAGTTGCTGGCACTGACTTTCTGGTGGAAAACAACTCATCTTGAGCAAGCATGAAGGCGACAGTGGAAAGGAAGAACTCCCTCACAAGGAAGAAACCTCCAGCAGAACCATACTCGGGACAAGAAGCCATCTGCTTCGACCAGCTGGGTTTGACAGGAATAGATACACAATGGCAGGTCAAGAGTCACATGTTAAGATAGAAATAGTATCAAATGAAAACTATTAATTTAATAAATGAGGTCATTTTGGCAGCATAACAAGCAAAACTATAGGATTTATCAAAAAGGAAAAATTGTAACATTTACTTTTCATGTAATGTTCTTTAAAGCTGCTGTCAGTAATCAATATCTTCATTCAGAGCATTATCAATTTAGGATAACAGGCAGTCAGTGTGACCAGTTTCAAAGTGGATTTCTGCCATTTTTTAACAGCCTCAACATTTCCATAGCAGTTTGTTGATAAACCTTTACAACACCATAACCTTAATGTTGGATGGTTATTAAGAGTATGCGTATTAAGATGCAGTTTGTTCCCAGCAATGGTCCATGTGAAACTTGTGTCGCAAAACCAAACATTCAGATGCAAACAAATTTGTTTATACCTTTATGATAAAGAAAAACTTACAAAGGTCACCGAAATAAACTGTAAAAAAATAAAATGACTCAAATATAACTATAAGAATCAGTCATTGCTTTTTAATTTTTTAAAACAAACTAATGAAACTGACCTTGGCAAAAATAATGTTACCAATAACTTAATATTTAGTTGCACAGCGTCTTGAGGCGATTGCTGCATTCAACCCTGTCCACAGCTGTTTGGTCCACTCCTCATGAGAAACCTGCTCCAGCTGCACTTTTCACTGAACGCCTTGATAGTCTTGAGTTTCACAGATTCAAGACAGCCTTTAGTCAGACGCAACAAAGCAACCATCAGAACCGAACCGAGCGACACCTCCACCATGTGTCACTGTAGATACACAGTTCTTTTCTTTGGCCGTTTTATTTTTAGGTCTGTGAACATAAGAGTTTGTGGGGCTGCCGTTTAATTCATCTTTTTATCTTAAAAATGTTTTTTGTCCTATTAAAAAAAAAAAAAAAAAAAAAAAAAAAAACCTACACTAGAATGTCACTTTAATAAATATTTCATAATAATGGTGTGGAGAGGATGGCTGTAAGGGGAGAAGGGAGGCCATCAGAAAAAAAAAAAATGTTTTTTGTACAGCATCAACAAGTCTGACTCGTGACATTTAAAGTCTAAACATTCGTTCTGCCTGCAGCTCGTACACCGTGTCAGCGTATTTGAAGTTTTGAATACAGTTTGTTCCTTTGAGTTCGTAAACAAGTTTCCCAGAAACACTCGAGTTTCTCACACACGTACAGATTTATTACTTTAGTCTGAACTCAAGGTCTTAATGATTCTTGAGCCCAAACTCTTTTCTTCCCCACAGAGAACCCACACTCTCTGTGAGCATATGGAGCTGCTGAGGCTCTGTCCGCTCACTAGAAAAGTCAATCGGTCTCCTCTGCTTAGCTCAGCCCACCCCCACACCCACACACACACACTCCTCCCCCTGTCCTCTGGAACTTATGTCAGCTTGACATGCTGACTCTGCTATACTCTGAATCAATTGTTAAACAGATACGTTCTTTCTCTTGCTGGAGTTGCCTCGTTGTTTCTCTGTGGTAAATGCAGTTTTTATTATCTCCTCTTACATTCGTCATATTGTGGAGAAATGATTCAGGTTGAATTACGTCATTTGGGAGAGAAACAAGCTGTTTATGTTCCTCTGTTAGTACATGTACTCTGGATCTCACTGAATAGACATCTCACTCTCCACTTGTGGTTTATTTATTGTGTTCCCGTGTGGTATTGTGTGAACGTTTATCAAGCATTCACACTATTGTGATCCATTTTTCTTCTTTATGTTTTTTGGCACGATTCTTGTCCCGCAGTTTTTGCTCTATTTCAACAAATCATAAATCAAAACGTTCAGCTCTTTCAGGACAATCCTGCTATGACATTTGGTATTGGTGCAACTTTAGCTTTTTGAAATATTTAGCCTTTTCTGCCATTTTTTTCTTGTAAAAAATGGAGATCATTTTACATCCTTCAAATCTTTAGATCCGTTTACAGCCTTTTACTGCTCCTTTCACATTTTGTTCGGATTCAGCTTCTTTGTGCAAATGTAAGCCTTTATTTCAGCTACTTTCAGCTTCTTTTTTTCAGCTGTTTTGTGCTCCTTTCAGATTTTTTCTGCCAACTACATTTTTGCGCTTCTTCTAACTTCTTTCTGCTAATTTCAGCTTGTTATGCTATTTTCTGCTTATTTCTGCTATTTCAGCTACTATTTAGCTGTTTTTATGCTAATTTTAGCTTTTTAAGCTAATTCCACATTTTTTGCACTCATTTCAACCTTTTCCAGCCTAATTCAGCAAATATGTGCTCTCTCCACTTCCTTCTGCTAATTTAAACTTCTTTTTGCTTTTTAGCTACTTTACAGCTGTTTTTTTGTTGTTGTTGTTGTTGTTGGCGCTAATTTCTATTTTTTTCAGATAATTTCCACTTTTTTGTCCTCATTTCTGCTTCTGCTCTCTCTACTTCCTTCTGCTAATTTAAGCTTGTTCTACCTTTTCATCTACTTTTTAGCATGTTTTAGCTAATTTCAGCATTTTTCAAAAAAATTCCAGTTTTTCATGGTAATTTCTGCTACTTTCTGCCTAATTAAGTTCTTTCTGCTAATTTCCGTTTCCTATGCTTCTTTCAGATGTTTTTCTTTTTTGCTAGTTTTAGCTTTTTCTGCTATTTCAGCTCCTTTCTACTTGTTTTTATGCCAATTTTTTACTTTTTCAGCTAATTCCACAGCTCATTTCAGCTCCTTCCACTTCCTACTGATTGTTTAAGCTTCTTTCTGCCTTTTCAACTACTTTTAATTTCAGCTTTTTGAGCTAATGTCCTAGTTTTTGTGCTCATTTATGCTTTTTTAAACCTATTTCAGCAAATATGCATTCTTTCTACTTTCTTCTAACTTAGGCTCTTTCTTCCATTTCAGCTAGATTTCAACATGTTTTTTTTAGCTAATGTCTGCTGTTTCTCAGCAAGTACTTCTGCATTAAGCATTCACACTGCATTTTTGCAGGAAATGCAATCTCTCTAGTTATTATTATTTGTTGTTTCCTATGGTTGTGAGCTTTACTGACTAATCTCTACTATCACACGTGCTGTTTGTGGCAGCGGCACGTTCGTGCCGTCTGACAGGTTTGATGACAGATCATGTAAACATTGTTTCCTCGGTGTGAGATATTCCCCAGAGGAAGATTAGTTCTCATCGTCAAAGTGAGTCATCTCTCGTAGTAACGCAGCCAGATGAGCTGTAATGTACACTCTCAGTATAATCTCTGTATCCTGTCATTGCCCACCGCCGACAAAGCTGAAGTGATCATCTGCGCTTGATGGACACAGCAATTAATGGATGTTTTCTCGCTACAGGAGTGGGTTGATTTATTTAATCTCTGAGCTGTCCCACGAGCATTTCTGCTTCTAAAGTTCTTCCCACTGCCAAGATATCAGTCTCAGATTTACAGCCTTGTAAAGACTTCATCATGATTTAAGCCACAGGGCAGGAGCTCCTCTTTGCTCTCACTCTCAGAAAAAGCAGGAGTCTTACCTTTGAAATCAAAACATGTGACCTCAAAGTAACTGTTTTTCTTACTTTTTATTTTCTGGTAATGTGGACAGCCCTTCCCTTTATAGGAAATACCTCAGCTTCCCAGTTGTGTATCTATTTAATCGTAATTGTTTCAAAAATGATCACAAGTATCAAACTAGACCAGCTGTCCCTTCATTCTTTCCCTCCATGCTGGACACCAAAGAACAAAAACACTTCCCGGCTTCTTCTTTCACTTTTTGCTTCCCTTTATCAAAAAGCTTTGGAGAGAAGCCAACAGACTGATGGCAGCCTGTACGTACACCGCTGGTAAACCTGGTGCTTTAGTTAAAACAGGTTAAAGTTGTTTCTCTGCTTTGGTTCCTTTCCAACTTCCATTTATCTTTTTTAGTGAGTCTTCTGTAATCTGAAAAGATGTTTACAAAAAGGTTATGTGTTTAAGAAAAAGTCAACTTGTCACTTTTCGATGAAAATCACCAATTTCACATAAATGACATACGTGACTCATCTAGATCTGAAGAGATTTTTCAGGTGGGGGGGTCAGAGATGTGGTGGTAGATGGCACAATTTTCCATTGACCGGACGTACATAGCTAGCACTACGTAAGTCGCACTAGCTAGCTCACAACCTGTGCTTGCAACAAAGCTTGCGCTGAACATAAGAGCTAAGCTAGTGCACTTGCATAGTGCTAGCTTAGTGCTACGTGTCAGCAGATGTCAAATGGGTGGGTGGGGTTAGGATGCATTAGAGAAGCGGAGCGCTACATTTGTAGCATCTTAGCTATCGCGTCTGTATTGTGTGCTGCTAGCTTAGCGCTACGTATTTAAGAGCTTGTTTATTTTTTGGTTGACTAGCCATCAGTCCTACAGTGTTTCCCCTACATTACTTGCCTTGGCAGAGCATTCATCTCTTCCGCAATTTTTGTTGAGGGGGGACAGATCCGAGGAGACTGAGACACGTCTGTGTTGTGCGCTGTTTGTATGCAAACAGTTGTCGAGCAGGGGTTTAGACGAGACTACTCAGCTTGAGGGAAGCGGAGCGCTACCTTTGTAGCAGTCTTAACTAGCGTGTCTGTATTGCGTCCCACTAGCTTGGCACTATGTCAGTGCCGGCAGTTGTCGACAGGCAGTTCTGGTTCAGTAGGCAGGGCCCTTGGTTCTGTTGACAGGGCGTGGCACCCTGCTTGTATAATGGTAGGGTAAACACTGTCCTAATTAAATGAAAACATGTCACTAAATGTCTTTTTTACCTGAAACATTTTGTCTTTTCTCCTAATTTTCACTTGGATTTACACCTCTCTTGGAGTATACCAGAATGCTTAATTTACATGTTAAAAATCACAAAATCTTCCCCAGGGAGTGGGGGGCACAGAAACACACTTCCCCCTACTACAGTCGCTAGGTTTGTCACCTTGTGAGTTTGCAGGTATGCTTTAATGTCTCAATTATGTATATAATGTTTGAGAGGGACAGTAGTTTATAATCCATGGTTGAGGAAAATGAAACGAGGGACACCAGAACAGCTGAAGAGACAGACTTCATTGTTAATGGCATGTGTGAAAAGAGCAACCCTCAGAAACAATGGTTTTATTCACTATTGAAAGGAAGTATGTGGAAACAAAGCACGAGTCCAGCACCACATAAAGCAATAAAATAAAGTGCTAATAAATTACAAATATTATTTTTCTTTGGGCCAGATCTTTATTTCTTTGGGATGTAGCAGCCCTCTGTGGTTCTATATATAAGCTTTACCTTGTTGTTGTTGTTTGTTTTTTTCCTCTGCGAGTTGTCGGTAGTTTTGTCAGCTGCTCCCCCGCAGGGAAAAGCATCTGTAGCTTTAACAACTGCAGGCGTCTCAGTGCAATGAGATCAGGCTGGGGTCAGTCTGTTAGCAAAGACCTGCGGTCAAACGCCTTGAGAGCTCTGGAGCAGTGTTAACACCCCCAGTCCCCACACACAAACACACACAGTCTGTTAGGCTTGTCTTGTCCGTTTATTTCAAAATACATCTCTGGGTCACTGAAAAGTGAAAACATTTACAGCTGCGTGGAAATGTTTTGTGAAAGGGTCCGTTAAGGTGAAGAGTTATTATTAACTTGAAGAACCCCCAGATTTACAGGCCTTTTGCAGGAAGGATAACCCAAATAGTTCAAAAGATTGGTAACACTGAGTTATGGCGCCATATAGAGATCAGGTTTGTAAACAGAAGCGATTATTTTCAGGCATGGGCACATTAGTCACATTATTTGGTGGGTGAAAAGCAAAGCTTAGCCCCAAGGCAAAGAAGCAGTAGGTGTTGAAGCTACTTTATCATTTTAGCACAGACGTGCTATCCGATCTGTAACACTATGGCCAAACATGGACGTCATAGACATTTAGGAGTATCTGATCACTCCTCAGTCACTAGATGCCTGTAGGTGAGTTATTTTTAACCATTAAGTTGGCTGTTTTTGTTTAGAAATTATGATTAAGGGCCAACCAGTCCTAATTATGTACACTTACTAGGGGTTGAACGAGTATATAATTTTTAAACTCAACATTAACATAATAAAACCCAAGTAGAACGCGAGTATTTGATGACGTCATAGATCTCAAGATACAAAAATAAATAAATAAATAAAATCGCAAAAAAAGGTAATTATTTACAAAAAAAAGACCAACAAAACATTGGAAGCGTATATTATGCTCCTACCCTTTATCATACTGCAAATAAGTCACAGGAAAAACTAAACTATTAGTTATTATTATTAAACTGCAAACATAAAGAAACGTGCAGCACGTCAAAAACGAAACTTAAACCGAAACTGGTTCTGGTTCGGTGGATTGGACCCGGTGTTACACCATACTCTGTGACCTGCAACAGTGCAACAC
>NC_056504.1:17497619-17519623 GCF_014905685.2 Nematolebias whitei
TGGTTCTGGTTCGGTGGATTGGACCCGGTATTACACCATACTCTGTGACCTGCAACAGTGCAACACCGCCCCCTGCGGTCATACATAATATGACGTCACTACGGATACTCGAAGTAACATTTTTAACCTCGATAGATGTCCTAGCAATCGATGTGTAGATTACTCGAGTACTCTGTTAATGCCCTACTGTGAATTGCTGTTTCTGCCTTTTTAAAGTCTCGCTGGTATATATTCCTCTGATGGAACTCCAAAATAGCCGAATTGATCCTTTATGCTAAAAGTCGAGCTCACAGTTTCTCCAAGATTATTCCCACTGTTCATGGGTGCTACCAGAAAGTTCACAGTCCTGATACAGCCTGCTCCAGCTCCCTGCTGCAGTTTCACAAATTCAGTCTGAGCGCTGTCGAGCTTCGACACATCCACACAAATTTATAGACAATCCAGAATTCACCAGCCAAACAGCAAAAAACCAGTTGTCATCATGAATCCAATTTGTTTCCGTCGAGGTAAGAGGGTCCTCCTTACCCTGACTCCTGTCGGGAGAAGTTGATCAATTTTGTTGAGAGACCAGCTGATCCTTCGAATTAAGAGGTAGGCAGGAAAAAAAAAAAAAGTTTTTTTAAGGGTTCAAAGGACAAAAGAGTGCAAGCAGGGAAGCGGGTGTGGGGGGGAGACCAGGGAGACACGTCTGGTTTCACCGGAGGACAGAGAGAAGGGAAATATTATAGTATTTTTCAATCATTCTTTGGTGTGAGCTGTCAGTGAATGTACTGTTTGAGTTATAAATTCAAATCCAGTTCAAGAAATCAGTTTAATTTCAAATAAGTTTTGGTTTTATGGCAAAAATGTAACTAGATATGGGTTCTTAAAAGACCAATCGCAAAGATATAGAGAATGTATCTGTAACATAATATAGACCATCTCTATAAACATGGAGGCAACCTACAAAAAAGATGAATTGACCACTTCTGCCAAGCAAATAAGAATCATTGACCAAGATTTGTTTTTTTGTTTGTTTTACAGCCATCAAACATTATGCAAGCTCTTTTACCATCACAAATTTTCAATATAATCTATAATCAGACAAGAAAATTAAGTTAAATATGCACCAAAGTCCATGCTCAATAATCCAGGTATAAAATCCAACAATGTTCAGTCAGGTCACCTGGATGGTTTCTTTTTTTTTTGTGCTGAGACGTAAGCTCAAGAGTAAGACATAACGAGTAAGCTGTTAACTTAAATATGCTTTAAATAGTTTGAAATGAGGTGTTCCAATAATAGTTTTTTTTAAAGACCAAGTATGCATATTTCAGTTTGGGCACTTGCCGATACAGAGTACCGATGCCAAGTAGTTAATGAGTTAGTACTTAAACATTACACAGTGACTTTAGACACTCATTTCTTTTATTAAGAACACAGCTAAAAGTCCACCGTCAACACCACCGGCGTTTATCTCAAAATATCTCTAAACTGTGAAGATTTTTTATTATTTATCTTTGGTTATTTGCTAAGTGGAAGAGGAAATAATGTCACCAAACGTAAAAGTGGTATCAGTTTGAAGGATTGGAGTGTTTTTTATAACAAGTACGATTACTTGAACCTGAGATAAAGTCTGTTCAATTCCAAGTGTAGAAAATGTTTTGGGCAGGTCACATAACAGCTCTACTTTGAACTGGTTTTGGTTGGCAGGCTGTCACGTATACTGAACCACGTAGAACCTGCTTCAACTATTCTGACTAATTGCTTCCCCCTAAAATATACAACTCAAAACTACCACAAAATGTCTCCACTGAGACGTATAAATAGCTTAAAAACGTGACCAATAACTCACTGAGGGCAGGAGAAACTTCTTCGCTCCACATCCACAGAGCTGGTCGGCATTGTCCAGAAACATTCCAGACCATTCCAAATAAACAGCGCCCTCACAACGAGGAAACCCTTAAACAAACATTTGGTTCTCATTTGAAGCATGGGATCATTTGCAGGGAACACTGCACTGAGAAGCCAGTACTTATATCATATGAGGCAAAAACACAGATGCTTCCAAGATTTGGCTTTTTCTTTTCAGAGGTGGTATAATTTCCTCCATTTGTGATAAATTGAGGGAAAGTTTGAACTCTGCTCAATTCAACATTTTGATTCTTGTATAGTTCAAGGTAGTAAGATGTGTTAAATGGGTAAGGTATTAGGTTAATAAATTATTGGGGAAGACTGTGTTACAAAGCTTTCAGTAGTAATTCAAAACTCAAT
This sequence comes from Nematolebias whitei, assembly GCF_014905685.2. Taxonomy (NCBI): domain Eukaryota; kingdom Metazoa; phylum Chordata; class Actinopteri; order Cyprinodontiformes; family Rivulidae; genus Nematolebias; species Nematolebias whitei. The sequence goes on from NC_056504.1 coordinate 17,499,870, forward strand.
GTCTTCTAGAAACAAAGGTTAAAAACTACGCAACTGTATTTGTAAGTTACATATATGGCATTATAACAAGCTGTCTTTTTCTAGCACAACTCTAAATAAAAAATATACGGCATAAAAATAAAAAAAAAACATAGCAACAATTTGTCATCCCAGAAAACTCTTGGAGATTGTCTGGATGTGCAGCAAAACTGCTGGCATAGCCTTACAGAACCTCACTGACCTACACAAAGTGAGGTCAGTGAACAAGACCAAGCTGATTCTGGCAGCTCCTGATCACCCACTCCATGGTGAGTTCAGGTTGCTTCCATCTGGAAGCAGGTATCTGTAGCCCAGATGTAGGACGAACAGACTGAAAAACTCATTCATCCCTGTAACGATCAGGCTTTGTAACGAACAATGATGATTTCTGTACTGTTATTTTAATGTATCAATGTCTTGTCTAGTATGGACGTTTTGTTTGCCTACAACTGTGAAACAAATTGCCCTTTGGGGATAATAAAGATTTTTGAACTTGAACTTGAGAAAGACCAAGAGAAAAAAACAAACAAACTGAAACTGCTCAAGATTTTTCTATATAAAAACCTGGAAAGCATTTATTGAAAAATTAGGTATGCCAGTTTAGAAAGTTATCTTTAAAGAGCATTACCTAATAAAAAAATGCTACAGTAAGTAGAATAGATTAATATTAGTTATATAAACACAGAACCAACACTGTCATTCTGCTGATTACACTTTTATTGGTACATGGGTCAAAGAAAAAAGGTATGGCTTATTTTTGTGGTTTAACAGCTTCATCTTTTGATTAAAAAAATAAGGAAATCTATTCACTTGAATTTTCCTTGAGTTCTGCACTTTGACCAAAACTACTTTTTATCTTTAGAGTCCTCTGACCACGGCTGCAAATTACAACACAGCTTAGGGCCACACTAAGAAAAAAAACATTAAAAGCCATAAAATTACGAGAATAAAGTCGAATAAAGTCTTAATATTACAATAATAAAATCGTACGATACTTTTTGCAGCTCTCTTTTTTTTTCCATGAGTCGAATCCACGACACGACCTGTCAATCAATCCAGCAGGCATGTCAGCAAATGACCAATCAGAAGCTAAATGAGTTGTAATATTATCTGAACTCTGTCACGATAAAGCAGGTTTACCGCATTTTAACTGTGGTAAAATGAAGAATGTTGAGCATTTTGTGAAATTATACTTTGGTATTAGTTTTATAAATAAGGAGCTAGTTAATCTGTTAGCACATCAGCATCAGGACATTGAAACTGCTTACAGTAAGATGGTGCGCTCTGATGGGCTGCAGCAGCTCTCTGCAAGTAAGGGGGCATTTAGCTTCGGATTGGTCATTTGCTGACACGCCTACTGGATTGATTGACAGGTTGCGTCGTGGATCCAACTTGTGGGAAAAATAAATAAATAAATGAGAGCTAAAAAAAAGTCTCGTACAACTTTATTCTCATAATATTAAGACTATTCAACTTTATTCTCGTAATGCTAGGACTTTATTCTCGTAATTTTATGGCTTGAAAATTTTTTTTTTCTTAGCGTGGCAATGTTTTTTTTTTCTTAGCATGGCCCTAAAGCTCCATTGTAACAAATAGATGTGATGGTTTCAAAGCCTCAGGATATTTTTCTTACCTCTTTAAACTATTTGTGCAGACTCCCCTAACACTGCCCCTATTTTTGTCTGTATACTGAAAATCTCTGTTGATTGTAGAAGTTGTTTGATTCTTAGAAACAAGGTAAATGGTAAATGGACTGCACTTATATAGCACCTTTCTATCTTGTCAAGACACTCAAAGCACTTTACAGTACAATCTGTGTCCTCATTTACCCATTCATACAGCACTCTACTAGATCATTACAAAGCTAATTGAACAAATCATTCTAAAGAGACTAATCAGTGCTTTGAGATCACATTCATACACACATTGGAGACACACATTGGAGGCAATGAGGGGTTCAGTGTCTTGACCAGGGACACTTCGGCATGTGACTGCTGTTGGATTCAAACCCCCAACTTTTGCATTTTGCATTGGAGGACGACTGCTCTAACTACTCAGCCACAGCTGGCCTGGTGAGAAGTTCAAATGTTTAGGAGTTCAGAGGAGAATTATTGCTGAAATAAGGAAAGTCTGGGTATCCCTGCTCAGACTGCTAGATTCAAAACCCTGAACGAGCGAACGAACGAACAAACAAACACGCGATTGAATGAACGGAAGGACGGACGAACAAACAAATGAATGGGTAATAGATGGGATGAATGGTTAATGATTGAATACATGATTCACCACAACACTAGATTAAGCCATTCCAAAACACTTGTAGACATTAACAAAATGTTGCCTATAAAAACACAATAAAGACTGACCATTAAGAAGCCTTGGCTTTACTAATGCCCCTTTTCCATTAGTAATGGTATGTAGAACCGGTCCCCTTTTTCAGAACCCTTGGCTCTGTGGTTCCAACCGGGCCGAGCAGGTACCAAAATGTGACGTCAGAACACTGTTGGTCACTGATTGATCGAGGCGTAGTCGCTGGATCTTTCAGAAACTTTTCAAAACACCAATCCGCCATTTGCAATTTCTCGGCACTTGGAGCAGCGGCTGGATCTATTTTAAAGATTTTAAAAACAATAAAGACAACACCGTGGTCTAATGCCGACTCGGGGCTCGAGATCCCGACCTTGCGTGCTCTGTGGGCTCCGATCCGTGGAGGATCACATGAGCTGCTGACACGCAGAAGACCGTTGCCTGGACCCAGACTCGCGTAATTATGAAGGCCAAACCCCGATCCTGGCAGACAGGTCTGGTGCACGGAGGGTGGAAATGATTTTTAAAAACATTTTGTGTAATGTATTTTTTTTTTCATCAGTGAAGATTAAAAAAATAAATTGTGCCAGCTTTATCATGAAATCTTGTTTTCACTTTAATGACTATTAAATAATCTGTTAAAAGTTAACTCAGCTGAAAATTCATCAAAAGACACAAAATTAATCTCTCAGGAATATTTCCCTCAAATATGTTTAAAGAACAGCTACAGCCTTTAGTTCAACTTTATTCTAACCCACAGATGTACAAATCATAAAACAAGAATTAAACTTTAAAGCAAAGCTAAAAATAATTAAAAAATATCTGTAAACAAGAAACAAAACCACACATCTAAAATGAACAATAAAAGTAGACACAATGCGTGCAAATACATCAAATGATGAAGAAAACATAATTTTTTTAAATATAGATGCTTTTGTAGAATCTCCATCAGAGATTTAATGGTGAACTAAAGTTCATTAAAAGTTCATTAGCAGGATTTACACACACACACGCACGCACGCACGCAAACACACACATAGTTGTTTAATTTGATAATTTTAATATCTGTATTCTTTTTAATTTACCAGAAACTTCAAAATAAATTCTCTCACTGTACTGAAGCCTGTTTCAGCATCTCACCGCCACCAGCTGGTGAGGCGCGTGACATCAATTTGAACCCCGCCCACTGGAACTGGTACTGAAAGCATAATGGAAACACAACGTGTACCATACTGAGCCGAGTAGAACCGTGCTATACCGGTACTAAAGGTACTAATGTAAAAGGGGCATAAGTTACTATGTGCCACTGAAAAGTTCTGAAATATGTGGTCTGTTAAATTACTCTTATTTGCAGTATTCTTTCAACCTTTATTTATACAGGTTAATCCCATTGAGCCTCGGGGACTCATTTACAAGAAAGATCTAATAAGTATGAATGCATCCAGAGGAAAAAAATGCAAATAATGGTTAAAAAAGCTTTTTGGTCCCCCCGAAAACATTAGCATCTTCACAGAATCACTGATCTGAAGTGCTAAAAATGTTAGGTTAAAAGCCCATTGAGATATTAAAGAAGGTTTCACTTTACAGTAAATAATGAGATGCTGAGTACAAAGAGGGACTCCAACTCCTACACTGAAGAGGTCTGAGGGAGTTTCAACTTGAACTCTGAAGAGATCAAATTTATTGCCAGCAATGTGAACTAGAAACTTGCACCATTTTTCATTCTTCATTCAACCTTTATTTATACAGGTTAATCCCACTAAGCCTCGGGGACTCTTACAAGAGAGACCTGATTTCTTAACAAAGAGTGATGACAACAGTGAGTAACAACAACAACAATAGACAGTCACAAAAGAGGCCTGTATAAATAAATATCGGTAAGGCCAATAATTTAGGCCGATATAGACATTTGGGGACATATTGGTATCATTATGTGCCGATATAAGCACTTCTAATTTTCACCACTAAAATGCTGGAAACCAGCTATAATTGTACAATGTATCCAGCAGAGGGAGCATGAAAACTACTTTCAAGTCATGGCCATTCACTTAGATTTCACTTTCATGTTTTAGTACAGACGGAGCAGTGAGCAATACTGTGTAGTGTATTTTGCAGAACAGTGCATGGTAAGTTTACTGTAACCGATCTGTAAAACAAATCAACAATAATAAATTCTCTTCAATCCTCCAACCCGTTTGTCATTAGCTACATGCTTCTCAAGTTAGCAAGTTAACATTTAAATAACCTATCAGAGGCTATTGCCTTGTAAAACTTTAGCCAGAACAATAAATCTAATGTAGAGGTAAAATACATCAGTGTTAGTAACGTTATCTTTGGCACTGTCAATGAAACGCATTGTTTGTTTGAAATCTTTACTTCTCTGCAAAAGAAAAAAAACACTGCTGCAGTCAATACTAATTAGACCTTCACCATACGTGACTGACTTTTCAAACAATGAACAGGGAAGGGCATTCTTTGTTTAATTTATATTTATGCAACACACTTGATAACTTTCTAATGGATAGTGTAGGATAGAAACTGTGAACGGAAGTTAGGAAGACTGATTTTATGACCAGTGCACCAGTTGCAAACCTACTGTGGGACTAAGTATAGTGTGGATAAGATTTGCATAGTTAAGCTTTATGGTTGCTAACAGCAGCATTAAATAAACAAGCCCCACTCCACTCACTGTTTTCTTAGATTCTTGGGGTGGACAAAGCTCAAAATTGTTTAGCCATTATATTGGTTATCCCCTCCCAGTATCGGTATCGCCAATAGCCAAAATCTCCATATTGGTTGGGTTCTAATTTGTATAGAGACTAGATGTCTCCTCAGACTTTGTTTTTGCCCTGCTCCCTTGAAAATCTTAAAGGATTCCCCATTGTGTACCCAACGGAACATGGTCGAATGCCTTCTTCACAAAACACATGTACAGTGGGGAGAACAAGTATTTGATACACTGTTGATTTTTCAGGTTTTCCCACTTGCAAAGCTTGTAGATGACTGTAATTTTTATCATACATACTCTTCAACTGTGAGTGATGGAATCTAAAATAAAAATCCAGAAAAATACAATGTATGATTTTTAAATAATTAATTTCCATTTTATTGTGTGAAATAAGTATTTGATACACCAGAAAAATGAAACTTAATATTTGGTACAGAAACCTTTGTTTGCAATTACAGAGATCAGACGTTTCCTATAGTTCTTGACCAGGTTTGCACACACTGCAGCAGGGATTTTGGCCCACTCCTCCATACAGATCTCCTCCAGAGCCTTCAGGTTTCGGGGCTGTCGCTGGGCCACACGGACTTTAAGCTCCCTCCAAAGATTTTCTATGGGATTCAGGTCTGGAGACTAGCTAGGCCACTCCAGGACCTTAAGATGTTTCCTACGGAGCCACTCTTTAGTTGCCCTGGCTGTGTGTTTTGGGTCGTTATCATGCTGGAAGACCCAGCCACGACCCATCTTCAGTGCTCTTACTGAGGGAAGGAGGTTGTTGGCCAAAATCTCACGATACATGTCCCCATCTATCCTTCCCACAATATGGTGCAGTCGTCCTGTTCCCTTTGCAGAAAAGCATCCCCAAAGAATGATGTTTCCACCGCCATGCTTCACGGTTGGGATGGTGTTCTTGGGGTTGTACTCATCATTCTTCTTCCTCCAAACATGACGAGTGGAGTTTAAACAAAAAGTTCTATTTTTGTCTCATCAGACCACATGACCTTCTCCCATTCCTCTCTGGATCATTCAGATGGTCATTTGCAAACTTCAGACGGGCTTTAACATGCGTTGGCTTGAGGAAGGGCACCTTGCGTGCACTGCAGGATTTTAATCTTTGACGGCTTAGAGTGTTACTGATTGTTTTCTTTGAGACTGTGGTCCCAGCTCTATTCAGGTCATTGACCAGGTCCTGCCGTGTAGTTCTGGGCTCATTCCTCACCTTCCTCAAGATCAATGATGCTCCACGAGGTGAGATCTTGCATGGCGCCCCAGACCGAGTGAGATTTTCCGTTATTTTGTATTTCTTCCATTTTCTAATAATTGCACCAAATGTTGTTGCCTTCTCACCAAGCTGCTTGCCTATTGTCCTGTAGCCCATCCCAGCCTTGTGCAGGTCTACAATTTTATCCCTGTTGTCCTTACACAGCTCTCTGGTCTTGGGCATTGTGGAGATGCTGGAGTCTGATTGATTGAGTGTGTGGACAGGTGTCTTTTATACAGGTTACGAGTCCAAACAGGTGCAGTTAATACAGGTAATGGGTGGAGAACAGGAGGGCTTCTTAAAGAAGAACTAACATGTCTGTGAGAGCCAAAATTCTTACTGGTTGATAGATGATCAAATACTTATTTCACACAATAAAATGGAAATTAATTATTTAAAAATCATACATTGTATTTTTCTGGATTTTTGTTTAGATTCCATCACTCACAGTTGAAGAGTACCTATGATAAAAATTACAGTCATCTACAAGCTTTGCAAGTGGGAAAACCTGAAAAATCAACAGTGTATCAAATACTTGTTCTCCCCACTGTAGACCTCATGGAAGAGAGGGCATGGGAGAGCAGGTTCAGTGTCCCACAGACAGGTCCCACATTGTTCTTCCTGAATCCAAGGTTCAACTGCCGTCCAAACTTTTTTCTCCAGCAGCCATGAATATACCTTACCAGTAAGACTGAGGAATGTAATTTCTCTGTAATTGGAACACACCATCCAGTCCCCCTTCTTGAAAAGGGAAACCATTACCCCAGTCTGCCAAATTAGTGCCACTGCTCCCAATGTCCATGCAATGTTACAAAGGCATGTTAACCAAGACAGACCAGCTACACTCAGAGTCTTGACGAACTTTGGGCAGATTTCATTCACTTATGCCCAAAGCCTTGCCACTGCAGAGCTTTTTCACTACCTTGGTGAGCTCAGCCCCAGTTATGAACAGACCTACCCCAAAGTCCCCAGACTCAGCTTCCTACATTGAAAATAAGCTGGTGGGATTGAAAATGCCCTTGAAGTATTCCTTCCACTGCCTGACACCATCACTGGTTGAGGTCAACAGCACCCCACCTTCTCTATACATAGTGTTGGTAAAGTGCTGATAACCCTATGGCAAGCCCTTTTAACATAAAATAGGATTCACCACGCTTACATTCCAGATATCTGAAACTGAGTTTTGACTAGACATATTGGTTATTTAAGATATCTTGAATTGCATTTTGACTAGTCAAAATACTTATTTAAGATATCTCTAATTACATTCTGACTAGTCATAATGACGTCAGATTTACCATTGAGTTGTATGGAGGCTTCGATTCAAGATATCTTGAACTGAATTTTGACTAGTCAAAAATACAGTTCTAGATATCTCTAAGTTAATTTTGACTAGTCATTATTTGCTTTCAAGATATCTCACTTTTAGTTCTGACTAGTCATAATTACAATTAAAGATATCTTAAATTACGTCATTATTCAAGATATCTTAAATGTATTTGTAGATATCAAAAATGAAGTTTTGACTAGTGCAAATTAAATTGTAGATATCTTGATAGCAAATAACGACTAGGCAAAACTAACTTACAGATATCTAGAACTGTACTTATGACTAGTCAAAATTCCTTTTAAGATATCTCAAAATGAATTCAAGATATCTTGAATATTTTGTCATGTAGACGGCTTTTCTATTTAAGATATCTTGAATTCACATTTTGACTAGTCAGAATGACATTCAAGATATCTTGAATTGTTATTCTGACTAGTCAAAACGTCACAGATTTACGTAGCATTTTGGCGGAAAAATCATAAGGCATTGTAGCCTTTTTATTTTATAATCTGCAAAATCAGGTCAGTCCAACACAACGCTCGTATTTTTAACATGATTTTTAGCGCGGCAGCTCAAATTATTTATTGTATCTGCAACAAGAAGAATTTTTTTGCGACGTCTTTTTCACGACAACCGGAAACCGACACTTCCTGCTTTGCGAGTCTTTGCACTAAAGAGAAATGTCTCTCTTTTCAACATCTTTGCTTAATTTGCCAATCTTTTCTTTCGCTGCTGAGGAGGAAATCGCAGCGGCGAATTCTCGAACTAATAAACATGAAAGGACAAAAGTTTTTCCATGAAGAAAATATCAACAGCTGTCAAGGTAAGAAAAGACGTAGCTTAGCAAGCTAACCGTTAGCTACAACATGTGAAGCGCATAAACATCGTAATAAAGAAGCCTAATTTAGTGTGCTACATTATTTGGAGTGTTTGAGACAGACATGATATAAAATCTTTAATTATATTTTTATGAGGTTCCATTAGTGCCAAACATATGTTTATGTGTATGTAGCGTGCTGTGTATATGTAAGGTGATGTGTTAAGTGAATCCATCTACAATCTATTACTTGTTTAAAGCTAAATATGTTATAACAAGTATTAATTATATATATATGTGTGTGTGTGCTAAAAACAGATCTATTTTAGATCTCATTGGGTGTTGAAAAAAGAAATGTTGGCTTATTTCTGTAGAAGTGCAGCTGGTAAAGGTTTTTGTAACCATGTAGTTGCACTTTTTTTTTTACCAGACTGCCCACTACTCCCAACTCCAGCTGCCAACTGGTCCTCCTGCACTGGCCCGCACAAGAGATTTACAAAGAACACAGGTAAAAAAAAATAAAATAAGAGTGGAACACATTCTTTTCTGTTATATTATTTAGTATATGATGGTTATGATTCTCATCACAATAATTGTAATAACTTTCCCACCTGTATATTATTAGTGCCATGTGAAATTTGTCATAGTCTCAATATTACTTGTGTCAAATATATTTTTCTCTCCTAACTTGTTTAGAATGGTTTGTTTTTGTAGGTAATGAATAAATGCAGGTTCAACCTCTATGGATTAGTAATATTTGCAAGTTAAGTAAAAATCTTAACTCTCAAATCTGTCCCACTGTGTCCTACCAAATTGTTCACTTGTCCCTTTACATTTATTTATTTTTTAGTTTGACATATTTTTATGTTTATTTCTTGAAAGGGAATCCATCCTGAACCTGCCAGCGAGGTGGTGGTGGTGCGAAAGCCCAAAACTGTGGTGAAAAGATGTTTGCACTCCACGCTTTACAGAACTTTCACAGGTATAACCTTTGGGTTAATGTTTTTATGTCCATGTTTCCTTTGTCAAAACTTATTGTGATTCTGTCACTCGTGTGTTTGTAGGACCACTTCCAGATCCTGACATCCTGGCATCGGGAGAAAAACTACACCAGCTGGAGTCCCAACCACTTATCACACTTATCGTAGAGATGGTCTCTCAGCTTTGGAGCTGGTACCATCCAGACTTGGGCCTGTGCCACAGGGCTCACTGGGGTCTCACCAGTGCCCACCTGAGAAGTCCTGCGTAGCATCATTCTGCACCACATGGCTCCAGACCTCCCTGCTCTTCCTTCGATGCTGCATAGTCTTCCCAACATGTGTTTTGTGGCCACACTCGGTCAACTTATGCACCTTCAGTCTCTGCAAGTGTCACATGAAGTACAGGCCAGAACCAGGGAGCAGTCCAGATGTCCTGCGTGGGTACAGCTTAAACAACCAAGGCTTACTGCGAGCTGTTTCCACTTTCCATGTTGCTTACAGAGGAAGTGCGGAGGAGGAGTCTGCTGACAGCACTGGCAGCTCAGATGATCAGCGGGTACACTAAACAATAACTGTTGAACGGGTATGGTGTGATGAATGGATTGATGATTGATTGATTGATTGATCAGATGAAGTCTAAACTGGACATGTTTTACTTCAACACCTTCATCCATGTGTTTATATAAATGCAGCAAGAAACATAAAATTTATAAATCACCCTTTTGTTCCTTCATATTTTTAATCAGTCTCAAGCTGTGAATCACTGTAAATACTGTATCTTGATGCTGCTCAATGATCCAGGTAGGAAAATCTAAAAAAAGTTGTCTGGTCCTCTGGACATTCAAAAAGCAAAACAACAAAACAAACGCACACAAAAAGTAAAAATGTTTCGTCTCTCATCCAAGAGACTTCCTCAGTCTGAGGTGCTGTATTCAGCTCAGTCTCTTAAATAGCACCTTCTCAGAGTGGATCAACCAGTTTGCTGCTGACAACCATGTGTAAATGTGTGAACCATTTATTACTTCATTTTATGCTTATGTTTAATAAATGTTTTAATGTTAAATGGTTATTGTTGCACCGGGGTCTGAGAGAAATGTAATTTCAATCCTGTGTATGTCCTGTACATATTGTAGTTTTTGACAATAAAAGTGACTTTGACTTTGAGCAGCACCTCAGACTGAAGAAGCCTTTCAGATGAAAGACGAAACGTTTCTACCTTCTTTTTTTTTGTTTGTTTTGTTTTTTTGAATGTCCAGAGGACCAGACTTAACTTTTTAGATGTAAATACTGTAAATAGTTATTCATGAAAAATACATAAATGTGCCAATTTATTTAATTTGAAATTACATAATTTGATAAAATATCTATAATCCACTATCAATTTATAGTGTACAGTTATAAAATGTTAACTTAAATAGTTACATGTTTTTTGTTTTTACTAGATATTGTAAATTGCATTTGTTTTCCTTGTAATTCAACTGAATCAATCCACAAATAAAAAAACAGTACAGTATGCTGCTCAAGTGTGTTTTAATTGAAGAATGTTTAAAATAATTCAAAACAAACTATCTACCGGTAACTACGTAACACTAGAACAATTTACATACATGTGACAAGCTTGGGTATGGATGTTATTTTTATTTTATAAACTTACTGCAACACCACCTTAGGACTTTCACCCAAGGACATCATTTATACACAGAAAAGACACTTGGGTTTGTTTACCAGTAAACACTGTGGAACTACACGAGACTCAACTGTCACCTTCAACCTGGAATATAAATATGAAATGAACAAAAATAAATATGAATAATACTTAAGAATTGCAAAACAAACAAACATGGTCCTCACATTCACATACAAAAATCCAAAAGCCAGTCAATCTTCTCTCAGGTAAGACACTGACTAATTATGGTGACTCAAGCAGGCTGTGAGAGCGTAGTAAAGCATGGTAGGACAGATACGGTTGTTTTCTTGCCCCACAAGAACAACCAGGAACTGAACAAAAACAACAGCGCAGAGACTGAGCCATTTTCCTCACTGTCTAACGCTAACACTATAGCCACAGGAAGTTGTGGCATTTTCTAACAATGTTGTCCAGAACAGCTAGCGCCATTGCAGCCACTCAAAATTCTGCAGGCAGCTGTTTGAACAGCTAAGTAGCAGCCGCGGGTCCTACGCGTCATTTCTTAATTCAAGATATCTAAAAGTGTCATTCTGACTAGTCATAATTACATTCGAGATATCTTGAATTGTTATTCTGACTAGTCAAAATGTAATTCAAGATATCTTGAATTGTTATTCTGACTAGTCAGAATGTAATTCAAGATATCTTAAATTAGCATTCTGACTAGTCAAAATGTAATTGTGCCTAGTCAAAACTCAATTTAAGATATCTAGAATGTAACTACAGATAGTCAGACTACTCGATTTTATGTTAAAAGGGCTTGCCATAGATAACCCTGCCTCAGCCACCTGATGGTTTGCCAGAATCTTCTTGGGAGTCAATCAAAAGTTTTCATCCAAGGCCTCATTAAACTACTCCTAAACCCAAGCCTTAGCCTTAGCTGTTGCTGAGGATGCTTGGCCCACCAATACCCCTCAGCTGCCTCTGGAGCCCTACCAGAAAACAAGGCTCGATAGGGCTCCAGCTTGAAGGCCACTCTCATCTGGAGTATCAACCCCATTGTTCCTAGACAGCCACCAAGAAAGGCACCAACAATCTTGTGGCCACAGCTCAAGGTAGCTGCCTCAAAAATGAAGACACAGAATATGGCCAAACTTGATGTCTCTTGCCATTGCTAGGATGAGGTTGAAGCTTTGCAAGAGGTGGATTGGGGGTGGGTGATGATGTATTGGCTTTGGCGTTTCCTCCAGTCACAGTAAATTGGTTATGTGCAAACATGCACAGACGTTTATTAACTCATCACATGGCTTAACCTTCATTTGGGGGGGGAGGAGACCCCCCTTGGATAATGCTTGTGTGCTGGCATTTAAGATTTTCAGACTTGTTATTAGTTCTCTATAACTAGGTCACATGGTCTATTTGACTTCTGTGACGAGTTATCCAAACTTTCATAGCCTTCTCAGTATTCTAGGATAAATGTCTGAATGAATGAAAAGCAGAAATGTGGCAAATGGATCTTGCCACATGGGACTTTTTTTGACATGCCAAGCTGATGACAGCTGTATGCCCCCAAAGTTGTCCTCAACACATCTGCACTCCAATCCCCCTCAGGCTCTCTGCGCTTCTCTGCATGTCTGGTGACTGTAGTTACAAGCCACTTTGAATGCAAGTGGAGGAGCTCCTTGAGAAAATTTGCCACACTGCCAGAGGGCTATTTAAATATTTACTATTGAATATTTCCTCCATGGCCTTAACCTGTGTACTGCCATTAATAGGTTTGTTTTGCTAATACCTTTTAAAGTTTGTTTTAAAGCTACTTCAGTAAGGTGACTTCAAGAGCAAGCACCATTTTCTCCATTATGACAAATTAGTGTAAAGAAATGCTTCAAGGAAAAAAACACCCTTAGAAACATACCAAGCCAAATTACTGAAGTGTTACACTTCATTAAAGAAAAACCCCATTACTCACTCCTCCATAAAGCTTAGTCATAGGGAGAAAGAATATTAAATATGATAAAACAACAAGCCTTGGCATTCATGTTGATGCTTTTTTAATCATCAGTTGGCAGTTTTTGGAAATTTGGACTGAACATAATAAAATCTTGTTCCAATATTAAAGAAAAAAAAAGGTTAAGAAGAGAACAGTTTTATCTTCACTCTCTTGACTAATCTTCGTACTCAATGAGGCGAGTAAGTGCTAATCCAAGCCTTAAAAGGCTTGTAATTTGCGTCCGTTTACCAGAAGTAAAATCATCACAAAATGGATCATCTCAGTCCTCACACATTCTGAGTGTGTTTACACTGCAGACTATCAGCTGTCTGTAGGAGCTTTTGATTTAAAGATTACTCCAGGCTTCAGGATATCAAAGTCAGCACCTCGTTCTCTACTAATCCACGTTTCATTCCCTGAGGCGAGGAAACGGACACTCTCTTACTTACCTTCAAAAACGCTCAATGCAGTATTCCTACAAAGCACTTTCTCTGAGCTCTGTGTCCAGCCATCAAGCTGTTTCTGCTAGAAAACACAGACAACGTGCTGGCTTTCAGGCAGCCTTTCGGCAGCATCCGCTTGCAACTGAGCCACATCCCACTGTTTCCAGGCATGCAGCAGATTCAGTCTGTCTGCACACGCTTAAACCCATTTACATGAGAAAACACTGATTAGAGTAAACCACAGGGTGGACTGAAACAATAAACAATAATTAGAAAAAGATCATATGTTCACAACTGAGAGACCTAAAGGTTCATTTTGTTCAAAAATCAAGATCATCATGAGTTTGGAAAAGGTAAACATTAATTTAATAATGGTTATGTTCTCCAACTTTGCAGCTGGTGTAAGTGGTGGTGTGGACTCACCTGACTGCAAAATCTTGGTTGTGTCATGAATAACTAAGGTGACCAAAGCAAAGTGTCTGTAGAGTGGGTAGCACATAACCCTCCTTCCAAAAGACACCAGGACCTCTTGCAGGGAATTATATGTCTGCAGGACACAAAAAGTACATTAAGAAAAACATCCCATTCAAGAAAATAAATACACTCCACGAGAAAATGATGAAAATAAAGTGTTATGTGTTGTCATCATTGTATGTTCCCATACAATGCCGAAATTGGCTCTCTGCATTTAACTCATCCACCCCCAGGTGGAGCAGTGGGCAGCTATTGAGGGCACCTGGGGAGCAACTGGGGATAGGGTGTCCTGCTCAGAGACACCACGAGATATGCAATGACTGGGGATCGAACCTGGGACTTTCGGGTCCCGAGTCGGCTGCCCAGCCTCTTCACCATCTTGGCCCCAAAATCAACATGCAACTCAAAAAATATCAAATATTTTAACTTACATAGCTTTTTTTGTTCAATGGTTCATTCAATTGTTGCTGTGCAAAAGATGGTGCTCTAATTACTCTTAATAAATTGTCATTTATAGAGGCGCAGGGGGAAAAAAAGGCTCACAGCTCTTAAACACCTTCACAGCTCTGGTCTGTTAATTGCTGCTTCTCTTTAATCACTACCATCGTGCTCAGATGTATTTCGCTTTAACGGACATACAACCAGAAGAAAGAAATGGAAACATTTCTCCTGGGTTTCTCCCCCTCTTCCTCTTGTTAAGAATGTGCCACACGCTCACAAATGTGTGTCATCGGGATCATACTCCCCCCATGGGTTGTTTAGCAAAAGTGTAAATAAGATCGGCTGTTGCACACTGAGAACTCACAGTAACACCGGCCCAGTCAACCGAGGACAAGTAAACATGAGGTGTATGGAGGGAGCAGTGGAAAGTTAGTGTGTGTGTGTGTGTGAGTGTGAGTGTGTGTGTGCGTGTGCGTGTGTGTGTGTGCGCATCAGGTTAAGAAAAGGAGAATGTTCAGCATGTGTGAGGCAGCCAGTGAGAACATAGAAAAGTGATAGTTGAGGGGAGGATGGTGGGAGGAAGCAGTGCTGTGACATGCAGACAGACTGCCAGTCAAAGGCAGAGGAATCTATTGTGGAGATTATGGAGGGAGGAGGAGGAGGAGGAGGAGGAGGAGGTAAAGCTAAGGGAGGGGAGAGATGGGAGTGAGGCGATATGTTGATGGGAGCTGACAGCTCTGCTGACTGCCTGACGAGCTTTAAGGGGGCTGCCAGGCAGGTGAAGACTTCTTTTTTTTTGCTGTCACCCGGGCAGAAAACTTGGAACTCTCAATCTGTGCTCGACGTGTAGGCACACAGACTCCTCCAGGAACCCTCACTTAACTGATCAAACGTGATGACTGTCTGAAAGTACTCGAATTCTAATGTCCTCAGGGACTCGTATACCACAGACTAAGTGTATTGTTGCCTGATACACCTCAATGGTAGTAATGAAAGGATGAGTAGCATCATCTGTCTTGCCACAAGTGTTGTAACTGTGTCAACAATAACTCACAAGAGCAATAAGAATAACAGAAACAACTCATTGCATATCCATACGGAGCACTAGTGTGTGTCTGCATAAACAGAAGTGGTGCATACTTCATTAACCTCCTGTTGTGTGCCAGTTGGGATTTAAGCTTGATTTATAACTGTCTGATAAAAGAAAACTGCAGCAGATGTGCACTTTCTGCAAATATGACTTCAGCCTGCAAACCTGAGCTACACAGATGAAGTTACACAAAGAAAATTTGTCCCCAAATGCTGAAGGCTCTGGACATTGTGAGGCTGTCACTGTTGACACACCCTTTCAGTGTTGCATGGAGAACCAGGACAACACCTGCAGAGTGGCAGACCAGGGTGTTGTGTCCCATTTTAACAATAGGGTACCAGAAAGAAGTGGGTAAAAATAATGTTTGGATGGATGGAATCACACTTAACCTCTCGGGAATGTTTACTCCAGGATGATAGTTGGGATGCACGATCCACATTTTTTTTACTTCCGATCCGATCCCGATACCTAAATCTAAATATCGGCCGATACCAATCCAGTTCCGATATCATCATCATCATTGATTTTATATGAGACTGTAATAATCTCCTCTCAAGTACAGTTTGTACAAATATATGCATGCATGTCCAAAAAGGCAATTTGAGGTAAGTTTTATTAATGTTGGATAAGTTTTAAAGTTAGAATTAAATTCTGCTAACACTAAATGTGTTCCTTTTTATTCCTAGCTTTAAAGTGGATATTAAAGTGATTGTTTAGTTATTTTATATATTTTTTTAAATAAAGGGCAGATATAATATTTTTCTTCTTTCTGCACTCTTTTCATTCAATGTTTTCTTTTGGATGAATTTGTTTTGTTTCTTTTAAATGAATGAATAAATGAATTAAATAAAATAAAATGTTAAATGGCTTTAAACATCTGCTAAGTTCATGGCATAAACCAACAGACATGTTCCTGTTTTTAGTATTTTACATCACTTTATAATGTAGCTGTTTTTGTTTCATTTTTTTTTTTAAATATTTATACATAATTTCCTTGTAATTTTCAAATCGTGTTTTTTTTCATGATTGTCTACTGTTGTACTGATAAATATCTCCTGGAGGGTTAAACTATATCTTGGCTGCAAGTATCAAGCTGTGAAATCCTTCATTTTCTACAACTGATAGCAGTTGATCATTAATTATGAAGGAAGTTGAGCAACTTCTCTGTAAACATTCGAGCTCTGTGGCTTCAGCGATGTCTTCTTCTTGTTCAATCCGAAGCAGGCAGGCTGATTTCAGTCAGCTGTGCTCAGTCTGTCCCTCCTCAGAGACGGGCAGATTTAGCGGGGCAGATTTGACGCGGCTGGCCGGTGTCGAGTTGCCTGATTCGGGTTGAGCAAGGGTAGCGCCCTGCTGAAGCCCCGGAGCTCGAATGTCCAACGTAAAACTAACTTTACCGTGGTTTAATGTGGTGCTATGGCTCTGCAGACATTGCACGTTGCCGTCTTGTTTTGTGGTGTTTCTAGTGTAAAATACTTCCACACAGCGGACATGTTTCAATGAAAAGTTGGCTAGCTGTTAGCCACAGTGCTGCTAACTCAGTCCGCACGTTGTAGCTGGCTGCAAACTATGAAATGGATTTCCTGAATGTGAGGCGGATCTTATTACTCTGGGCTCATGAGACACGCCTCCGTTCAGGAAATCCATTCCACAGTTTGAAGCCAAGATGCATCATGGATCGGAAATCTCTACAGGTTGGATCGGAAAATGGATCGGTCACATTGTCACCGACACCCGATCCAGAAGTTTTTCCGATATCGGTACCAATACCGATGTTGAGATCAGATCAGTGCATCTCCAGATAGCAAGGAGGCTGCAGGAGTAAGGGGTGCTGGAGTTATTTTTCAGGACTATTCAGTCCCTGTGTAACCAAAGCAAGAGTTGTGTCTGAATTCTCGAACAGGGTCAAGCTTGTACCTGGTGCAGGTTGAACTTTGCAAGGGCTGCTCTTTGTCTCCAATCCTGTCTGTTGTGTCCGTGGACAAGATCTCAAGGTGCAGTTGTGGATAGGAGAATGATGAGTTTGGGAACTTCAGAGTCTTGACACTGCTTTTTGCAGATGATACATTTCTGATGGAGTCTTCAGACTATATCCTTTAGGGTGAACTAGAGTAGTCTGCAACTGTGTGTGAAGCAGCTGGGATGGGAGTCAGCCATCCCATGTTTCTCAATCTCCAGATTGGGAGGGAGTCTGCCTCAAGTGAAGAGGTAAATTATTTCAGAGTCTTGTTCATGAGTGACGGTAGGATGAAGCAAGAGATACATCAATGAATCTATGTCTCATCCACAATCATAGGACATTGCTCCGGTCTAGGGCTGCAACAACGAATCGATAAAATGGATAAAAATCGATGATTAAAAACGTTGGCAACGAATTTCATTATCGATTCGTTGTCGCGCGATTATGCGTCTTTCACGGCGCTGCGGAGCCGTTTTGTTCACGGGCAGTTCATTGTCAATGCTGACTGAATAAAGTTTGAAAAAAAAAAAAAAACCTCTGCAGCGCGAGTTGAACAGAGCGAGGGGGGAGGCGGAAGCAGAGCAAAGGCTGTTTTCAAAGGAAAATAAGTAAATTTTACAAATGACCAACGCAGCGAAAACTGTTCGACCCAAGTCCTCCAAAATGTGGGAGCTCTTCACAAAGATAAAAACTGAAACATGCAGCTTTGAAAAGTGATGACACGACACGGGAGAACCACGGAGATGAAACATAAACACGTAGGAGTCACGAGGAGAAGGAAGGAGCTGCAGCTGATACAACTCGTCTCACGCCCAACTCGTGATGCAGGTGAGTCTCTACAATTTAACACATTGTTCTGTTTCCAAGTGAGAAAACGTAACGTCAGTCTCTGTGTAGCTGAAGCTGATGCTTGTTTGCTGATTAATGACGGTGATAGAGAACGTGTGTTACTTTTTATTTAATTTAATTGGTACAAGCAGTGTTTAAATGTGATTTATAAATAAATCTAACACAAAGATAATAATTTAATGATTAAGCTTCAACTTTTAATTTGTTGGCAAAGTCTGAAGATACTGCAGGTATGGCAGGATGAATTGCATTTAAACAGGAATTAAAGTAATTTATTACATCTACTCAAATGTGTGTAATTAAGTATTTTATATGTGTGTGTGTGTTTAATTGCTCTTTTAGCTACTTTTGCCTGCACCTAACACTGTAAGTATGGTATGGTATGGTATAGTATAACGTTTATTCATTTAAAAAAAAAGTACAAAACAATTCCATAACAATATAAAAAAAGATACAAGAGATTTAAAAGGAAAGGCAGCAGAAAGAAGAAAAAATCTTATTATATCTGCCCCTTTTTTCAAACAATTAGTTCAATCATAATAATTTTCAAGTAACAGAACAAAATGAATAACTCTTTCAAATTTTTCTAATTCTAATACAAAAAACACACTAAGCTACTTCATATATATATTTTTAACAATTCAGCTTTGATCTTTTTCTTAAATGTACACATTGACTTGGCATTTTTCATCACATCACTCTCTAGACCATTCCACAATCCAACTCCTTGGATTGAGGTAGACCTTCCCTTCAGACTAGTTCTGAATTTTGGTTTGACAAATATCTCTATCCCCTTAAGATTAAAACAACTTTGTCTTTTAACAAAATTTCTTTGGATATTTAATGGTAATGTGTTATTTTGAGCCCTATACATAACTGATAAAATACTATAATCTACCAAATCATGGAACTTCAATAACTTCAGTTGATAAAATAATGTGCTTGATGGGTGACAGTAATGCTTTCTGGTGATAATTCTTACAGCTCTTTTCTGTAAAATAAAAATAGGTTTTGTAAATGTTTTACATGCTTTCCCCCAAACATCAATGCAATAGATTAAATGTGGAACAATAATTGTGTTATACAACATGTACAGAGCTTTATCATTTAATAATTCCCTGACTTTGTAAAGTACTGCAATAGATTTAGATATTTTTATTCTTACAGAATTTATGTGATTTTTCCATGTTAGCTGTTCATCAATGATTACACCCAAAAATTTCATCTCATTAACTCTACAAATCTCAACACCCTGAATTTTAAATGGATCGTCAACAGTTCTCTTTTTGTTACTAAATATCATGTAATTAGTTTTATCTAAATTTAATGATAATTTATTAAGTTTAAACCAAGTTTGTATTTTATCAAATTCTGTCTTCATCAATTCAAACATCTGTTTTACATCTTTACCCAAACAAAAAAATGTGGTGTCATCTGCAAAA
>NC_056504.1:17539623-17545328 GCF_014905685.2 Nematolebias whitei
GTGGCAAAATGGAAGACTGTTCTGTGGTCAGATGAGTCACGATTTGATGTTCTTTATGGAACACTGGGACGCCATGTTATCCGGACCAGAGAGGACAAGGATAGCCCAAGTTGTTATCAACGCTCCATTCAGAAGCCTGCATCACTGATGGTATGGGGTTGCATGAGCACTTGTGGCATGGGCAGCTTGCATGTCTGGAAAGGCACCATTAATGCAGAGAACTATGTTCAGGTTCTAGAACAACATATGTTCCCATTGAGACGTCATCTCTTTCAGGGAAGACCCTGCATTTTTCAACACGATAATGCCAGACCACATTCTGCAGCAATCACAACATCATGGCTATGTAGGAGAAGGATCCGGGTACTGTAATGGCCAGCCTGCAGTCCAGATCTTTCACCTATAGAGAACATTTGTTGCATCATAAAGAGGAAGGTGCGACAAAGAAGGTCCAAGACGATTGAACAGTTAGGGGCCTGTATTAGACATGAATGGGAGAGCATTCCTATTTCTAAACTTGAGAAACTCGTCTCCTCTGTCCCCAGACGTCTGTTGAATGTTGTAAGAAGAAGGGGGGATGCCACATGCAGGATCAAATAAGCTCCTCTATGAGAGGGAAAAGAGCACTCTGGTAGCTCACACACATGGTTCAACATTAATTTACCATGTTAGTGATAAACATCCATAAACCTTGACCAAAAATCCCTTGACAGTCCAGTCTGTACCCATGGCTGAGGTCGCCAAGGTAGTTAAAAAGCTCCACAGTGGCAGGACTCCAGGGGTGGACAAAATCCACTCTTAATTTCATAAGACTCTGGATGCTGTGAGGCTGTCTTGGTTGACACGCCTTTGCAACATTGTGTGGACATCGGGGGCAGTGCCACTGGATTGGCAGATTGGGGTGGTGATTCCCCTCTTAAAAAAAGAAGCTGTGCTCTGATTATAGGGGCATTAATCTCCTTAGCCTCCCTGGTAAAGTCTACTCAGGTTACTGGAGTAGCAAGTCTGATCTTTGGTCGAATCTCAGATCCAGGTGGAACAATGCGGGTTTCATCCTGGCCATGGAACACTGGATCAGCTTTTTACCCTCACTAAGGCCCTTGAGGGGTCATGGGAGTTTGCCCATCCAGTCTAAATGGGTTTTGTAGACTTGGAGAAGGAGTTCGACTTGTGTTCCTTGGGGTACACTGTGGGGGATGCTCTGCAAGTATGGGGTTGGGGGCCCATTGCTACAGGCTGTTCGGTCCCTATACAAGTGGTGCAAGAGTTTGGTTCACATTGCCAGCTGTAAGTCAGACAACTTCAGGGTGGAAGTTAGACTCTGCCAGGGCTGCTTGTTGTCACCGATTCAGTTCACAACTTTGTTTTTTTTAACCGTTTCGCCTCAGCGGTTGAGGATCAACGAGGTTCTCTCTGATGTCCTTATGTTCTCTAACGGTTCCTCTCATGGATGCATTCTTTTGCCCCTTTTAATCATTTTATATACAAAAGATTGTCACAGCCAGTTCCCACAGCATCACATCTTAAAGTTTGCTGATGACTCCGCCATCCTGTCCCTTCTCAGTAGTGATGACCCAGACCGCCAGCCTATGGTCGGGGACTTCACTGAATGATGGGAGTCTTCCTTTTTAAAGTTAAGTTGGAAAGGGAGAATTGCTGTCTTCAGGTTGAAGGTGAGGTTCTACCTCAAGTGGAGGAGTTCAAGAATCGGGGTTTTGCTCACAAGTGAGGGAAGAATGGAGCATGAGATTGACAGGTGGACAGCATTGCGGACTCTGTACCGGTCTGTCGTGGTAAAGAGGGAGCTGAGCTGTAAAGCAAAGCTCTCTGTTTACCAGTCAGTCTATGTTCCTATTCTCACCTATGGCCATGAACTTTGGTAAGGATGCCCCCTGGGCTCCTCATTAGCGAGGTGCTTTGAGCATGTCCAACTGGGAGGAGACCTTGGGGAAGACCCTGGACACACTGGTGAGACTATGCCTCTCTGCTGGCCTGGGAACCTTGGAATCCTCCCAGAAAAGCTGGAAGAGGTGGCTGTGGAAAGAGATGTCTGGGCTTCACTGCTCAAGCTGCTGCCCCCGTGACCCGCCTTCGGAACAAGCGGAAGATAATGGATGAATGGATGGATGGATGGATGGTGTCCTGCCCTGTCAGCAGACCTGTGTCAACAACTGCCAGCATCGCTCCGCTCCGACCTGAAATTTAACTCGGTTGCCTCTCTCTCCTCTTACTGAGATATTTTAGTATGCATGTGATGCTCCAACGGAGTGGACTTGACTGAATTTGGAACATCATTTTTAAAAAGCCTCATAGATGACAACCAATATCAGAGCAATAACCAAGCCATGAGATCAAAGTTTGAACAATCCCAGCATCTGACATAAAACTGCAAAAACTCAAAAAAGGCCTGAACAGTTGGTTAAGCTACTGTACTTACCAAGAAGTACAGTAAATCTTCCAGTGAAACAGCGTGTAAATACTTCCTATCATTTATAGAGTATGGGTGTACACGCTGATGAAAGTTGTCCTCCAGCTGAGACTCTCCTTGTGTGAACACTAACTGTGCTGAAAGCTCAGACCAAACTCTTCACATTCTCGAGAAAATAAAAAACTCTGGTGTTCATGTACAAAAACAACTTTTGTTTGACCCCAAAGTGACACTGCAAAACAAGAAAAATAAGACAGATGAAAGGAAGATAAGAAACTTATCTCATTTATTATTCTCCATCTATTCTTTTTTGTTATTTTTCTGACACCTTAGTGCTAAGGTGTTAAAAAAAAAAAAAACAAGTGGAGGTGTAAATCATCTTCTCAGATAAACCAATTGCGTCTTTTTCTTGTCACACTCTTCTTCAGGTTAATAAAAATTCACAAATTCACACAAGCAAAACTGGCTGTCAGCCAATAAAGTCTGTCTGCTGCAGCTGTTGATTAAGCTCCTGTTGAAAAGTGATAAGCACAAACAAAATGGGCCACATTAAATATCTGTCATACCGACGCCATGCCCATGCATCTGATAGCTCCACAGCTCTGTCCTAAGAAAACGTAGTGCTTCTGTTCATGACATCCGAAGACCTCCGCTTCCCTGCTCTCTGAAAATTCATTAACTGTTTCTTTTTATGAAAGAGACATCTGCTTAATGGGGATCTGTGGTAAACCTAATGGAGCGACACAAACACTCTTCAATCCCATCTGCATAGTTTAATGCAGAAGGGCCCGCTGAACGTCTGCAGCAACGTGCTTCGACTCTTCCCAGCACCTTATAAAACATCTGAAAGCAATTCCTCTCCCTGCATGAGAAAAAAGACAAGTTTCTGCTTTGAACCCTCGGTGCACATGGTCTGCGCTGACAATAGCAAACACACAAACATGCACATTCAGTATCTCCCTACAGGGAAGTTGGCTCTGCTGCAAAGGAGATTCCTGCTGCATTACGTCAGCTCTCTGCGGACTCTACCTGCGCCCCTCATCGTGCGGCTGCAGAGGGAGAGCACAACCAAGTGGACACAAAAGACTGCAAGGACTTTACTCTTTAGACGGACACTGAGAGACGGGCTCAAGATGCAAAAAACGTTAAATAAATAATGCATAAAGTGACTGAGATACCAGAGCTCATGTGCACCCAGCACATCTCAAAGACACACAAATTTTAGGCCGCACAACACAAAAATAGCAACACTTATGTGTCAAAATATAAAGCAATTTTGATGTTTTGAGCAGATAACGGAGAAGTCTGCATTAAGGAAGTTTCACAATCGCCACAGTACATTTTCCATGTAGCATCATTATAATACTGAATCACTGTCATTTTTGTTACTTCTACAGAGCCAATATCATGCTCCATTGTGGTCATTCACCTCCACAACAGAGCCTGTCTATCCCTCTGAGAATTAGCAAGAAGCATTTGAGAGCTTCATGACTGGAAATTAATTTCTGACCCAATTCCTCCAGTTGGAAAGGCAGCCTGGCTCGTCACTGCTCTCTACAGGTCCAGATGGCGTAACAGCATGGAGCAAATATGCTTCAAAACACTGCTGAGGGTTGGAAAAATGCTCCCAGAAAATGGCCAAAGCCAGGGTTCAACATAAGAGTTGATTTCATGAGGCCGTACGGCGATGGTGTCGAACGTCAAATCAAAGAGACTTGTAATGAACAGTCTGGTCGTAGTGAAAACTTGGGCAGTCTAGGTCGACAGATGGCCATCTAAGTTGGTCAAAGATCAGATTTCTTTACTCATCTAAAACAAAGTGCAGCCGATGGGGAGAGGCTGAGCTGTCAGGACTTTTTATACCAGATTGGAGGGTAAATACAAGCCCCCAGAGGACAGCTGTGGCCTGACAGAGGCCTGCCCTGACACAGGAGAGCACAAAGGGGCTGCTTTCAACTTCATTAGCACTTTGTCCACATCCATCTGTCAGGTGACACATATATCAGGCTTGGTGGACATGACGGAGGATGGGGAGTCTAAAAACACGCAGAAGACGTGTAGCTCTCTACTTATACAGCAAACTGTTGAAATCAGGAGCAGGAATTGAAGATTTGACGGCAAGCTGCTTAAATCTTCTGATTGACGCCATTCTTCACACTCAGCTGAGGATGATGCAATTCTAGCTGTCAATCAAACCATTAGGTTTAATTTGACTCATTTATCTTCATTTGGGATCCTGACTGAGCCACTCTGTCTTAAAATGAAAGAGGTGAGGTGAAGGAGCCATGGAGGGCTACCTCTAGAGAACTGCTCACTGACAGCTAATGACCGGACTGATGGCTGCTCGTCAATGATTTAAAAAAACTAAACAAACAGCACTTCCTCCTGTTTCATCTAAATCCTCTTTTAATGTCACTGTGAGCAGTGCAGCAAATTCAACAGAGAGCACGATTGTTAAGAGCTGAATGGCACAATGAAAACAGCATCACCGTGCAAAGGATGGCAAGTTATCACCTCTGTAGAAGTAGCTGCACAAAAAAAAGATGAAAGCCTCCAGCCGCCATCTCTACGTGCATGAGCTACTGTTTTGAATTGAATGTGAACTGACTGGGAAGAGAAAATGAAGATGTTGAAAACACAATTCGTTTTTCAGCTCGACAGCATTGACACTCCAAACGTGGCTGAGAGGCAGCAGACAGACGTAGTGATTAGGGAAGGTCCAAGTTCAATCCCTCATAATAGCAAGTGCCGTTCCTATTAAAGAGCCCCCAGGCACTTAAACAGGGAGTGCAGCTTAGGGACTAACAAGCTGATGTCTCATTCCTCTGGAGGAGGGCAGTGGAACGACTCACGTGTCCATTGGGCTTTAATGTACCGTCAACCATGACAGCGTTGGTCAACACAATGGCCAGCTATCAGATTTCTGTACAGAAAATTAACAACTGTGCGGAGTGGTGGAGATTACCATACAGCAGAAAGGAGTACACTCTCTAACTACTGTAATTTCTGGACTACTGAGCGCACCTGAATATAAGCTGCACCCGCTAAATTTAAAAAGAAAATTATGAAGACACTCCAAGCTCTTTACAACAATCTGTGTCCTCATTTACCCATTCATACATCACTCTACTAGATCTCTACAAAGAATAATCAGATATTTATCACATTCATACACTAACCATGAGCATTTTTTAAGATCAGCCACAGTTTCTGAAGATGTTGTTTCAGTCAGCAGTTCTGATAAGCTTGCACAGAAAGTTCTCGGGGGGGGGGGGGG
>NC_056504.1:17545428-17575326 GCF_014905685.2 Nematolebias whitei
GGGGGGGCTATAGATGAAGCTTTTGTCCTTGGGTACTCATGTCCCAGGAGAAATTTGATAGTCAGCCCGTCTCCGAGGCCGTCGGGAGTCTGATTTAGATAAGCTTGATTTTTGATTTTTCTTCAGGCAGACAGATTTTTTTTCTTCAGCCTTGAGTCCATCTGGGCGTTCTGGTTCCAAAAATGCCTAATTGTGGGATTCCATTCCACTGATCCATGCTATGAGTCTCCTTCAAGGTCGAACCCACCACGCTGACGAGTCCCAGAAGCCGCAGGTGGTCTGCGATTCTCAATCCCCTCCACCTTACGGTTAAGCTCGTAAACCAGACGATTTAAAGTTCCCACAGCGAAGACCAGATCTTCACACTGACTCAGAAGCTTTTCCATGGCTGAAACGGCTGCCGATATCTTTTTCAAAAGTCAATAAAACAGAGCCCTGCCGATGCCAAAAAGCAGAGTCCCTGCTATCATAATTCCAAATATGTAAACGTCTTCAACATCCTCCTGAGACAAAACTGTGATGCACATCAACTGCCACACTCCCCACGAATCCATGACGTACCCCACAGCGTGAGTCTCAGCTGGACACGCCGGTTCTCCAGGACCTTGTCACTTTGATGAAAAGATCTTATCAATAGTGTTGAACGCCCACGATACCAAATCCATAATCTTCTTAATTTATGTTCGGGAGATGAGACCCAGGCGCTTCAGACACACAGAGAGCAGAGCAGGAAGAAGGAAAAAACGGGGGAGGAGAAACAGAAGCTGCCACCTCGATGAGAGCCTGGGAGGAAAAGCAGTCGCAGTTTTAAGAGGAACAGACCATAGAACGTCTGAAAATCAATAAGATTTAATGTACAGGGATGCACTGATATCTAAAGCAGTGTCAGGAATTTGATAGAGTGAGTGTGTATTTGTACTTAGCAGCTGTGGTTGAGTGTTTAGAGCAGTTGTCCTCCAATGGGAGAGTTGGGGGTGCGATTCCACCAGCAGTTGCTTGCTAAAGGGTACCTGGGCAAGACACTGAACTGGGGCTCAAATAATTCCTTGAATAATTCAAGTACCTCGATTACTAAAAATCCATCCATCCATTATCTTTACCCGCTTATTCCATTTTGGGTCACGGGGTCACCGGTGCCCATGTCCAGTAATCACTGTGCGAGGGGCGGGGGGGCACCCTGGACGGGTCACAAGTCCATCACAGGGACACATAGAGACAAACGAGACAAACAACCATTCACTCTCTCACTCACACCTACGGACAATTTAGAGTTATCAATCAGTCTAACATGCATGTTTTTGGTCTGTGGGAGGAAACCGGAGTACCCGGAGAAAACCCACGCATGTACGGAGAGAACATGCAAACTCCACCCAGAAAGGCCCCTGGACCAGGGTTTGAACTAAGGACCTGCTCGCTGAGAGGCAGCAGCTCTACCAGTTGCGCCACCGTGCTGCCCGATTACTCAAAATCCTTGAGGCAAATTTATCTGCCTCGAACTTCGTTAAACTATTCAGAACACTGTGGTCTAGCCGGAAGGTTTTTGTGTTGCGCAATGCCAGCGCTTCCGCTAACGCCTGGCGTGGATGTGCTAAGTTTGTAGCTATGGAGGGAAATGGAGAATGCTTAGAAGAAGAGTGTGTGATAAGTGTGTGATAATTTGTCATGTTATAAATGTAAAATGAGGCATATTTTTGCTAACGTTACATCTACTGACTAATCATAGTGGCTATCTGGAAAGATGGTTATCTGTAAGTTGTGTGAGAAAAAAACAAAGTATGCAGGACTTGACGCAAGTTTGTTAATGATAAAAGCCCAGCAACAGACTGACACATTTATTTATTGCTGTACTTCCATCCTGACTTAAATGAGATATTTAGGGTGAATATTTCAAGTGTAAATGTATTTACACGAGTTAGCAGAATTTTGTTTTCTTCTTGCTACTGCCATTTATGACTTGAAAACTGGGATTAAGCTGCATTTATTACTACTGTCATTTGTGTTTACAGCTAAGAAGTCTAGACTAAATAGTAATAGTCTAAATAAAAATAATGTATTTTTACCATTTACAATTACAGTTAATTATTTTTTTTTCATTCACCCTTTATTTATACAGGTAGTCTCATTGAGCCACGAGAACTCATTTTCAAGAGAGGCCTGTTTAGGGAGCAGATGGTGGGGGTTAAGGGCCTTGCTCAGGGGCCCAGAGTGGGGCGAATGAGGGTGGAGTTAGGTGTGGGTGTTCAACCTTTTCCACCCACATTTTTGATGTTGACAGTACCGGGAATTGAACCTGCGACTTTCCGATCACAAGTCCATCTTCTAACCTCTGCGCCACCACTCCCCCAGTTAAGTCTGCAGAACTCAATGTATAAACTCAAACTTTTACATTATCTTAATTTCTAACATAAAGAATCCATTCAGTCTTCCAATCCATAAAAAATATTTACAGCATTTAGATTTTTCTGTGATTGTTAAAAATAATTCAGTGACAGAGGGTTTTAATTAAAGCATCCTCAAACCTCACACATAAATAAAAGCTTCAAATGCATAAATCAAATATAATTGACATACTAATGTTACTCTGATTGCAGCAGAGTCATCAGAAAGTGGAGATTACCCCTTAACAATATTAAATAATTTTGTAAAATCCAGTGAAGTACACTTGGAATATATTTATTAAGGCATAACAATGAAAAAAATATCAATTTTATTATACTTCTTTTCAGTAAATGACAGAGTCAAAGAGTTTTGAGTATCTTGATATGATAGAAAGGCGCTATATAAGTACAATCTATTTATGGTAAATGGTAAATGGACTGTACTTATATAGCATCTTTCTATCTTATCAAGACACTCAAAGCTCTTTACACTACAATCTGTGTCCTTATTTACCCATTCATACAGCTCTCTACTAGATCTCTACAAAGCTAACTGAACAAATCATTCTAAAGAGACTAATCAGTGCTTTTAGATCACATTCATACACTGATGGGACACACATCAGAGGCTATGAGGGGTTCAGTGTCTTACCCAGGGACACCTCAACATGCGACTGCTGGTGGATTCGAACCCCCAACTCTTGCACTGGAGGACGACTGGTCTAAACATTCAGCCACAGCCACCCCAAAATTTACCATAAATGCATTAAAATACAATTTATGGCAGCATAACTTTCAAACTCTGAGTTGAGGAGTTAGTCGGTAGAGAAAGAGTCAGCCGTGTTTAGTTATTTTGTTTTTGAATTGCCAGTCCTGATCTACACTCCTTAGCAACTGGTGGTGGTCATGCATCATAGAATTGTTTGCTAACCACTAATAAACGCCATCAGATAAAAGAAAAAAAGCCTGTATCACTACGGGATTTGTTGATTTGAAGACCCCTTACATGGACAGAACCTGTATAAGAAACTCAAAGAAACTTAAGTACTAAAAATACAAAAATAATGGGATTCAAGTCATGAGGAAGGCAGACTCCATCCAGTCTGCACTCATACTCTACACTCAGACATTCAGTTTTTGCCCTCTGGCTCCAGAATCGGTTATCTCCTATACAGATCAGGGTTCCCAGCAACTCTGGAAATCAGAGAAAACCTGGAAAATGACTGGAGAATTTAAACATTGATCGACTGATTAAAATATGATCTTTCTGAGATTCTGATGTGTATTAATGCTAGTATTCTGCCATCACTGAGTCCATGTTCTGCTTCTACAGTGTACTGTATTTTCCACTTTATAAGTTGCACTTTTTTGCATAATTTGCATGCCCTGCGACTTATAGGCCGAAGCGACATACAGTGCCTTGCGAAAGTATTCGGCCTCCTTGAACTTTTCAACCTTTTGCCACATTTCAGGCTGCAAACATAAAGATATAAAATTTTTATTTTTTTGTTAAGAATCAACAACAAGTGGGACACAATCTTGAAGTGGAATGAAATTTATTGGTTGTGTCAAACTTTTGTAACAAATACAAAACTGAAAAGTGGGGCGTGCAATATTATTCGGCCCCTTTACTTTCAGTGCAGCAAACTCACTCCAGAAATTCAGGGAGGATCAATGAATGATCCAATGTTGTCCAAAATGACTAATGAAGATAAATAGAATCCACCTGTGTGAAATCAAGTCTCCGTATAAATGCACCTGCTCTGTGATAGTCTCAGGGTTCTGTTCAAAGCACAGAGAGCATCATGAAGACCAAGGAACACACCAGGCAGGTCCGAGATACTGTTGTGGAGAAGTTTAAAGCCGGATTTGGATACAAAAAATTTCCCAAGCTTTAAACATCCCAAGGAGCACTGTGCAAGCAATCAAATTGAAATGGAAGGAGTATCAGACCACTGCAAATCTACCAAGACCCGGCCGTCCCTCTAAACTTTCATCTGGAACAAGGAGAAGACTGATCAGAGATGCAGCCAAGAGACCCATGATCACTCTGGATGAACTGCAGAGATCTACAGCTGAGGTGGGAGAGTCTGTCCATAGGACAACAATCAGTCGTACACTACTGCACAAATCTGGCCTTTATGGAAGAGTGGCAAGAAGAAAGCCATTTCTCAAAGATATCTATAAAAAGTGTTGTTTAAAGTTTGCCACAAGCACCTGGGAGACACACCAAACATGTGGAAGAAGGTGCTCTGGTCAGATGAAACCAAAATCCAACTGTTTGGCCACAATGCAAAACGATATGTTTGGCGTAAAAGCAACACAGCTGATCACCCTGAACACACCATCCCCACTGTCAAACATGGTGGTGGCAGCATCATGGTTTGGGCCTGCTTTTCGTCAGCAGGGACAGGGAAGATGGTCAGAATTGATGGGAAGATGGATGGGGCCAAATACAGGACCATTCTGGAAGAAAACCTGTTTGAGTCTGCAAGAGACCTGAGACTGGGACGGAGATTTATCTTCCAACAAGACAATGATCCAAAACATAAAGCCAAATCTACAATGAATGGTTCACAAATAAACGTATCCAGGTGTTGGAATGGCCAAGTCAAAGTCCAGACCTGAATCCAATCGGGAATCTGTGGAAAGAGCTGAAGACTGCTGTTCACAAACGCTCTCCATCCAACCTCACTGAGCTCGAGCTGTTTTGCAGGAAGAACGGGCAAGAATTTCAGTGTCTCCATGTGCAAAATTGATAGAGACATACCCCAAGAGACTTGCAGCTGGAACTGCAGCAAAAGGCGGCGCTACAAAGTATTAACGCAAGGGGCCGAATAATATTGCACGTCCCACTTTTCAGTTTTTTATTTGTTAAAAAAGTTTGACACATCCAGTAAATTTCATTCCACTTCATGATTGTGTCCCACTTGTTGTTGATTCTTCCAAAAAAATTAAAATTTTATATCTTTATGTTTGAAGCCTGAAATGTGGCAAAAGTTTGAAAAGTTCAAGGGGGTCGAAAACTTTCACAAGGCACTGTATTTATGGATTGTTTCCCATATTTCTAAACCAATTTTTGGCTGAGATATGACCGTTTTCATTCATTCTGACTGGAAAAAAATAAAATAAAAAAATTAGGCAGTACCGCTTTCAGCCTCTTGATTGCAACAGAGTAGTAGTAGTCATTTGGCATGCTTTTGTATCATGTAACAGGTAAACGTGGCTATTATGACAAATTCAAAAAAGTTCAAGAAAAAAACAACTGGACTTTTTTTCATTACACTTTATACTTTCTTGTTTTTGTCTTGAACTTATAATTTTCACCAGCTTTTAATGACTCAATCTGCTTGCCATAATCTCCCCACCTTGGTTCTGCTTGCTGCTTGGACCAACCGTCAATCCAGCTGCACCGACCGCCCCAGCGAAATGCAGCTAATTTGACCATTAAAGTGCATTTATTAAGCAAACGTTGCACTGAAACAGATCATTGCTATAATTTCGAGCAAACAAATAATTGTTTAGGTGTTTATCTTGTTAAATTTGTACAGTGACTCGTCGCGTGCCCGCGTTTACTTCTGCCCATCAAGTTTTGAAATACAGCTGATTTGACCCTAAAAGTGCATTTATTAAGCAAACGTGAGATTGATACACACCTTTACTATAATTTTGATCAAACAAAAAAAATTTTTTTATGTCAATCTTGTTAAATTCTCGTTATAGTCCTCCCGTGCACACTCCCGCGGCCACCATTTGGCAGCCCATCGATTTTTCCATTTCCATGTTGTCAGCAGTGATGCGTAACAAATGCGACACGTCAGCGGTGACGCATAATAGATGCGACGTATACGACAAAGCGACATATTTATGGATTTTTCCACTTTATTAGACAAATATGGACTGATGCGACTTATAGGGCGGAGCAACGTGTACGGCGGAAAATACTGTACATAGTCCATGTATCCTTCTTGATTGACTGTGGGGGCTTTGTAGTATCTGACGTTATACAATATTTAATTATTACATTATATATGATGGCTATAGTAAACTTACTGAATGTGACTCTGCCCGCCACCTAAGACACTAAGCTCTGAGCATTGTGCGACTGAAATATCTCCTAGAATTTTAGGATTAACTCAGAGCAAAATCAGGGAAAACTCAGGGAATATTGTTTTTATGAAATGCTGGGAACCCAGTAGATATAAAAACTCCTTCATGAGCACAGCAGTCTCTCCTATGAATAGGCCTGTCACGATAATAAATTTAGCTGGGCGATTAATTGTTTCATAAATTATTGAGATAAACGATAGATTGTTTGAAATTTGACTATTAGTAATTATTATCAAATTTAAGAAGAAATGTGGTTAACTTGTTTTAATTTGTAGTACTTTTTTGACCACCAGATGGCAGTATAAAACTGAACTGAAGGTGGATAGTGAGGGAGCGAGCAGTGTGTCTAAGAAAAATGGGAGGGAGGCCCCTTGACATGACATGGGCTGTCTCTCATTCCTTTTTTTTAGTTCTCAAAATGGCGGATGTTCGGTGTGGTTTGAGCTCTTTAGCATAACATTTGTCACACAACACGTTCAATTAAAAAACAATCAGTAAACAAGTTCTCAGCTTCTTTTTGCAGAGAAAAACTTTTACACGAAGGCACGGGTTTCAACCGTGAATTTTGGAGCTTTGACAAGACGGAGGATTTTTCCCCCGAGGTCGGTCTTTTAGCTTAGCTCGTAGCTTAGCTTCTCAGCTTAGCTGCTTTTAACTGTCCAAAAACTCAATTTTGGACAGTTAAAACAAATTTTAAAGAGAAAAGAGAAAGGGAGGGGTCAGTGAAAAGCACCGGAGTTAAGCATTTTGTCATCCAGTGTCTTCAGAAAGAAATAGACACAAAGAAACGATAAAGCCGATAAATGAAAATGAGGTCGATAATTTTCATTTATCATACGATTAACTGATTTTTTGTTTATCTCGACAGGCCTACATATGAATACAAATACGAGGAGGTTAGAGGTTTTTAATTTTGATTTTATTAGTTTAAAGTTATTTGGTTTTAATTATCTTAAATTAAAAATTAATTAATAAAATTAAATGAATATTAGGATTTGATCTGTTTGTAATCACGTGTCTTTTCTTTGCTGTAAAACCCATTCCCCTTTGGGGATATGAAAATAAAGCTTAATTTACAGTCTTTTCTTAAAACCAAACTTCAGACTGATTTGAGGAGCACGTCACATTTAAAAATGATTTTTGATCAGATCTGTGCCACAAACTCACCACATTCCTCCTCCTCCTCCGTCGAAGCGCTCAGCTTCGTCCACCACGGCCTGAACTTCAGCAGCCGATTTATCTCATCGTCTTCATACAAATCCGCCCTGCAACAACGCGGGGATGGTTAAAGTCACCAACAGCACAGACAAACAGTTTTGTTCTAGTAGGTTTTTCTTGTTTAACTCACAAATAATGGTCAGGAGAGAAAGCTGAGGCTTCTGCTTCCAGCCGAGCTCGACGGCGCTCTGCTGCTGATGTTCCTTCTGGGTTCTTAAGGTCAATCACATCACTCAGTTCCTCCTTTTAGAACATTCAAAACACAATCTCTGGTTAGATCAGTAAAAAAATAATAATTGCAATGCCACTTTAGTGAAATGTGCTGCTGATTATCCATGCTGCTGATCTCATGCTGCTGTACTCATTCATACTCATCTACTCACACAGACTCATGTTCGTGCTGCTGTTGTTCGGCGTATTGTTTTGCACTATTAGTGTTTAGAGTATTTTTAGTTTATATCTTTGATCCTTATTGCTGCTTCTTTTACAATTTATATTTTTCTATTGTTAGAGGTAACTGGACCCTGTGTACACAATTTCGTTCCACCACATGTACCACATGTGGTGCGAATGATAATAAAACCAACTTGAACTTGAAAAATAGATTTATATAAACCAGGGGTGGACAACATTTACACCCAGAGGGCCAAATCAAGCTATTTCAAGCAATCGAAGGGCCGTATAGAGAATTGGAAAATTTATTTTCTTTAAGACGGACTTTTTTTTCTTGCTCTAACATAGTTGGCCTACTCAATAAAAAACATAATTTCTGTAGACTGGCTCTTGTAATAATATATGTTAGACTAAATATTCTACAAAAAAGTAAAGTATATTTTTAGAGTCTTTAAGCTTCGGTCTAGTTCTGGAAACAAGACAACTTAAAAAAATGTTTAGCCTATCTTAATCCAAAGGTTTTCCAAGTCTTTTCCCAAGATAGTTCATTTAAAGTCCCTTAAGTTTAGTTTATAATCTGCTGGTTTTTTACCAACACAAGAGTTTTATTTTTCTTTATTAAGAATATTGGCAGCTGGATGGAGATTGTCCAAGGACCCCTTTTGGCTCTCGGGCCATACGTTGCCCAGGTCTGATATAAACTGTACAAAGTTATAATTTAACAAACTGTCTGAAATCCTAAAACATGGATCGTACCTGTAATCGTGCAAATACGCCAGACCTCCGATTACCAAAGCCATATTTGTGCAGGACGCTCAGCTCTTCTTCAGATCTCTCTGTGTAAACTTCCTGTTCAACCTGCCAGTCGAACTCTTCTTCATCTTCCTCTTCATCATCTCTGGCCCCTTCACTGCACGCTCCTGGAGTATAAAAAACAAACAACCTATTAATTCCTCATCGTTATTACAATCCTGGAATTTGTCCAACACTTGCTTGAATTAAACTGTGAGCCTAAAACCAAAGTAAAAAAAGGATAAATACTAAGACTCACCCACGCTCACATCTTCCACCAGTGGTCTCGCTGAGCGGGAGCCTCTTGGTGCAAGGAGACTTGTGAGCATTTGAAGTCCTTCAAAGTGCTCTCCAGGTGTTTCTTTAGGAACCTGAAGGGTGAAAAGACCTGGAGCGAAACAAGACATGACGAAGAGGATTAACATAAAAGCAGCTTGGATGTTGACAACTCGGGAACGTTTCATTAACAAACTGTTCAGAAGTCGCCTGATCGGTCACGTCCTGCATCCATGTGAGCTTTCATGAACTCAGCTGTGTTGATGTGGAGCTCTACAAATTAAACATGTATTTTCAAAACATGACGAATAAATTCCTTTTAGCTAACTTTTTCTGGATGATGGATCTGTTTATTGTTCTTCAGACATTTAAACCCCACAGCCAGGCAGTCACACACACGGCAAATCATCCCTGCATCACATCCTTGAGCTGCAAAGCCAGCTTAGCTTTTCACAAGTTCAACAATTTTAATTAAAACGAATGGTCCAAATCGGTCCAGTTTCATTTTGAGGCATATTCCAGGAGATTAAATCATTATAGTGCAGTACAAAGCAAGCAGGGGTTTCATGAGGGAGGAGAGTTGGGGGTTTGACTCCACCAACAGTCACATGCTGAAGTGTCCCTGGGCAAGACACTGAACCCCTCACTGCCTCTGATGTGTCATCAGTGTATGAATGTGATAAATCACTGGTTAGTCTCTACAGATTCAGATTATATTTGTAGAGATGTAGTAGAGTGATGTATGAATGTGTGTGTTGGAGGTAAATGAGGACAAAGATTGTAGTATAAAGTACTTTGAGTATCTGGATTAGATAGAAAGGCGCTATATAACATAAGTACAGTGCATTTTCACATTTTATCTTTATTTAAATGACCTTTAAAAAAATGGACTTGAAGTTTTTCACATTTATGAGTGAAAGAACTGTTGAGTCCATTTTAAAAAGTTGTACGCTGACTTTTGTTTGTCCCAGACAACGTAGAGTGATGGATCCTGGTGGGTGGAGGGAGAACTTTGATCCACGACCAGGTGCAATGGCCGAAACAACGGGTGGCCAATGGTGGTCTTGGCGACCATAGAAGAATTTTCAGCCACTCCAAAGGCCACCCGAATCCCCTGAGGAAATTATACTTTTAAGGAATATAAAAACTACAAAAGATAGTTTCCTTAAATGTTAAGGGCTGTCAGTTTACATACGTGGTGGTGGCCATCTTGAATTTGACGTGAACACCCAAATTTCGAACTAAACTTTTCTTACACCTAGATGTAGTCAAAAACCAAAATGGACGTCAGTACCTAATTTATTTTTCCAAGTTATCGTGGTCACAACATGCATGGACAGATGGAAGGTATTTCCAATTCTCCCTTTTCACTTTGTGACAAAGGACAAAAAGAGTGAAGCGACTGAAGTGAAAAGTTTTGGTTTTAATCAAAATGCAACAACTGAGCATAAAAAGATAAATTTCCCTCTAGCATTGCCACTTGCAGGCCTTTTTATTTATCAGTAAACTTGTTTGTTTTATGTTAGAACACTGAATGTCTATTCATTCAACCTTTAGTTCTACAGGTTAGTCTCATTGAGACTCGAGGACTCATTTACAAGACAGACCTGTTTTAAACAAAGAATGATGACAACAGTGGACAATCATAAAAGAAAGTGTACTAATCGAAAAAATAAATGGAAGAAAATGATATATTCTTCTATTTATTTTTCGAAACATATAAAACTAAACAAAAACAGCTACATTGTAAAGTGATGTAGAAAACTAAAAACAGGAACATGTCTGCATTGGTTTTTACCAGGAACTTTACTGATGTTTGAAGCCACTTATAGAGAGGTCAAGGTCGAGAGCTTCACATCTTTTTGAAAGATATTACAGGAAACAGGAACGGAGTAGGCGAAGACACTTTTGCCCAGTTCACTCTATGATGTCAGGTTCCAGTCTCACCATCTTTAATTTGGTATTGTTTCAAAGATGTTTTATTTATTTGAGTCACAGCTCGTCATCAAGGTGTGATGGTGTGTCATGGATCCAGACTGTTGAGAACCCCTGGGCTAGCTAGAATATAGTTTTGACAAAAAAAAAAAGCATAAAATAAATATATGTATTTTAAAAAAGCATTTGATTTTTAAAAATTGGCTGCTTAAAATGCAGCCACACAACTTACTGGTTGCATGCACTCAAGTCAGTGAGAATTAGAGCTTTCATTTCTAACCCCCAAGCCCGGTCCGACCCAAATTCGGGCCAGGCCATAATAATGTGCTGGATGGACGGGCCGGGTCGGTGTTGGGCTTTTGATTGCGTCAGTAGACGCGTGCGGCTGACACAGGGTATATGCAGGAATAATGAAGTTAATTTCAATACCTTTTCAAGACTTTTTCAACACCTTCCAAAATAAATTCAATACCTTATCGTCACTTTGTTTTATTAAGCAACAAATCTTTGATTTACAAAACTGCTGTTGTTTTCAATTAAATCCGTGAATCTCAAACCTACAACAGAACTGAGATACAGTGGATAGAAAAAAATTCAAAAGAAGAAACTGAACCACGACTAGGTTTAAGAAAATATAGCTTAGGTTACAACAAGACTCGTAGTTATTTTAAAGTAACTTGGTTGAACAATGGCGAATAAGAAATAAACACAGTAATCATTACATGTGCCTCAGTGCAGTTGCTTTGCATTCCAGCAACTCTTCAGTTTGCACCAGCTCACTGAGTTTTTCTTTACGTCTCCTTCTCAAGACATTGGACTTGGTGATCAGTTGGGCCATTAAAGAACCTGACTTTCCCTCTGCCTGCTCTGCCAACTGATCTGCATCTTTTTGCAGAGAATCGCACACCTCTTGTAGAAGTTTTCTCTTTTTTTTCAGCTCTTCTAACTCAGCTCCAGCTGCTTTCCTCTTAAGGCTCTGTGTGGAAGTTTCTTTCTTCTTTTGTTGCTGTTCCAGGTAAATCCTGTACTTTGACCTTGCAGAGGCAACAGAAGCCAGCAGCTCCTTGGTCAGAGGTACCTGCAGAACACCCCCACAGACACTGACCTTGTCGCAGATCAACCTCAGAGCCTCCATCGTCTCTTCGTGTATGTTGCAGGTTTCGACCTGCTTGTTAACTGAGAATCCACGCTCCACTGTGGCCTGTCCATGGGAGAGTAAAAATGTACTGTAATATGCTTTATTTAATATCATCATACACAAAGAAAAGATTAAATAGTAGTAAACAAAAAGATTCACTTACTTTGATGTGATGCAACAAGTCCTCCGCTGTTCCATGTCCCAGGAATTGAGAGCCCAGATACCTGGATTGAACGCAGTCTTCATTCCAAAAACGAATGTGCACATCGAGCTGTTTCTTTTTAGTTGACTGGTTCAGAGACTCGTCAAACATCAACACAAATGGGCCAGCTTTGTTAATACTGTCAACGAGCTCCTGCTTAAAAAAATGTGCAAGCCCGAATCGCAAGATGTAACCCGTTTTGTCCTTGCCACAAGTGAATGTTCTGGCTATATCCGAATCTGGAAACATTGATTTAAAAATGTCCGATATGCCTTCGTTGGAATTTAGAGAATGGTGATTCACCGCAGTGTGGAGACACCAGATCACCTCTGCACGCAGTGTTGGTGTGCTGCCCATGGTCACCATGATGTCGGCAGACGGAGAGGCAGAAGACAGTGTCAAGGGAGCTTTGGTTGGTTCAGGCACACGGTTAGCTGGAAGCGCTGTCGCTGGTGGAGCACAGAAACTGCTGATAGACATCTGCGTTTTGCGGCTAGCTGCACTTTTGTGGCTAGCTCCAGTCATATGGGACTTCAAGGCGTTTATGCCCATCGAGGCTACGCTCATCTTTTTTTTACAAAATGTACAATAAGCCTCGCGGTTATTCTCGGCGACAGGCCTCAGCCATTCTTGAAAATCAGGCATCTCCAACCAGGAGTCCGAAAACTTGCATTTACCCATTGTTCTCACGGTCTCGCGGCAACTTACTCGAACACACAGACTCAAAGCAGCCGCGCATGCGCACAAGATAGGCCTAGCCGTTAAGGCTGTTGTAACCTGACACTCTAAATTTGTGCGAAGCAGTTTCCGAATCCTCCGCGGTGAGGAAAACAAATATTAGTCATACATACTTTTTGCTGTCAAATTATTTAAAGCTAGAATAACAGCAAAAAAAATAATACCTCATCAAATCGCTTTCAAGACTTTTTAATACTTTTCAAGACCCTTAATTTTCCCAAATTTGATTTATCAACTTTTAATAACTTTCAAGACCCCGCGGACACTCTGTGACGATCCAATTATATGGCAACATGGCTTGCCATATATTCACCAGTCGCACACAGCCGTTTGACCGCGAGCTGACCGGCCTGGAAAGAGGTAATAAAAGTTCAGTTAAGCTTCAGATGGGACTAGACCACCAGGCAGCGATCCATCAAATCCTAAACGGACGTTCATTCAGCCGCTGAACTCAGTGAACGCGCGCGGCCGACGACCCAAACAGGTGAGATCACAAAATATCCTCACAGACATGTCAGAGCAGGGTCCATGTCTGAATAATGCAGAATGCAGGCAGAAGCAGGGATTTAATGCGCTTTGATGATCATGAAAGGACAAACACCCCCTCAGCTAAGATCTTCTGCCCCCTTAGCCACGCGCGTCTGCCAACTGTTAATAACTATATGAGCAGTCAAAGCTTAATTTAAAATGTCGGAGCTTTGTTTCAGGTTCGGACCTGTAATTACTGTTAATTCGTCGGGTCAGTTTCGGAAATGATGGCTACGGGCCGGGCCAGACTTTTTGGGCCCGAATGCAACTCTAGTGAGAATACAGGTGGCCAGGCTAACTGGTCTCCAACAGTCACAGCCCAGAGAAGTGCAGGCTTTGAGCTCCTTGGATGAGAAGCTAAACGTCTTCAACAAACCAGAAAAGTTGTGCTTTACGTAAAACTTTTAGAATTTGTCACAACCTGAATGAATGAGAATCAAACATAAAAATGAACTTTAAATTTTAAACATTCTTTCTGCATTATGTCTCGGTTATTGTTAAAGACACAACAGTAGAGTAATCATGTTTAGTTGCACATTTATCAAATTTTAAGACAATCTGAGTAACAAAATGTTTTGTTTCACGATGTTCTGATGAGCATACCTTCTGAACTAAGAGCATACGTATTTCACCCTTATACAGAGATCAGATTTAGAGGCTGTTTAGAGACCGTCACTGTAACCAAACTGGCAATAGATGAATAAATGATTGCCTAAAGACCTCATAAAATGTCTACGCACCCAAATGTTACAGCTTGAAATGCTTTACAAAACAAGGTGACTAACTGGTGGGGAGTGGAGGCTGAGAGACTTTAATGATTGCTCATTAGAAGTCTAAACGAGGACACTCATTAGCAGAGCTTTATTAGCTAATGTTACAGGCACAGTTTAATAGCTGCAGATAAGACTGACAGATAAAATGAGGTCAAACAGCAAACAGAAGGCAGGTGTCAAAACGTCAGAACCAGATCACAGCAGAAGAACAGTCATTGTGGAGTTAAAGAAAAGGTCACGTTAGCTGCGACTGTTGATGCAAAAGAGCTGCAGGCTGCAATCATGGCAGCATTATGGATGGTTCAAGTGGTCCTTCAAAAGGGATGATATAAAATGTGACTGACTGAAGAGCAACATATAAACACCCGGAGGATCAATCAGTGCCTGCCGGCCAGCGCTCAGGTTCTTGTGTGACTAAATGATGATTAAAATTTTACAAAGGAGCCACAAAGGTTTTAAATTAGACTTTGCATGATGCACAAAAATACAAAAAAAACTTTTGTTTTAGTTTTTCTACAATTTTTTCAGAAGTGTAATGTTGGACTGGATCAGCCTGCATGTTGGTCACTATTAGTACAATGATTTAATTTCTGTCAGTGTTCATAGGAAGTGTAAATGAAAGATTTACTCAGGTGACATCAGTTCAGGAACAGTCGTAAAGACAAATGTCCAACATATGAAAGGAGGTGATGTGGTCCAAACAGAATACAGTGATGTAGGCCCTGTTTACACGTGTCTTTTGAGTGAATCAAAGATTTTCAGCTGTGGTTCGGCTGCTCACATGCACAACAAAAACTCTCTCTAAACCAAAGGTTTCTGAATTCAGGTGTCAGAGAGGAGAATTTGCAAAAGCATAAAATACTCTGCGGGTGTGAAGTCGTACACGTGCAGAGCATGTGAGGGAGGACTCCTCTGCATGCGCAGACCAACTTTTGCTCCGCGGAGCAGGACAGCTTGCACAGGAGGAATACAAAGATAGCAATCAATGACGTCCTGGTAGGCTACTGTGTATTTTTTTTAACCAGCCGTGTTACGGCACTGTTCAGAAAAACACATTTATGTATGTACAGTAGCATTCTGTGGTTCATTGTGGTTGACTGTCGGTCACATGGCCTCAGGGAAGGATTATGGGTAAATTTTATGTCCATTGTTAATCATTTCAGTTAGCTATTTAGCATTGTTCTTTTAGTGATTAGTCTGTTCTTGTTAGCCTAGTTTATGTGTTCATTCGGTGTTGGGGCTCACTCCGTCTGTGCGAGTTGAACAGTAAAGTCTATAAAAACCCTAGGGATGCACCAATCCACTTTTTTTTTTTACTTCTGATCCGATCCCGATACCTAAATCTAAATATCGGCCAATACCAATCCAGTTCCAATATCATCATCATCACTGATTTTATATGAAGCTGTAATAATCTCCTCTCAAGTATAATTTGTACAAATATATGCATGCATGTCCAAAAAGGCAACTTGAGGTAAGTTGTATTAATGTTGGATAAGTTTTAAAGTTAGAATTAAATTCTGCTAACACAAAACATGTTTCTTTTTATGCCTAGCTTTAAAGTGGCTATTAAAGTGATTAATTTAAGTGATTGTTTAAAGTTATTTTATATTTTTTAAATAAAGGGCAGATATAAGATTTTTCTTCTTTCTGCACTCTTTTCATTCAATGTTTTCTTTTTGATGATTTTGTTTTGTTTCTTTTAAATGAATGAAGAAATGAATTAAATTAAATTAAATGTTAAATGGCTCTAAACATCTGCTAAGTTCATGGCATAAACCAACAGACATGTTCCTGTTTTTAGTATTTCATATCACTTTATAATGTAGCTGTTTTTGTTTCTTACACATATATATATATATTTATATCTGTATGTATGT
Source organism: Nematolebias whitei (assembly GCF_014905685.2). NCBI lineage: Eukaryota > Metazoa > Chordata > Actinopteri > Cyprinodontiformes > Rivulidae > Nematolebias > Nematolebias whitei. The sequence goes on from NC_056504.1 coordinate 17,561,790, forward strand.
ATGGGGATATATAGCAATATATATATAATTTTATTGTGATTTTCAAATCATATGTTTTTTGTATGATTGTCTACTGTCTAGGGCATTAACAGAGTACTCGAGTAATCTACACATCGATTGCTAGGACATCCATCAGGTTAAAAATGTAATGTCGAGTAACCGTAGTGACGTCATATTATGTGACCACCGTATGACCGTAGGGGGCGATGTTGCACTGTTGCAGGTCACAGAGTATGGTGTATCACCGGGTCCAATCCACCGCCTATCCACTGTTTTAAGCTTCGTTTTTGATGTGCTGCACGTTTCTTCACGTTTGCAGTTTAATAATAATAACTAATAGTTTAGTTTTTCCTGTGACTTATTTGCAATATGATAAAGGGCAGGAGCATAATATACGCTCCCAATGTTTTGTTGGTCTTTTTTTTTATTTAAATAATTACCTTTTATTGCGGTTTTATTTATTTATTTATTTTTGTATCTTGAGATCTATGACGTCATCAAATACTCGAGTTCTACTCGGGTTTTATTATGTTCATGTCGAGTTTAAAAATTATATACTCGTTCAACCCCTACTACTGTCGTACTGCTAAATATCTCCTGGAGGGTAAACTATATCTTGGTTACAAGTATCAAGCTGCAAAATCCTTCGTTTTCTACTAGTGATAGTGGTTGGTCATTAATTAGTTTAGCAACTTCTCGGTAAACATTCGAGCTCCGGGTCTTCAGCGATGTTTTCTTCTTGTTCAATCCGCAGCAAGCAGTCTAATCTCGGTCAGCCGCGCTCAGTCTGTCCCTCCTCTGACACGGACAGACTGAGCGGGTCAGACTGAGCATGGCTGACCGAAATTAGACTGCTTTCTCCAGACTGAACGAAAATAACAGACCGCTGAAGCCCCGGAGCTCGAATGTCCATCGTAAAACTAACTTTACCGTGGTTTAATGTGGTGCTATGGCTCTGCAGACATTGCACGTTGCCGTCTTGTTTTGTGGTGTTTCTAGTGTAAAATACTTCCACACAGCGGACATGTTTAGATGAAAAGTTGGTTAGCTGTTATCCACAGTGCTGCTAACTCAGTCCTCACGTTGTAGCTGGCTGCAAACTATGAAATGGATTTCCTGAATGTGAGGCGGGTCTTATTATTCTGGGTTCATGAAACACGCCTCCGTTCAGGAAATCCATTCCATAGTTTGAAGCCAACACGCATAGTGGATTGGAAATATCGGCAGGTTGGATCGAAAAATCCAATAAGTAAATTATGCTGGTATCGGAGGCCGATACAGATACTGGATCGGATCAGCCCCATCCCTATAAAACACCATGTGGTGGATTACTCTTGATCTAAAAGAGCTGCACATCTCGCTCAGTAGCTGTGCTGCCACTCATGTTACAACATGAACACCTGCGGCTGACACACAAGTGTGGCTGATATATGAACAAAATCTTTTCTTTAAAAAAAAAATTTTACTTAGTGTGCATGGCTTTTTTCCAGGTGCGCTCAATAGTCAGGAAATTACGGTAACTTTGATCATGCACACACTAAATGCTCGGAGTGGTGCCAAGTTACTAATGACAGGAATTATCCTGTGGTGACAGACCAGTCCTCGGCAACAAACTCCACTCCCACACTGTTAGCAGAGCTCGCTGCAGAAAGCCATGAAGCCAGGAACACTCAGAGGGAGACATGGTGATGGCTGGATCGTTTTTGGTTTTTGAACCCCTTACCTCTGAAGGTGAAGGCAGAGCAATAATGTTTTGTGTTTGTCTGTACCACTAGAAAAATATTACTGTATGTTCCACCGTACACGTCTCACCGCCGTATAAGTCGCATCAGTCCAAATATTTCTAATAAAGTGGAAAAATCCATAGATGTGTTGCTTCGCTGTATAAGTTGCATTGTTGGTTAAGTGTCAGCGGTGACAACCCAGAAATGTGGGCGGATGTGCCAAAAATCAAATGGCTGCCAAATGGTGGCCACGGGAGCGTGTACGGGAGGACTTTAACAAGAATTTAACAAGATTAACACTTAAAAACAATTATTTGTTTGCTCAACTTTACAGTAAAGGTTTGTCTCAGTTGAACTTTTACAAACAGGATTCCAAAAAAGTTGGGACACTAAACAAATTGTGAATAAAAACTGAATGCAATGATGTGGAGGTGCCAACATCTAATATTTTATTCAGAATAGAATACAGATCACAGATCAAAAGTTTAAACTGAGAGAATGTATCATTTTAAGGAAAAAATCTGTTGTTTCCAAATTTCATGGCGTCAACAAATCCCAAAAAAGTTGGGACAAGTCCATTTTTACCACTGTGTGGCATCCCCCCTTCTTCTTACAACACTCAACAGATGTCTGGGGACAGAGGAGACGAGTTTCTCAAGTTTAGAAATAGGAATGCTCTCCCATTCATGTCTAATACAGGCCTCTAACTGTTCAATCGTCTTGGGCCTTCTTTGTCGCACCTTCCTCTTTATGATGCGCCAAATGTTCTCTATATGTGAAAGATCTGGACTGCAGGCTGGCCATTTCAGTACCCAGATCCTTCTCCTACGTAGCCATGATGTTGTGATTGCTGCAGAATGTGGTCTGGCATTATCGTGTTGAAAAATGAAGGGTCTTCCCTGAAAGAGATGACGTCTAGATGGGAGCATATGTTGTTCAAGAACCTGAACATAGTTCTCTACATTAATGGTGCCTTTCCAGACATGCAAGTGCTCATGCAACCCCATACCATCAGTGATGCAGGCTTCTGAACGGAGCGTTGATAACAACTTGGGCTATCCTTGTCCTCTCTGGTCCGGATGACATGGCGTCCCAGTGTTCCATAAAGAACTTCAAATCGTGACTCATCTGACCACAGAACAGTCTTCCATTTTGCCACACTCCATTTTAAATGACCCCTGGCCCAGTGCAAACGTCTGAGCTTGTGGAGCTTGCTTAGAAATGGCTTCCTCTTTGCACTGTAGAGTTTCAGCTGGCAACGGCGGATGGCACGGTGGATTGTGTTCACTGACAATGCTTTCTGGAAGTATTCCTGAGCCCGTTCTGTTATTTGCTTGACAGTGACATTTAAGGGCCCGGAGATCACGAGCATCCAGTAGAGTTTTATGGCCTTGACCCTTACGCACAGCGATTGTTCCAGTTTCTCTGAATCTTTTGATGATGTTATGCACCGTTGATGATGAGAACTTAAAAGTCTTTGCTATTTTACGCTGGGTAACACCATTCTGGTATTGCTGCACTATCTTTCTGCGCAACAATGGTGGAATTGGTGATCCTCTTACCATCTTGGCTTCTGAGAGACAGTGACACTCTGAGAAGCTCTTTGTATACCAAGTCATGTTGTCATTTGACCTAATTAGTGTTAATTGGTCTTCCAGCTGTTCGTTATATGCTCAATTTCCTTTTTCCAGCCACTTATTGCTACTTGTCCCAACTTTTTTGGGATTTGTTGACACTGTGAAATTTTGAATCAACATATTTTTCCTTTAAAATGTTACATTTACTCAGATTAAACTTTTGATCTGTCATCTATGTTACAGGTCTTTCTCAAAAAATTAGCATATTGTGATAAAGGTCATTATTTTCCATAATGTAATGATAAAAATGAAACTTTCATATATTTCAGATTCAATGCACACCAACTGAAATATTTCAGGTCTTTAATTGTTTTAATACTGATGATTATTGCATACAGCTCATAAAAACCCAAAATGCCTGTCCCAAAAAATTAGCATATTTCATCTCACCAATGAAAGACAAGTGTTTATAATACAAAAAACGCCAACCTTCAAATAATCATGTTCAGTTATGCACTCAATACTTGGTCGGGAATCCTTTTGCATGAATGACTGCTTCAATGCGGCGTGGCATGGAGGCAATCAGCCTGTGGCACTGCTGAGGTGTTATGGAGGTCCAGGATGCTTCGATAGCGGCCTTAAGCTCATCCAGAGTGTTGGGTCTTGCGTCTCTCAACTTTCTCTTCACAATATCCCACAGGTTCTGTATGGGGTTCAGGTCAGGAGAGTTGGCAGGCCAATTGAGCACAGTAATACCATGGTCAGTAAACCATTTACCAGTGGTTTTGGCACTGTGAGCAGGTGCCAGGTTGTGCTGAAAAATTAAATCTTCATCTCCATAAAGCTTTTCAGCAGATGGAAGCATGAAGTGCTCCAAAATCTCCTGATAGCTAGCTGCATTGACCCTGCCCTTGATAAAACACAGTGGACCAACACCAGCAGATGACATGACACCCCAGTGACTGTGGAAACTTGACACTGGACCTCAAGCAATGTGAATTCTGTGTCTCCTCTCTTCCTCCAGACTCTGGGACCTTGATTTCCAAAGGAAATGCAAAATTTACTGTAATCAGAGAACATAACTTTGGACCACTCAGCAGCAGTCCCAGGCGAGATGCTTCTGACGCAGTCTCTTGTTCAAGATTGGCTTGACCTGGGGAATGTGGCACCTGTAGCCCATTTCCTGCACACGCCTGTGCACGGTGGCTCTAGATGTTTCTACTCCAGACTCAGTCCACTGCTTCCGCAGGTCCCCCAAGGTCTGGAATCGGCCCTTCTCCACAATTCTCCTCAGGGTCCGGTCACCTCTTCTCGTTGTGCAGCGTTTTCTGCCACACTTTTCCCTTCCCACAGACTTCCCACTGAGGTGCCTTGATACAGCACTCTGGGAACAGCCTATTCATTCAGCAATTTCTTTCTGTGTCTTACCCTCTTGCTTGAGGGTGTCAATGATGGCCTTCTGGACAGCAGTCAGTTCGGCAGTCTTACCCATGATTGCGGTTTTGAGTAATGAACAAGGCTGGGAGTTTTTAAAAGCCTCAGGAATCTTTTGCAGGTGTTTAGAGTTACGTCGTTGATTCAGATGGTTAGGTTAATAGCTTGTTTAGAGAACCTTTTCATGATATGCTAATTTTTTGGGACAGGCATTTTGGGTTTTCATGAGCTGTATGCCATAATCATCAGTATTAAAACAATTAAAGACCTGAAATATTTCAGTTGGTGTGCAATGAATCTGAAATATATGAAAGTTTCATTTTTATCATTACATTATGGAAAATAATGACCTTTATCACAATATGCTATTTTTTTGAGAAGGACCTGTATATTACGAATAAAATATTGACATTTGCCATCTTCAGATCATTGCATTCAGTTTTTATTCACAATTTGTTTAGTGTCCCAACTTTTTTGGAATCCGGTTTGAACTTAATAAATGCACTTCAATGGTCAAATCAGCTGTATTTCTCTGGGGCGGCGCAGCAAAATGATTTGACGGTTGCTTCAAGCGAGCTGGACGATGGTGGTAGTCTATGGCAAGCCGATTGTGTCATTAATAGCCACTTTTACCTATTACATGACGCAACGGCATGCCATACAACTCGAATGCCATCTAGCAGCTGAAAATGGTAGTGTTCAATATTTTCAATCAAAATGAATGAAAACGATCATATCTCAAGACAAAAATTGGTTTATAAATATTGAAAAAAAATTCATAAATATGTTGCTTTGGTGTATAAGTCGCAGGGCATGTAAATTATGCAAAAAAACATGACTTACAGGGCGAAAAATATGGTACATAAATCACAGTACAGAAATATCCTTCAGTCCTGACTCAGGCTGTTCGAACCAGCCTTTTGAATTCAGAACAAGCTGCTCAAACGAAAACATGGAGGGTGACTGTCCCACAACGCTGGCCCAGGGGGGTGGGGTGGGGGGGGGGGTGGGGTGGGGGATGTTTTCTGTGCAGGCAAAAATGAAAGGACCCTAATGTAATGTCTTAACATACCCAGACTTTATTACCATAAACTCTTGAGCAGATGGATTATTGGAGGCTGGATAGATTTTATGTGATGCTGCACAAATATAACTAAAGTTTCTATGTATAAGATGAAAAATACAAAAAGCTAATTTGATTCTCCTGCTGTCGTAACATGGCAAAATGTTGATGCAAAAGGTACAAAAGCTGATTCACCAAAATACAAATAATCAATTTCAGGTATGTCTCATGATTTCTGTCAGTCTCTCAGGCAGAACTAAAGGCCCAAAGCCAAAGTTTGAAGCAGAGATTTGAAGCAACGTGTTGCAGTTGAAGTATATGTTGGGGACAATTCTCAGCTACTACCACATCAACTATTAGCTCAAGACTGTTTTTCTGTGGCAGCAATATTTAATTGTGTTAAATCCAAAATTACTTTTAGACGACAGCCCAACAATTATTTTCTGAAAACAACTGAAATCTGCTCAGTGATTCATGAGATATTTGCTGATGGTACAAACAAAGACATGCGTGTAAAATAATCAATGCAAACCAAAAGAGCTTAAGTTTGACAAGTTGTGATGTTTATCTGCCACTGTAGGTGCATGAAATATAACAAATTATGTTTTGTATAAAGAAACCCACCGTTATCAATGTCAAATGTAGCCTTCTCCCTTCCATCTTCCACAATTCTGCCAGGAAGAGTTAATCTGACAACAGTAACATACATTTATGTACACATATAAAATATAAACATAACATCTGCTGTTGCTTGTGAAAAACCTTCACCTGCCATGACTCACCTGAGAAAGTAGGGCTTTGCATAGAACTTAAAGTCTGTCCCATCAATGAACAGGTCGAACTCTGAGGTTCTGGTGTAAGGGACCCGGATGCTGAAGATCAGGTGTTCAGGGTTCTGGCTCAGGTCAAAGGCAGGAGTTATCATTCTGACGGATCCTGGAGGACAGACAAGAGGGACAGTCATGGTGCTGATCAGACAGCCCGCCCCCTGGTGGCTGACATAGATACTGCGTCTGAGAACCGTAAATAATCCCGTGTCGAATTTTTACATCCACTGACTGTGGCTGCAAGTCACAAAACATGTTTCATGGTGCAAAGTTTTATTTATACACAATAATCATAGCCTACACTTTTCTTCGGCTCATCTCCGGTGGCAAAATAAAAGACCTCAACCGGCAACAACTAATTTGATACTTACACAGGGCTGTTTCCGTCACTTCTGTGTTTAATATTTACGAAAAACGAGCAGCTCGTTTGCTTTTAAGTCAACCGAATTTAAACTTAGAGCATCAAAGAGGGAAATACTAAGTGTGGTTCTATAATTCGAAATACTTTGTCGACAAAGCCGAAGCCACGTTGATTTAGCCGATTCTTAAAGGAAGTTCTGTTCGTAGTTTTAGCTGCTAGCTAACACGTGATGTGCGTCCTCGTGGGGTGAAGCGCTCAGCGTCAGCTGCTGCAGAGCTGTACCGACATCATCTTTACACCATGCCCTCAATATGAGCCGTTCCAGCACAACTTATTAAAAGTAGTTAAGGTTCAAATGATGATAAACACAACTCACACTCAGCCCAAACACTCCTCGTGTCCTAAAATCAAAATAACGTAGGGTCCATCTTTTACCGTAATGTATGGCATAAACGCGCTGTCGTAAAAACCTGTTATTTCTGTAAAAAGAAAGAAGAAAGAAAACACAACCAGACGGGAAAGACACGTCATAATTTTGTACAAAATACCTTTTTTATATCAAAATTACAAATCAGATGATATGTTTAACTAAATGTTTGTGTTTAGCTTTTTCTATGTGCATTACAGATGCACGAGACAAGAACTTACAAATCTCATAACCCCTTAGTTTATTCACAGCTGAACATAGTAATCATGACAAGTGTTTAAGAATTGATGCCTTTTCTGGCAAGAAAACATTGGATAATTAGCAGCTAGAGTAAAATTTGCAACTAATTTGGTTACGAAACAACAAGTCTCTGAACACTAGGAAACACCTAACTGTGACTTTCCTTCCATCCAATGATTTCGGTGACATACATGAAAGCTCTACAAGCACCCTGCAGATGTTGGATGCTGTCTATCATGGTGCATTAAGATTCATAACTGGCTGTAACTACCTTACCCATCATTGCACCCTGGTTAACTGGTTAACTGGACATCATTAACTTCATGCAGACTCTCTCACACAAGACACTCCTGAACCAGAAACAACACCTTTCAACATATATCTTCTCACAACAGAATCATGTTCAGGCTGCTGTTTAATACATCATATTACATTACATATTACAGCTTTGTGGATTGGTGTGGACAGAATCATCTGCAACTCAGTGTTGGAAAAACTAAAGTGCTGCAGGTGGACTACAGGAAGAAGATCAGCCCCCCCAACCCTATCAACATCAAGAGTACTAAGGTGGACATTGTGGACTGCTACAAGTACCCGGGGGTCCACCAAGACAATAAACTGGACTGGACAGCTAACACCAACACCCTCTACAAGAAAGGGCAGAGTCGCCTTTTTCTTCTGAGGAGACTCAGGTCCTTTAACGTCTGCAGGACCATGCTGCAGATGTTTTACCGCTCGGTGGTCTCCAGCATCTTCTTCTACGCTGTGGTGTGCTGGGGCAGCAGGGTGAAGAAAGCTGATGTCAACAGACTCAAAAAACTCATCAAGAGAGCTGGTTCAGTTCTGGGAGTGGACCTGCAGTCTCTGACAGAGGTGTGTGAGCAGAGGATGATGAGGAAACTGCTCCAGATCTTGAACAACACGTCACACCCCCTGCATGAATGACACCCTTGATTCTTACCGCAGCATCTTCAGTCGTAGACTGAGACCACAGAGGAGCACCACAGAACGTCACAGGAAGTCTTTCCTCCTTGTGGCTATCAATCTTTTCAACCCCCCCCCCCCCCCCCCCCGCACATAGAACAATAAAATGAATCCTGCACTACAATAAACACTTTAATGTTTTCACATTATAAATCATTTCACACCTGTATGCACCTGATCTGTTTTAGACTTTAATTGTTGGTATTTTTATATTCTCTGTTATTTTTTTATACCTTGTCGTGATTCCTTGTGTATGTTCCTTTGTACTGAAACTGTAACACAACAATTTCCTGTGGGATCAATAAAGTTCTATCTTATCTCTTATCTTTGTTTAGTGTATATCTTAGATCCTTGTATACTGTTTCTTTTTTATACTGTAGACGCTCTCACTGGTACATTTTCATCTTTAAATCACTTCTTGGTCTGCTGCCTTCATACATCTACTCCTACACGTCTCTGCGTGAGTGCAGCTACAGTGTGCGCTCTCACGACATTATTACATGCAGTGTCTCCTCAGTGAAGACTGAACTAGGCAAAAGGGCCTTCTCCTACTCCGCTCCTGTTTCCTGGAATATCTTACAAAAAGATCTGAAGCTCTTGACCTTTCTAAGTGGCTTCAAACATCTGCTAAGTTCATGGGGAAAAAACAATGCAGACGTGTTCCTGTTTTTAGTTGTTTACACTGCTTTATAATCTAGCTGTTTATGTTTCATTTTTTTTATACAATTTTCTTTCATTTCAAAGTCAGTGTCTAAGTCAGCATATTTTTATTTGTCACACGCACCACATGTGGTGGAACAAAAATGTGTACACAGGGTTAACAAAAGTTTAAATTGTAAAAAATAATCTATGGTATGAACTAGCATATGAAGCGCCTCCATGGGCTGCCACCTTACTGTGGTGGAGGGTTTTGAGTATCCCAATGATCCTAGGAGCTATGCTGTCAGGGGCTTCATGCCCCTAGTAGGTTCACCCAAGGCAGACAGGTCCTAGGTGAGGGACCAGACAAAGTGCAGCCCAGAGACCCCTTGTGATGAAAAGATGGATGGAAACAGTGTTCCTTCGCCCGGACGTGGGTCACCGGGACCCCACTCTGGAGCCGGGCCTGGAGGTGGGGCAAGCTGGCGAGCACCTGGTGGCTGGGATTTTACCCATGGAGCCCGGCCGGGCACAGCCTGAAGAGGAGACATGGGTCCGCCTTCCCATGGGCTCACCACCTGTGGGAGGGGGCAAAGGGGTCGGGTGCAATGTGGGATGGATGGTGGCCGAGGGCGGGGACAATGGTGATTTGATCCTCGGCTACAGAAGCTGGCTATTGGGACGTGGAATGTCACCTTTCTGGCGGGGAAGGAGCCTGAGCTGGTGTGTGAGGTTGAGAGGTTCCGACTAGAAATAGTCGGACTCACCTCGACGCATGGCTCTGGCTCTGGAACCAGTTTCTTTGAGAGGGGTTGGACACTCTTCCATTCTGGAGTTGCCCTTGGTGAGAGGCGCCGACCAGGAATGGGCATACTTGTTGCCCACCATCTTGGTGCCTGTACGTTGGGGTTCACCCCAGTGAACGAGAGGGTAGCCTCCCTCCGTCTATGGGTGGGGGAATGGGTTCTGACTGTGGTTTGTGCTTATGCGCCAAACAGCAGCTCAGGTCACCCACCCTTTTTGGAATCCTTGGAGTGGGGTACTGGAGAGTACGCCTCCTGAAGACTCCCTTGTTCTGCTGGGGGACTTCAATGCTCACGTGGGCAATGACAGTGAGACCTGGAGGGGCGTGGTTGGGAGGAACAGCCCACCTGAACTGATCAGAGTGGTGTTCTGTTACTGGACTTCTGTGCTTGTCATGGATTGTCCATAATGAACACCATGTTCAAGCATAAGGCTGTCCATATGTGCTCTTGGCACCAGGACAGCCTAGGCCACAGTTTGATGATCGACTTTGTTGTCATCTCGTCTGATTTATGATGATGGGGGAGGATGCCGGTCAGACCTGGCAGACCCAAACGTATTGCGAGGGTCTGCTGGGAACGTCTGGCAGAGTCTCCTGTGAGACGGAGCTTTAACGCCCACCTCCGGGAAAGCTTCAGACACGTTCAGGGGGAGGTGGGCGACATTGAGTTTGAGTGGTCCATGTTCTGCGCCTCTAATTTCAAGTCGGCTTATTGGAGTTGTGGTTGCAAGGTTGTCAGTGCCTGTTGTGGCGGTAACCCGTACCTGGTGGTGGTGGACACCAGCAGTGAGGGATGCTGTCAGGCTGAAGAAGGAGTCCTATTGGGCCTATTTGGCCTGTGGGACCCCAGAAGCAGCTGATGGGTACCGGCAGTCCAAGCAGCATGCGGCTCGGGTGGTCGCTGAGGCAAAAACTCGGGCGTGGGAGGAGTTCAAAGAGTCCATGGAGAATTACTTCTGTACGGCTTCGAGGCGATTCTGGTTCAACATCTTGGTTTGTTTTGTTTTTTTGGGGGGGAGGGAGCGGTAAGCCACCAACACTATTTATAATGGAAGTGATGTGCTGCTGACCTCAACTCAGGATGTAGTGGGTTGGTGGTCAGAATACTTTGAAGACCTCCTCAATCCCACTGGCACATCTTCCACTGAGGCAACGGAGCCTGGGGACTTTGGGTCAGGCTCTCCAATCTCTGGTGCTGAAGTCACTGAGGTGGTTAAAAAGCTCCTTGGTGGCAGGGCTCCAGGGGTGGATGAGATTTGTCTGGAATTCCTTAAGGCTCTGGATGTTGTGACACTGCAATACTGCATGGACATCGGGGGCAGTTCCCCTGGATTGGCAGACTGGGGTGGTGGTTCCCCTATTCAAAAAGGGTGTTCGTAGAGTGTGTTCCAACTATAGGGGAATCACGCTCTTAAGCCTCCCTTATAAGGTCTATTCAAGAGTTCTGGAGAGGAGTTGAGATAGTCGAACCTCAGACTCAGGAGGAGCAGTGCGGTTTTCGTCCTGGCCGTGGAACACTGGACCAGCTCTACACCATCAGCAGGGTCCTGGAGGGTGCGTGGGAGTTTGCCCAACCAGTCTACATGTGCTTTGTAGAATTGGAGAAGGCATTCAACTATGTCCCTCTGGGAGCCCTGTAGGGCGTACTCCGGGAGTATGGGGTACCAGGCCCTTTGATACAGGCTGTTAGGTCCCTGTACGACCGGTGTCAGAACTTGGTCCACAATGCCAGTAGTAAGTCGGGCTCGTTCCCAGTGAGAGTTGGATTCTGCCAAGGTTTCCCTTTGTCACCGATTCTGTTCATAACTTTTATGGACAGAATTTCTAGGCACAGCCAAGGTGTTGAAGGGATCCATTTTGGTGGCCTTAGGATTGCTTCTCTGTTTTTTGCAAATTATGTGGTCCTATTGGCTTCATCAGGTCATGATCTACAGCTTTCGCTGGAGCAGTTTGCAGCTGAGTGTGACGCGGCTGGGATGAGGATCAGTTCCTCCAAATCTGAGGCCATGAGCCGGTAAAGGGTAGAGTGCCCTCTCTGGGCCCTAAGTGGAGGAGTTTAAGTATCTTGGGATCTTGTTCACAAATGAGGAAAAAATGGAGCGTGAGATCGATAGGCGGATAGGTGCAGTGTCGGCAGTGAAGCGGGTGCTGTGCTGGTCTGTCATGGTGAAGAGAGAGCTGAGTCAAAAGGCGAAGCTCTCACTTTACCGGTCAATCTATGTTCCTACCCTCATCTATAGTCATGAGCTTTGGGTTGTGACCGAAAGAACAAAATCATGGATACAGGCGGCTGAAATTAGTTTTCTCCGCAGGTTGTCTGTGCTCTCCCTTAGAGATAGGGTGACAAGCTCGGTCATCCAGGAGGGACTCAGAGTAGAGTCGCTGCTTCTCCACGTCGAGAGGAGCCAGTTGAGGTGGTTTGGGCATCTGGTTAGGATGCCTCCTGGACGCCTCCCTGGTGAGGTGTTCCGGGCACGTCCCATCGGAAGGAGACCCAGAGGAAAACCCAGGACACGCTGGAGGGACTATGTTTCTTGGCTGGCCTGGGAGCGCCTTGGGATTCCCCCGGAGGAGCTGGCCCAAGTGGCTGAGGAGAGGGAAGTCTGGGCCTCCCTACTTAGGCTGCTACCCCTGCGACCCAACCCCGGATAAGTGGAATAAAATGGATGGATATGATCTAAGAAAAATGTTTAACTAAAACAACGCTAAGCACTTGTAGTACAAAAATAATATGGTGAACAGCAGCACAAACATGAGTCTGTGTGAGCAGATGAATATGAATTAACACCACATTCTGAATAAATCAGCAGCATGAGCTCAGCATCTTGGATAATCAGCAGCACATTATAAACAATCAAGTGGCATTACAGTGATTTTTTTCACAGAGATTATCCTGGTTAGAGAGTAATGAGTCTAACAGCCTCAGGGTAAAAGTTGTTCCTCAGTCTAGTGGTTCTACAATTAATGCTCCTTAACCTTCTGCCTGAGGGGAGCGAGGCAAAAAGTGTGTGTGCTGAGTGAGTGGGGTCCTTCATGATGCAGGTGGCCCTCTTCCTGCATCTGGAGGTGTAAAGGTGTAGCCGAAGTAAGGAGTACTTTCAGGAGGATTAATCCGCACAAGGCAACCGGCCCAGACAACATCCCCGGAAAAGTGTTGAAAGAATGTGCCGATCAGCTCTGCGAGGTGCTGGCAGACATCTTTAACACCTCACTTACCCTGGAGACAGTTCCCACCTGCCTGAAGACTGCCACCATCATCCCAGTCCCAAAAAGCTCTACAGTGACTGGTCTGAATGACTATCGGCCAGTGGCCCTCACCCCGATAGTCGCTAAATGCTTCGAAAAACTGGTCATGACTCACATCAAAACAACCATCAACATCAACGAGGACCCTCATCAGTATGCATACCGTGAGAACCGATCAACAGAGGATGCAATCTCCTCTGTGGTCCACAC
>NC_056504.1:17575726-17603488 GCF_014905685.2 Nematolebias whitei
TATAATCAAATTGGTGTCAAGTTAGATCCTGTAAACTTCAGAGCCCAGGGACCCCAGGGGTTGCTAATCCGGCCCTGTTCTTCTCAGTTTATTTGCTTTCTTTTATGACTGTCTGCTGTTGTCATCACTCTTTGTTAAAATCAGGTCTCTCTTGTAAATGAGTTCCCCAGGCTCAATGGGAGTAAGTTGTATAAACAAAGGTTGAATGAATGAATGTTGTGAAGTTGTGAAATGAGGGAACAGTAAAAATCGTTGCGGTGTAACTGCGAGCATTACGGTAAGGCAGAAGAGGCCACGCCTCCTCAGGGTTGCCCTCCGGGGACCGGGAGAAGCAGTTCTCTGTCTCGGTCTCCGCTTCTCTCCATCGTCGTCTGCAGAAACATGCGAGCGGGGAGCGGTGACAAAATGTCAGCCCGGGCCGCTCTCCCTCCGCCGCCGCAGACATGAGCGGAGCCCCGACCGCCTCTCCAGCCGCAACAAGTCGCTCTCACCGCCATGCGGATCCACTGCAAAGTAGTTGCGGTCGCCGCGGGTTTCGGAGTTTTTCTACTTTTGTACTTTTTGGGGGGCAACGGCGCGGACGAGCCGCTGCTGCCCAGAGAAGTTGGAGGGGCTCGAGGGCTGGAGGAGGACAGCGAGTCCTCCTGGTCGCCCTCCTCCCACCTGGAAACTGAAGCCAAGTTGGCGAGAAAAGCACCCGCTGAGGTCGGAAGAGAAAGAAGAAGAGGCAGCGTGAGCGCCAGAAGGTGAGAGGACACTTTCTGAATCTCTTCTTTCCTGAAAGTTCAGAAGAGCACACGAGGTCGTTTACTTTTCCTTCTGTTAAATAATTTCTCACTGTCTGTGCTGCTCAGATATGAGGCTTAAAGGTTGGCCATGTTTAGAGGACACTAACCCGTCATCAACATCTGGCCTCACGTTTCCTCATCATTTAACCCAGATGTTGACAGGAGGCCATCTTCTCACTGCTCTAACGGTTTAATAAAAGTGAAGGTGAACCTGAAGCAGGAATTCATGAAGAGACTCATGTCTGAACTGCAGGGAAGGAATCATGTTCAAGGATCTTGTTTAAACCTGACAGAACTGTCCAGATGTGTGAGAGAAAAGCTTTGAAACCAGTGGTGTAGTCTACATTTGTGTAGTGGGTGTGCTGTGCTTAGAAACCAAAGTACACCGGTTAGTACAATGCAAGCATCAATTTATTTTGATTTTGAAGCATATTGAGTATTTCCACAGTTCTCTGATGCTTATATTTGAATAAATGTACAACAAACTTTGTACAACAGTTGGCTTTGTATTAAAATCATGTTATAGAATTTATAAAACAGTATCAAAGCAAAACATGTTCAAGTATTAAACGTAAGTACAGAATTATACAATAATTCACTGGATAAGTGAATGTAATAAACAAGCGCTGCATATAGACAGATTGTTACAGAAGTGTTTAACTGCAGTTTAACGTATCAGTGACACGTGACTAATGATGTCATGCATCAAGTGGGTATACGCTGTATACCTCCATTATTACATAGACTACACCACTGTTTGAAAGTCAAAAGAAGGTGATGATGTCTTTGCTTATCTGTCCGTTAGCAAAATATCTCATGAACCACTTGGCGGATTTTAATGAAACTCTCAGAAACTAATTATTGGATGCACATATAACTGACTGACTTTTAGAGTCAACGCAATCCAAGATGGCGACCACAACCAATTGATCTTAAATAACACAGAAAAGACACTGTCGTTTTCACAGATGTTGACTGAAAATTTGGTGTGGCAACAACTTGACAGATTGTACTGACCTTCCAGACAATAATCAGTGTACCTATAACAGATTAACTTTCAGAGCCAATACAAGATGGCCACCGCAGCCAACTAAACACAAATGCCTGTAATTCACTGTTATATGGATGTTGTGCTAACGCTTGGTGTGGTAGTAGCTGAGGGTCTATTTATCACATGCAGCACGTTTTGGTAAAACTTTAGCAATAACTAGACACAGGAGGGCACGGTAGATCAGTTGGTAGAACTGTTGCCTCTCAGCAAAAAGGTCGCCGGTTCAAATCCCGGCCCGGGGCCTTGCTGGGTGGAGTTTGCATGTTCTCTCCGTGCATGTGTGGGTTTTCTCCAGGTTCTCCAGTTTCCTCCCACAGACTAAAAACATGCTTGTTAGGCTGATTGGTGACACTAAATTGTCCATTGGTGTGAGTGAGAGAGTGAATGGTTGTTTGTCTCGTTTGTCTCTATTAGGGATGTGTGATATGGCATAAAATTCATATCACGATATGTATTGTGAAGGGTGGCGATAACGATATATATCACAATATGTTTTTGGTATAAAACTTGCAATAGGAATGAAAAAAAGCATAGGGTGTCCTTTTGCCATCATTTATTTTGAAAACTGCTATACCACAAAATAATCTCAGTTAAGAAAATTTTACTACTAGGTCCAGAGAGTTTTTAAATAATAAACATCCAGTATTAGGCTTCTTTCTTGTAGTGCAAAACAGTGCAACATATATCGAATGTAGTTTTAGATTTATGTTTTAAACAAAATAATATGTTAACTCTTAACAGTTCCCAGTCTTCTCACTTAAGAAATGAACAGCAACAGAGCAGCATTTTACACTGAAACACTTCACCTCCAACCCTCTAGTGGGCGACTCCTTCCACTTTAAGGAGAGCTGACACAAAATGGCGATCAGTTTCCTCTGTGGCTCTGACCAGAGGGTCTTGCAGTAAAATCACACAGCACAGCATTCTCTTCACAGATCAGAGAGCAGGTTTCTTTAAAGCTGACCAACGCTTACTTTAACTTTCGACGGAAATTAAAAAAAAAAAACCTTTCGACGGAACACAGCATTTTGCGCATGCGTCCAAATACGGCAACACTACGGCAAACCGGCCATAGTTAGCTTGTAGCGTCGCTACTTAGCTCTTGAAGAAAAGACTTTTACACCACTTACTCACAATTTTCACTTAAAAAGTAACAATTAAATCTGACAACTTTGATTTTACATCAGACTCAGCATTACTGTGGTTATCCGGTTTAAGACAGATCTCTATCATAGGCTAAATGGCTATCGTTTCTACCGTGTACTGTATATATTGCACATTCCTAGTCTCTATGTGTCCCTGTGATGGATTGGAGACCTGTCCAGGGTGTCCCTGCCTCTCACACAGGGATAGGTGGACATGGGCACCGGCGACCCCGGTGACCCAAAAAGGAAAAAGAAGGTAAAGATAACGGATGGATGGATGAATAACTAGAATAAAACCTGTTTGCTTGTTTGTTAGCAAAATATCTCATGAGCCACTGGAGAGATTTTTACATTTTGACATGAAACCTTCAAAAAATAATCATTGGACATATATCTATAATTAGAGTTAATTCAAGATGACATCACAGCTCATCTTCATTAGTCAACACTAAATTATCTATAACTCAGTTTACAGATGTTCTGCTGAAATTTCCATATGGTAGTAGTTGAGAGTCATTCACAACACACACTGTGAGTGTGACTACTCACTATGTTACAAAAGATTATTGGCCAAAAGAGTTACATCATCATTTTAGAAGTGTGGCGTGGAAGGCAGTGGGCGATACGTATTTCTTTTAGGAATGGCAGGCACCTGTTGTTTGTTGTTGTGTTGCAGAGACGCTGTCCTTATCAGATTCAGACAGGAGAGGGAGAGAATTTGCCACTTGCTATTTTTGATCAAGGGTGCAAGCTGTTTCATGTCTTCTGGCTTTCTAATTACAGCCTCATGCGCGTCTTGTGTTTGCCCTTCGCCTGGAGCACCAGCAGACTGAGCAGTGACTGGTCCACGATGATGTGACTGTGGAGCCCCTGTGACGGCAGGCTGTAATATGTATTCAGCTCCAAAGCCAGGCTGGAGGCTGTAGACGCTGCTGGCTAGATAAAAAGCCATCTAGGCGTTGCGTTGAGAAAGGACCTTTGCGTCCTCGCAGAAAGCTCGCTGCTCTGAGTGTGCTCAGTGCTGATAAGAGAGACAGGGTGGAAAGGGTCAGCTGTGGTCGTTTAAAGAAATACGGGGAGGAGGAATAAATGACTTAAGCAGTTGGAAAATGCCAAAGACTGACTTCTGTGATTGGGAAAAACAACTTCCTCATAAAAGTATCAGGCCAGAAGGTTTTGGACAAGACATCGCATCTTTTGGCTAGTCCTCCTGAAGGAAAACTACGAGCCTATTCAGACCCACTTTGTCAATGTGTCTTTAGCTATTGGGTTGCAGTCAGGTGTTACTAAGTATGGGTGTGAACCACCTCGATGCACATTGAAAACATGTTCTCAGAACGGTTCAGAGGACCTGTTGGGTTTGGTAGAATGGATGTAATCCATCCTGAGCCAAACTGTTGGGCCTGTTCGTTTTGATGTCAAATTAAAAAAAAGTCTGAGAAACATTTTTCTTAGACGGCTGATGAAAAATAATTTAACAACCATGTTAGGGAATATTCTAAAGATGTAAAGTTGGCAATCTTAAGGAACTTCACAATTTTATTGTTATTGGGAGGCTGCAATGAAATGAAACATTGGTTATCAATGCATTTTGATTAGGGATGCATGATATTGGATTTTTGGCCGATATCCAATAACCATTTTTTCCCCCCTACACCTACTTACAGAGACTATAGCTTTCTCTGCTGTAGAATTAAAATACTACATTATTCTGCATGGTCTTTGTCAATTTGGCCGGCTACCAAATGAAGATGCCAAAAAGGGGGCTGAAAATGATGTGACACTTCGACTTGGATTATGTTTAATGTCAAATATATTCATGACATTTACTCTCTCTAACACAATGACAACACTCGAACAGTGCAAATTTAAACATTTTCATAAATCTAAACTCAACGGCGCGCGTGATGTCATAACATTGTGCTGGCACTGCAGGCATCCTTGTCACTGGGTTGTCATCCAAAAACAGTGCCATATATATATATATATATATATATATATATATATATATATATATATATATATATACACAGCACCTTTTATACACACATATATGTATCTGCCTACACAGCAGGTAACTGACGTGATCACAAAGACGATGTGCGGTATACATTATTGCAAGGTGTGAACACTCAAGCATAGCAGTCTAGTGGCAGTTAATACTCCTGTGATCAGGTATGAACTGTGCTTAAACTTTATATTATTATTATTATTATTATTATTAATATTATTATTAAATATTGAGTTAAAAGTGGGTTCTGGAGTGGAAGTGATCAGTGCACGTCAATCATTTCAGTCCATGTTTCCTGAATCTTCTCTGTTCACTTTCTCTGTGATTCTGAGCACTGAACTGAACTGAGTGAACAGACAAACATCCCAGTTTTTTTACTCGTGTAATTTCCTCTTGACACATCACACAACTTCCTGTGGCCAAAAATAGAGAAAGAAGAGCTCCAGCTGCTTCTCAATCACACACCACACACTGGTCATGCATTTGTCTTAAGTCAAAACAGTTCCTGGTTCTGTCTTCTCAACATGGGGACTTTTTTAAATCTTAAACTTGATTCTCTCAGACATTAGATTGTCAAGACACACCTGTCGTTAGGACTGTGGGAAATTCACATGGTTGTCGGTATTTGATTAGGACTGATCTCTTGCAGTAACTGAATCCTTTTTCTGCAAGCTCCAAAGTTCCATACATGGGATTTTGAATTTACTCCAGGAGCAGGATAGTAAAAATATATAGTGTGCAAAAGTAAGAAGACTCTTCTTTTAGATTCTAAAGTTTTACATTTTAGGATGTGGACTAATCTCATGCCCTTTACCAAGTTAATACAACTGTATGTGTTGAAGAACACAGGTCATTTATTCATAAAACCCCTAAATGCAGAAGCACTATGTGGAAAAAAACTAAATTCTCCAGATGAATAAACAATCTTTAGTATCACATTTTATAGTAACTTTTAACCCTGCAATCCATTTCTTTATGATCTGATGGGTTTCTCCCAATGTTTTAAATAAATAGTGGTTCACTGGTATTTGACTGTGGTTTGTGGGTCAGTCCCACAAAAGCATTTCATTCAGGTTGGGGCCTTTCCAACACATTCATTCCTTTTAAAACCATTTTGTTTTTGACTTGCTGCTTTGCTCGACACTGATATCTGGTTACATGACCCAGTTCTAACCAAGTGTCAGACAAACAAGTTTATTTTATTGAATTGGGTTGACTCCAAAAGTTATTCAGTTTGACTTATACATATCAGTTTTGACGTTTTCTTCTGACAACCTATTTTGAACAAATCGTATTTGCTCAGTCTTTTTTTATTTTTTTATTTCCTACTTCAAACTTCAGCATTCACAAGCTAGACCAGTGTCAAATATTGAACTTTTGGGTTACTTTTACAATTTTAGTGAGTGCTGTGTTGTTGTGTAGACGGCCAAAACGCAGCCTTTTGAAAACAATAATGTTGTCGTTCAATCAGGTCATCAGGACAGTTTCTTTTTTTTTGTTGAGAGACGTTTCGCCCTCCATTCGAAGGGCTTCATCAGGCTGAGGAGTCCCATACAAACTGTTTTCCCCACTAAGCAGTACACTCCTATAGTGGACCAACCAGTTTGCTGATGATTCTGGGGGCTGTCTTCGCCTCCGTCGACTCTTCCCAAGCTGCCACGGCCAAAGTGGTTCCTGATGAAGCCCTTCGGATGGAGGGTGAAACCTCTCTACAAAAAAAAAGAAACTGTCCTGATGACCTGACTGAACATTGTTGGATTCTTTACCTGGATTATTGAGCATTAACCTTGATGAAATAAATGTCATAGTCCCACCTACGACCCGAGGGCCCCCTCTTCTTCTTTTGTCTTTCAACTTCACCCTTTGTGTAAGCTTTATGCACATTCTTTATACCTTGTTTCTTGTTTTTGGTGTATTTTTTGGACACGGCATCACACACAGGCTTGGCATAGTTACTACAGTGTTGTGGTGTTTTAAGTGTTTCTATGTTAATTGAGACATTTATTTACACTGCTTGAAGTTAAGACATTATTGTGTAGTCTCTCTCTCCATTCAACTTTGCATACATTCGTCTCTGTATGTCCATAAACCTTATCTTGTCTGGCCCATAACTTCTGATCTACTCAAGGTAATTTAACAAAACTTCATACCAATATGCATCATCAATAGATGGAGTGTCGCTTACACTTTTATCAGCTGCTTTAAGGTCAAGTTCATAAGTCAAGGTCAGATGCTATACAAGGTTTTTGCTTGTCTGGGCTGTTGCTATAGATTGCTGTAAAACAGTTTGTTGATGGGTGTATAAGGTGCCATATGCTATATTCTAGTTTGAAATGGTGTGGACAAGGCCCAAGCTCATTGCTGATGTTGTTCCTTCTTGGCATTTTGTTCAAACACACCTTTGTGCTCCACAGCGAGAAGCTGCCAGAACTCCTGGTTAAATAAAGGTGGGCCACACACTCAAATGATCAGTTTATCAAGTGCATTTGATTTACAGGACCAGGTTACTACGTCCCCTCTTAATTCTTGTGGATTTACAGTAGAAGGAACTTAGTTTCTGAAACACTGCTTTTGCATTTTGGCACAGTTTTCAATACCTGTATGATGTTCAGTTGAGCTGTTCATTAGATTTAACTACCGGTACTCTGAAGACCTCGTAAAGACTAGATGACTTTAAAATCATACACTGATACAAAACCTTCAGAATTATGAGAAGCATGGTTACAACCCAACCGTCTGGTTTGTGACTTTGCGTCATGCCTTGCATTTATGCAGGATTAGAGTGATTGTTGATGTTTTTGCCTGGAAATAAATCCCTCACACTGTCACTTCAAATGTAGTTAAGCTGTGTTTCTGTCTGTAAAGAAGTCCCCCTCTCACAGTGGCATTATGCAGAGCCATAAAATTGTTATCTTGCATGACTGAGTGCTCTCTTTGCTTGAAGTGGTTCGGAGATCTCCCTGCTTGCCTGAGTAGCCTGATGGGCTTGGAGGGGTTGCTTGTGAGAGCCTCATCACATGAAGCGCCGACTGTAAGTTTGACTAGCTCTCTTAAATTACTGCTGAATGAGTCACAAGAGCTGTTAGGCCAGTTTAAAATAGCAAGATTTGACATATATAATCTAGCAAGAGATTAATCCAGTGAATACAAATGTTTTTTGACAAGTCTGACTGTTAGTTATATTTACTGTTAGTATTACCATACTAAATAAGTCAGAGACTGCAGTTCCAGTGCAAGCTAAATAGAGCCGAAAATAAATATAAGAGAACAGGAATAGTGCTCAAAATAATTACAGTAAAGAAATTTCAGTTTAGAGCTTGTATAAAACAAGTCTGCACATGTGACGTGAATGGTCCACCATATCAACAAGAACACCTCACACCAACTGTCACGTATGGTGATGGAGGACTAATGATTGGGTTTGTGTAAATTTTAATGTGATGTGTAAAGAAGAGTGGGCCAAAATTCCCTCACAACTATGTGAGAAACTGTTGAAGACACGCAATGCAAATTTCAAGCCAAAATGGGAGCAGTGCCCCCTTGTGACTGGCTGCAGTTCAAGCGTGAACATATAAATAAATGGTACTTTTTTTAGCTTTATTTTCCATTGACTTATTTTGTTTCACATAGTTTGTACCCCCATCCATCCATACATCCATCCATACATCCATCCATGCATAGGCCTGTCACGATAACACATTTTGTTGGGCGATTAATTATCTCAGAAATTATTGTGATAAACGATAATATTGTTTGAAACATGACAATAATTAGTGATAATCAAATTTAAGAATAAAAGTCAGTTAATTTATGTCTAGTACCTTTATTTGACCACTGGATGGCAGTATAAGACTGTTTAAACCGAAGGATTAATGCTAGTGAGTGAGCGAGCAGCATGTCTAAGAAAAATGGGAGGGAGGCTTCTTGACATGACATGGGGGCGGCTGTGGCTGAGTGGTTAGAGCAGTCGTCCTCCAATGCAAGAGTTGGGGGTTTGAATCCACCAGCAGTCACATGTCAAACTGTCCCTGGGCAAGACACTGAATCGCTCATTGCCTCTGATGTGTGTCCCATCAGTTTATGAATGTGATAAAAAGGTCTGATTAGTCTCTTTAGAATGATTTGTTAAATTAGCTTTGTAGAGATCTAGTAGAGTGCTGTATGAATGGGTAAATGAGGACACTGATTGTAGTGTAAAGCGCTTTGAGTATCTCCATAAGATAGAAAGGCGCTATATAAGTACAGTCCATTTACCATTTACATGGGTTGTCTTTCGTTCTTGTTTTTCGGTTTTCAAAATGGCGGATGCTCGGAATGTTTTGAGTTCTTTAGCATAGCATTTGTCACGCAAAGCTTTTAATAAAAAAAATCAGTAAACAAGTTCTCAGCTTCCAACATTTTTCAGTCAGGTCATCTGGACAGTTTCTTTTTTTATGCTGAAACGTTTCGCCTTCGATCCGGAAGGCTTCATCAGTCAAGGAAACAAACAACACAAAACTGATTCGTCCCACAACAGCTTACTCCAAAGTGGAACAAACCAGTTATGTTGGTGCTAAGATGGTCTCTTTGGCATGCCCCCTCCTCCATTGCCGGCCCTCTTCCTCGTTGACAGTCGTGTTAAACTGGTTGAAAACAACAAAGTCCATGCTCAATAATCCTGATATATAATCCAACATTTTTCAGTCAGGTCATCTGGACAGTTTCATGTTTGTGCTGAAACGTTTCGCCTTCGATCCAGAAAGCTTCATCAGTCAAGGAAACGCACAACACAAAACTGATTCTTCCCACAACAGCTTACTCCAAAGTGGAACAAACCAGTTATGTTGGTGCTAAGATGGTCTCTTTGGCACGCCCCCTCCTCCATTGCTGGCCCTCTTCCTTGTTGACAGTCGTGTCAAACTGGTTGAAAAAACAAAGTTCATGCTCAATAATCCAGGTATACAATCCAACATTTTTGACACAGCTGTCAACAAGGAAGAGGGCCGGCAATGGAGGAGGGGGCGTGCCAAAGAGACCATCTTAGCACCAACATAACTGGTTTGTTCCACTTTGGAGTAAGCTGTTGTGGGAAGAATCAGTTTTGTGTTGTTTGTTTCCTTGACTGGTGAAGCCTTCTGGATCGAAGGCAAAACGTTTCAGCACAAAAAAAGAAACTGTCTAGATGACCTGACTGAAAAATGTTGGATTGGATACCTGGATTATTGAGCATGGACGTTGTTAAGTTATCAGCTTCTTTTTGCAGAGAAAAACAACTTTTTACACAAAGGCACGGGTTTCAACCGTGAATGTTGTAGCTTTGACAAGACGGAGGTTTTTTCTCCTAGGTCGGCCTGTTAGCTTAGCTCGTAGCTTAGCTGCTTTTAATGATCCAAAAGTGTGATTTTGGACGGTTAAAACAGATTTTAAAGAGAAAAGAGAAAGGGAGGGGTCAGTGAAGAGCACCAGAGTTGAGTCTTTTATCATCCAGTGTCTTCAGTAGAAAGAGAGACTCTAAAAAACAATAAAGCCGATGAATGAAAATGAGGTTGATAATTTTCATTCATCATGTGATTAATTGATTTATTGTTTATCACGACAGGCCTATCCATCCATCCATCCATCCATCCATCCATCCATCCATCCATCCATCCATCCATCCATCCATCCATCCATCCATCCATCCATCCATCCATCCATCCTTCCATCCAGCCATACATACATCATCTGTCACTTGCTCTAGGGCAGCAGCTTGAGAGCAGGAAGGCCTAGACATCTCTTTCATCAATCACCTCATCCAGCTCTTCTGGAGGTTTCCAAAGCATTCCTAGAACATAGTTTCTCCAGCGTGTCATGAGTCTTCCCTGGTGTCTCCTCATATTTGGATATGCCCTGTATGCCTTGAGGCATTCAGGGGTTGTTCTTACAAGATAGGCAGCAGTAAAAGGCAAATGCCATGGCACTCTGACCCTAGGTGTAGACTTGGTTTTTCACACAGCTTCTTCATTTGAGCTTCAATTTAGTTTACTGAATAACGACGTGGTGAAACCTGTGCTTTCTTGTACAGTTGAGGCTGATTTGAATTATTTTAAAATCTGGTCATTTTCACAAGCTCATTTTTATTCCTGATCTAGAAAACTGGATTTAGATTTCCACCAGTTCTGCTGTGGATAAGTAGTCTACCAATTTTTTTTAGTTTGACAATGTTTGCATGTCAATCAGTTAAAAGTCTTTTATGAACCACTGGATGAATTTGTTGAATCTCTAAAGCTGCTTCTCTGTTGTTAAGTGCAACTCTGATCTTGTAATTTCTATTCGTTCTTCTCAGGTGTAGGTGTGTCTCCCTTGGGAGTGTGTCCCCCACTCTGTGGGTGGGATCCTCTGAGTTTTGGGAGGGGGCGGGGCTTACGGCAGCACTCGCTAAGGACAGTAACTGCTGATTGATTAGTGCCTTTATGTGCCGCCTCTAAAAGTCTTAAAACTTACTAAAAATAGCTAGATTTGTTGCGCGTCACTTTAAAAACTAAGTCACTGGAGGGGTCTGAAAATTTGCTAAAGTCGCTAAGTTGGCACCACTGGAAGTTTGCAAGTACAGCCTTGGTTCATCAAGTGACGTCGATCCATGGGCCAATCAACAGCTGCAGTTTGCTGACATCAGAACATTCACTCGGCTCGGATTGTTTGGAACCACAGCTGAGGCGGGTCCAAAACTCAAACAGGAACAGGGAATGGAGACACAACTGACCAATGTTGAGTCAATGCACACTGATTAAAGTCACGTCCGTGGGGAAGCGGCTTGAGAAGTTAATCATTAGTTGTAGATCCACAATCGATTACCCTTTGGAGTCAGCCCAGTTCAAGACCAACGTTAATCAGCTTTAAGACAACAGAAAAATGGCTGTGACACTATCATTTTTACAGATGTAAAGTTAAATTTGACTGTTTTAGTATTGATTTTAAACTTTTAATGTTAAACAGTAAGGCCCTAAATGGACCTGCCTGACCTCATGTAGCTGCATGTGTCCTCCAGATCCCTGAGATCCAATGATCATTTGCTTTTAGTCATCCCGAGGTCCAGGCTGGTCCTAAAACCATCAAGAGCTGAAGCCTGTCTGATATGAAGAGGCAAACTTTTTGTTTATTTTTGTGCTCTCTTGTGTTTGATATTATGTTCTATTTCGTATAGGCTTCGTCCTTTAAGACTGTCGCTGGTGGGTTTATCCCTCTGCGCTCAGCACTGCACTGAAAAAATTTTAGTCCGCACCCACCTGCTGTGTGTGGGCTTCACCCCCGGTCCGTACAAATTACGGTGAAATAGGGTAATCGGCTCCCATTTTTTCTTCAGCCAGCTAGCTAGCACTGTCAGAAGAACGTAGAAGGAAAAGTTGTCCAGCTTTGACCGGCACAACCTTTGCTAAGAATGCCTGGGTCTCCGCCACGCCAACCTCCTGCCGTCCCGGTGAGCTCTTCCTCCCTGAGGAGAAGCAGACTAACAGCCTTGTTCAAGGTAAGCGCCGAGGAGTGCTTTTCCGTGGCGGACCGCTACCCGCTGGACGACGCCATCGCCTTTTCTAATGTGTTTTTTCCTCGCGGTAATCGAATGATTTCCTCGGAAAAGGCGATGTTAGTAGCAGCCACACTGAATGTTTTCCGTGGCGGGCCGCTACCTGCTGGACGATGAATCGAATTACTCCTCTGAGAAAGGTGATGCGGAGCTGCCCCTTCCCTCCTGGAGATCGTAGTGACGGAAGACGAGTGGCCAAGCGGATGCTCAGCCACCTCGGATCTTCCCACATTAGGGCCCACACTGCTCCCAGCCGTCGGCGCCCTCCTCTCTGAGCTGCCCGGCATAGTCCAGGAGGATGTTAACACAAGGGATTTTTCCGTCCCTCGCCTCCCTCCACCCTGATCGGATGATCTAGCGGCATGGTTGGCTCCGCCCTGACTCGTCGCCCTGACCCCACCTGGCCTCGCTGTCCAGCTGTGACGTCACACTGGATCGAGGCTGCAGCTGGGCCGGCAAACTGAAGACATCTGTCTCCACCTTCGCCTCCATCTCCAGAGTGGAGGGTTTTACTGATTGGTGTTTTTTTCCCTCGGTCTCCCGCCTGCACATAGATCCTGCGCCCCAGAAGAGGTGGATTATCTTTGTGCCCCCCTCTGTGAGAACCGATCTGAATCACTGGGGAAACCTTCTCATTCTGTCAGAGGGAGTTCCCATCAGCAGGCCTACATCACACGTCTCAGTTTTTTTTTTTCACAGACGCGTTCCTGTCAAACTGGGAGGAATGTTTCTGTTCCAAGCAGTGGGAGCACAGTGTCTGGACCACATGTCACTTTACATAATGCGCTAGAATGTTTTTCATGGTCTGAAACGTGACTCAGCATTTTACCCCTGCTGCGGGATCAGCATTTTCTGATCCACACAGACAACAAGTGACGGCGGTTTACATAAACCGTCAGGGATGTGTGCGCTCAGCCCAACTGTTACGCATCGCGAAACAACTGTTGTGTTGGCCACACAGAAACATGCTCTCCATCAGAGCTGTGGATTTTTCCAGCGTTCCTGAACAGGCAAGCAGATATCATGTCGAGGGGCGATCCTCGCCACAGAGACTGGAGTCTCCATCCCGAGCTTATTTCTCGGATTTTTGGAACAGGTTGGGCCGAGCACCAGTGGACCTGTCCGCCACACGGGAGAATGCCCAGTGTCAATTATGGTTCTCACTGAACCCACGAGACGACCCACCGTTAGGAGTGGATGCCTTCGCTCACAGCCCATGGCCAAAAATGCTCCTTTATGCATTTCCTCCAGTCCTGCCGATATCACGGACCCTGAACCGGGTCCGGGAGGAAGTACCGTCAGTCATCCTCGTAGCTCTTGAACGCTTTTGCGCTCCGTGGTTCCTGAATCTTCAACGACTGATATCGGGTCGGCTGTGGAAACTGCTGTGTGTGTGTGTGTGGGGTGCTCTCCTCCAGGCAGGAAGAGTGATCAGGAGTTACCCAGAAATAGGTCAACATCTTTGGGTCTGTCCGCTGAACAGATCCGTTTAGAAAAGATGGGCCTCCCACAAGATGTGGTGCGTACGTTCAGGGTGCACGAGCTGCTTCCACCCCAACGCTGCACACATCAAATGGACAGTTTTTTCAGCGCTGGTGTGCAGAGAAAGGCGTGGAAGCCATTTCATGCCCACTAGGTGGCATGCTGTCCTTTCTGTAGAAGCTGATGGACAGATATCTGGCGTTCAGCACAATTAAAACTTATGCTGCAGCTATTTCTTCCTGTCACGAGGGCTTTGGTGACAAAACAGTTCTTGATCACCCGTTGATGAAGTGTTTCCTGAAAGGTGTACGGAGACACAGACCGGTGTCACGTCCACTAGCTTCACAGTGAGACCTAACGATGGTCCTGCACGCTCTTATCAAAGCTCATTCTGAGTTTTTAGATCAGGTTTTACTTTAATTTCTGTCATTTAAAACAGCCCTGCTGTTAGTTTCTGACGTCAGCAAAAGAGATTGAGTGTTTGCTTGCTCTCTCTGTTACTCTCTCATGTCTCAGAATTCAAGCTGACGGCAGTTCAGCTGTACTGCGTTTTAACCCTGCTCTGAAAAGCATCACAAGCTCATTCAGATCAAGAGTGATAACCTTGGATGGGTTTTATCCTCTTCCTCATAACTCTGAAGAGGAAGCACCATCTCACCTCTTTCTGTCCCATGCGCCCATTTTTCATGTTACGTGGTGCACACGGCCGCACTGCGCAGATTTCAGCGTATGTTTGTGCATTACTGGGACAGCTCTTCAGGACGTCCTCTATCCACCCAGCGCATCTCACACTGGTTGTGTGAGGATATTTCTGAAGTTTACAGTTCATCTGGACTGGATCCTCCAGAGAATCTCAGCGCATTACACCAGAGGGTTTTCATCCTCCATGGCTCTACATGGTGGGATGACAGTGGAGAATATTTGTATGGCGGCTGCCTGATCATCGCCATGTTCAATTATTTGTTTTTATCTACGTGATGTTTCTACTTTCTCCATAACCCATTCTGTTCTCAGGGTTCTGACAGAATGATTATTATTTGTTTCAGGGAGCCTCACTTTTGAGCTCACACATGCCTGCATGCAGTCGGTCGCAGTGTGAGTCCTCATCCTGAGGAGCTGTTTGTCTGCTCTGTTTATCATTACACTGTTACAATTCATATCCTCCGTTGTTCCTATTCACAGCAGCAGGTCTGCTATCTCAGCCTTTTTTCCTCACCAGAGATCTTCTCCAGTGCGCTCCTGCGCATGGAGCATGCAATTACGCAGCGCGTAATTACGCACACAGAAGGCTGAGTGATGATTTTTTTTTTTGTGTGCAAGCTGGTGCTTCATGTTGTGTCTGAATGGACCCAGTGAGGCCTAAACTACATCCTGCTTCGCCTTTAACCCACCAGTGACAGTCTTAAAGGACGAAGCCTATACGAAGTAGAACGTTGGTTATGTACTGTAACCCCAGTTTCTATGAGTATAGGCGTAGCCCTTTAAGCTCTGGGCCTCACTGGTTCCTAAATGGCTGAAGAAAAAAGCTATTTTGGGAGCCGATTACCCAGTCTCACCGTAATTTATATGGACCGGGGGTGAGGTCCACACACAGCAGGTGGGCGTAGACCAAAGTTTTTTCAGTGCAGCGTTGAGCGCATAGGGATAAACCCACCAGTGACAGTCTTAAAGGGCTACGCTTATACTCATAGAATCTGGGGTTACAGTACGTAACCAACGTTT
This sequence comes from Nematolebias whitei, assembly GCF_014905685.2. Taxonomy (NCBI): domain Eukaryota; kingdom Metazoa; phylum Chordata; class Actinopteri; order Cyprinodontiformes; family Rivulidae; genus Nematolebias; species Nematolebias whitei. The sequence continues at coordinate 17,591,466 of NC_056504.1, forward strand.
TACTCTTTGTTTTGTGAGCAGCACTTTGGCTATAGTAGTTTTTAAATACATTTTGATTTACCCTACTTTTTGCTGTATAAGTCGTACCTTTTTGCATAAATTAACATGCCCTACAGCTTATACAGCAAAGCGACTTATTTATGTTTTCCCCCCATATTTATAACCAAATTTTTGGCTGAGATCTGACCATTTCATTCATTCTGACATGGAAAATATTGAACACTACCATTTTCAGCCACTAGAGGACCCTTGAGTAATATGGTAAGACAATTGTCTCATTAATCGGTAAAAGTGGCTATTAATGAGACACTTGGCTTGCCATACCAAGTAACCTTTGTCTCGCTCCGGAACGCCTGGAGCAAATACCAAATCAGCTTCATTTCGCCGTACTGCCCAGGCGAAATGCAACTGATTTGACCATTAAAGTGCATTTGTTAAACTGAGACACACCTCTACTATAAAGTCGAGTAAACAAATAATTGTTTTTAGGTGGTTATCTTGGTAAATTTTGAAGAAATGCACAGCGAGTTCTCCCTCTGCACACTCCACTCCCACAGCTGCAAATCGGCTTTTGAAATGCAGCTGATATTATCGCAAAGTTCATCTATTAAGGAAAAATTAGACTGAGACACACAGCTTTACTATAATTTCGAGCAAACAAATAATTGTTTTTAAGTGTTAATCTTGTTGAATTCTTGTTAAAGTCCTCCCGTGCACGCTCCCGCAATCACCATTTGGCAGCCCATCAATTTTTGGCACAACACTGGCCCACATTTCCAGGTTGTCAGTGGTGATGTGTAACAAATGCGATGCGTCAGCTGTGACGCATATTAGATGCAACGTATTTATGTTTTTTCCATTTTATTAGACATATTTGGACTGATGTGACTTATATGGCGGTGCGACGTGTACGGCGGAAAATACAGTAAGTTTTTTTGTGGCAGTAGCTGAGAATGACCCTCGTGTTGCTGTTTGGTGTAATGTTTTTACACTATTAGTGCTTAGTGTGTTATTTAGTTGATGTTTTTCTTAGTTCATATCTTGGATCTTATTACGGTTTTTCATTTACATTTTATTGTTGGGACCCTTTGTACATAATCTCATTCCACCACATGCACCACATGAGATGCGAATGACAAAGAAATCTCTGAATCTGAATCTCTCTGAACATGCGAGTTCTGTTAGCACTCGGAGTACAACACCTTTGATTAAAACTTTTGCAAGGCAGCAGGTGATTCCAGTCTTGACTTCATGTTGTTGAAAGCTCTGTTCTGTTTCCACCTCATGTCATAATCTGAGCATGCTCAGTAAATGGCTTTGATACCTTCTGCTTTCAGAGTCTTAAGCCCACAAAATGACCCAATTACATTTTAATAGATAAAATGGCCTTAAGAACTTCTTTGGTAAAGTTGTTTCTCTCGTTCTTCACTCTGCACGTACCTTTTCTTTCACATTATCTTTTCCCTCTCCTTGCATATTTAATGGGCTGGCTGCTGGTGCTTTGTAGTCTTTTGTTTTCTCTGCAGCCTGTAATAAATTAAGACCTTCTGTGCCTCTTCCATGTGTTTTGACTGCTTCCAGAAGTGAGGAAATGGTGCCGTGACACGAGCTGCCATGTGCTCATGCTTTATGCAATAGAGACAGATTTTTGTTCTGTCATAAAATTTTATGCACAAAGCTTTTTAAATTTTTATTTAATGCAATGCAGTTGCTTTATTTTTGTAGATGGGACAGTATTGTGGCTGGAAAAAATAAAAGGAATGTGTAGTCTGCAGCTTTGTCCAGCATCATCGTGTAAAGCATGGGTCAGATTTTTTTCCAGCACCTTCCCATCCTAATCTGCAGCGTGTCACTGTCCATCAGTCATGCAGAGAAACAAGTGTCAGGCTTGGAGACTGGCCTGATTCCACCTGTCATCTTTTCACTCGCAGCAAACGCTGAACTTTTTTTTCCCCTCATTGACTGGTGAAACCATTTTCCTCCCACAGTTCTCCCAAAACACCAGACTTTGAAAAGAAAGGCTTTTTGTTCTCTTTTTGTTTGACAGACGTTCCCCCATGGCTATGACAACATTTCTGTTGAACATGTTGTCATTACATCAAACTTTCTCTCTCTCTCTCTCTCTGTGTGTGTGTGTGTGTGTGTGTATTAATTGTAGGCAGTGCTGAAGTTTACACGACACCATATGTCTTGGAACCTCCTTTCCAGTTGAACCTTGAAGATGAGCATCTACATGTACTGATCAATACGTGTCTCTAGTCTTGTCTCTTAATTACTTGTTTAGATTAAAATTTTCAGATTAGAATGTTCAGATTAGAATGTTCAGATTAGAATGTTCAGATTAGGGTAGATTTTTTAGCATTTTTTATATAAATGCATTTATCTGTTTGTTATTGTATTGTTGTGTATCTGCACTGTGCATTGTATTGTTTTTGCACATAATGTTCTATGTTACACTGTGATCCTGGGGAACGCTGTTTCATTTCGGTATGTACTTGTAGCTGAAATTCAATTCATCCATCCATCCATCCATTATCTTTACCCGCTTATTCCATTTTTGGGTCACGGGGGTCGCTGGTGCCCATGTCCAGCAATCACTGTGCGAGGGGCTGGGTACACCCTGGACGGGTCGCAAGTCCATCACAGGACCACATAGAGACAAACAACACAAACAACCATTCACTCTCTCACTCACACCTAGGGACAATTTAGAGTTACCAATTAGCCTAACATGCATGTTTTTGGTCTGTGGGAGGAAACCGGAGCACCCGGAGAAAACCCACGCATGCACGGAGAGAACATGCAAACTCCACCCAGAAAGGCCCCTGGACCGGGGTTTGAACCAAGGACCTGCTCGCTGAGAGGCAGCAGCTCTACCAGTTGCGCCACCGTGCTGCCCTGAAATTCAATTCAATTCAGTTTATTTATATAGCACCAAGAAATGACAATAAAACCTCTGACTCTGTTTTCACCATGGAGCTAAATGTGACTTCAAGTGACACTGTTACCTTTCAGAGATGAAGTGGGAGTTTGTTGGCTGTCACACAACAGATGAGTGGACAGATGAGAGAGAAGCACTTTTAAAATATGCACTGTGCAAAAGTCTTGAGTCACCCCCAATTTCTTTATAGTTTGACAGAATCAGAGTCATGGAAAACACGTAAACATTGAGCATGAACTCAAACATATCTTGGTTTTTACGTGTCACTCTAGTTTTTTTTTTTTAATTATTCTTATTTATTTATTGATACTTGTAGCCCTGAAATAAAATGTAGAAAACTGGAAAACAATCTTACTTTAAATACAAATGAAATTTATTCACATGTAATACAAATCAAAAGACGTGTTATGACTAATTCTAGACTAATTTATAACATGAAGGTGACTGAGTTGGATCAAAAAATAAATATGTTGACACTATTAAAATGGCATGAGAGAAAAAGAAAATATAAAGACAAAATGTTATAGTAATAAATTAGTACTAACCCCAGAATTGTTATAAAATGATGTGACACAAACAGCAAGAAAACAGAACTGTTAGGCCATTTAATTTTTTAAGGTTAAAGTTCTTGTTTTGATGCTTGTTGTCTTTTATTTGAGTTTTTCTTGTGATGAGCTGTCTCTACTTCTATAATGTGAAGGTCTGCAGGTTCTGAAGAGTTCAGCAAACAACAGGTTGTCTTTCATGTGTACTTTTCCTTATATGAAAGCTTTTATTTGAGATTTCATTCACCCTTCATTTATACTGGTTAAGCCCTATTCGCACGGGATTAGTTTTACCTAAGGGCCAGTGTAATCTCCCCAAAGTCTACTTTTTATGTGACACATTCGCATGGGATAACCAAAGTCTGATATTTAACTGAAATTCACGGACGTGTTCCGGTTATGATGTTAACGCGCTGCGTTGTCACGACCGGGCTGGTCCATATAATGTGTTTAATGTGTGGGCTGGGCCAGGCCGGTCTCAGGCTTTGATGTGGTTTTATGAATCAGCACTAAAGAAAACTAAAGAATGCACAATATAATATTGTGTTACTCTACTTGTTGAGGAGGAGGCAGGTCTGACTGGCCGGTTTAAGAGGTAAAAAAGTCACATTAAGCTCAGATGGACAGCTGTCATCGGCCGTGAGCGTCCGCTGACCTGCCGGTTGAAATAGACTTGCGACTTGTCCAGGGTGTCCCCTGCCTCTCGCACAGTGATGGCTGGACATGGGCACCAGCGATCTCGCTACCCAAAAAGGAAGAAGCGGGTAAATATAATGTGTAGTGAACTAAGCCTCAGGTCAAAAACCTGACCCTGAGGGCCTTCCTGGAACAGACTTCCTCATTGTTCAGAGCGTTCGTCGGGTAGAGCCACAGCGAGACGTCGTGGCATCGACGGACTCTCGTCACTCCATTAGAAACTGCTCGGAACTTCTGTTCCTCTGAACTTTTCTCGTTCAGGAACTCCTCGTTCGAGGTTCTCTCCGGAACTCTTGTTCAGCTTGGAACTTTGTTCTACTTGGAACTAGGAAGTGTCGACCCTTTTAAAGAGGTCACTTCCGGTTCCTCTGAGAACTTCCTGATTGGTTGAACGAACCAACAGGGGTGTGGTTTTAGTGACGTAAGAGGTTATTACAAGTCAAGGAGACAGAGTAGATATTTTAAGAACAGACAGAAAGATGTTTTGAAGAAACAGAGACATTTAGGAGCCAGTCTCCTTCTATCTATCTGAGAGAGTTAAACATGACATTTCGTTCCGATAAACATGTTTTTGACCGTTCCTTGACTTTTGACCGACTCACTCCTTCTCATTTCAGACAGAAGATCAAAGATGCATCATTACTTTGTGACAGGCATTTTAACTTGATTTCTACTTTGAATGAGGATTAAAAATCATTTATACTGTTTCACAGTTGATTTAAAATGAGTAGTTCACTTCAACATTTAAAAATGATTTGAACTAAACACACTTTGATTATCAAGATATTGTAAAATAGTAATGATAATGAAACGAGAGTGTTCTTTCAATTGACCAGTGCAGGACACACTCAGAAAGTCTCTGGATGAGCTTAATTTGTGTTTCTGGACTCAAATCAATGAAATAACAGTTCCTGTTCCAGGAAGGCCCTCAGAGTCAGGTTTTTGACCTGAGGCTTAGTTCACTACAAATGGATGGATGGGTTAGCTCATCACGCGCACATCTCCGCACCTGCTGTCATCTGCGGTGAAAGAAGTGGCAGCATAAACACTGTCCCCTACCCGGGGACCATATATTAATTAGATTTTTTGGAACAGGGAGATGGAATAGGGGCTTGTTCAGTCCACTCCACACATCGACCAGGTATTGCAGTATCTCCTGGACCGGTGCACGAGAAAAAGGAAAAAAAAAAGCTGAAGCAAGCAGCGCGTTCATTTAAAATAGCCTTGTTCTATATTTTTCCAAATTATTTTGCTTAAACAAAAACAAAAAATGCCTCATTACATATCAGATCCTGCACATTTCTGTCCAAATCACAGAGATGCCTATTCACATTGGATTAGTATCACATGACCTCAGAGTTCAGCAAAATATAGTAGGTAATTTGCGAGGGAATTTTCACTTTACAAATTACTGACATGGCCAATTCACACAGGATTAACAACACAGACAATCTCCGTAATTATTACAAATAGCATGTGGTCCCTAGGTAAAACTAATCCCGTGCAAATAGGGCTTTAGTCTCATTGAGCCACGAGGACCCATTTACAAGAAAGACCTGTAGGTCATTGATATGCTGAAAAATGAAAAAATTGTCAATCACTGAATAATGGACTGCTTCCATACTATTAAGAACCTTGAAAGGATTTCTAACATCATCTGAAATGTTGTCCTGACTCCCAAACTAAGACAAAACTACCACTGTGTTTTACACAGAGCTGTAGAAAGTCAGAGAGGCAGCTCTGTTCTGTCCTGCACCTCTTTAGATGTTGGCATTAGAACTAGAATTGCACTCAGGTCCAAAAAATCCTACCCGACCTGGCCCTAGCCTGTAGCCATCATTTCTGAACCCCACCCGATTCGACAAATTAACAGTAATCACAGGTCCGAACCCGAAAAAAGCCCAACTTTTTTAATTAATTTGACTGCTTATATAGTTATTAAAGCCTCCAGTATACTGCCGCGTACGTCCGTTCATGCGTACGTACGCGTGTACTGTGCGCAGAGGGTTCAGACATGATACTCCAGCGTACACCCCGAGCAGCTGCAGAGCAGCTTCACAGACAAGGGGCGTTTACCTTCGGGACAAATTGAGGTCGCCGATTGGTCATTTGCTGACACGCCTACTGAATTGATTGACAGGTCGGAAAAAAGAAAAAAAGCAAGCGTTGGCAGCCTGATCCGCAGCGGTGTTCTGTGTTTACTGTATATGTTGTTAATAAAAAGATATAAAAAATAAAAAAACAGGGAGCGCTGGCTCTTCAGTCCACACATCAGACCAGTCCACCAGAAAATCTCCAGACCCTCCCACAGCCATGCTGGACCTGAGTTTAATTCGCTCGTGACAAATTCCTCCATTTCTCACCATTTCAGTCATTGCATCAACGGAGAAGGAAGAGATCACTGCCTTTTGGCAAAAAAAACCAAAAGAAAAGGCCAGATCAGGGATGAAGAAGGGGAATTTAATACATTGGTGTCGCATACAAAACAGTCCGTCGCTGGGCAGTTTATTGTGCGACACAGAGTACGCGTATGTGATCGTAAAAATTTGAGCCTTGCACGGCCATGCCCTGGGGGGTACGCACGTACCTCTGCGTATGTACGTGCGTACCTCTGCGTATGGATGTACGCTGCAGTATACTGGGGGCTTAACAGTCGGCAGACACACGCGGCTGAGTAAAGTGGGTAGAAGATCAGAGCTGAGGGGGTGTTTGTCCTTTCATGGCCGTCAAAGTGCATTAAATACTTGCTTCTGCTTGCATTCTGCATTATTCAGACACGAACCCTGCTCTGACATGTCGGATGTTTTGTGTCAGCTGTTTGGGTCGTTGGCCGTGCCTGTCCTCTGAGTGCAGTGGCTGAATGAACGTCCATTTGGGCTTTGATGGATCGCTGGCAGTAGTCCATCTGAAGCTTAACTGAACTTTTTACCTCTTTCAAGGCCGGTCAATGCGCGGTCAAATGGCCACGTGCGGCTGGTGATTGTACGGAAAGCCATGTTGCCATATAATTGGATCATCAGCCGCGTACGTCTGCTGATGCTATCAAAAGCCAGACACCGACCCGGCCTTAATCTTGTTTGAGTGGGACCAGGCTCTGGGTTTGGGTTAGAAATGACAGCTCTAATTAGAACCATGCTCCATACGTCCGTTCTACCGCGATCCTCTCATAAGGTTTGTCATCAACGTGTGCCACACTGCTGCAGCATGGCAGCACTGATGAGAGCTCTGCTTCGACTCACACTTTAGTTCATTGTTGTTGTTTTTGTTTTTTTTACTTTTTGCACATGCACTGCACTCCCATGCTACGGGTATGACAGTGACATACTTTTGGAGTTGCGATTGTCAGTGAGTGGGAACTTTGGGCCGACTTTTGGAGACTCGGCATTGGACATTTTCCCCTGGGTCCTTGTTTACTTGGGCGCTGTAAGAGGGAAAAATAAACACGCAGAAATGCAGAAAACCCCCTCTTCCCCTAAGGTTTTGCTTTCAGGTGTTCCATTCTCTGAGGAATAGACTGGATGACCTGCGCGCATGGATTTATTGCAAGTGGGACACGAGGAGCTATTTGTCTTTGCCTTTACGGAAACATGGCTGAAGCTGTCTATCCCCAACTACTGTCTACCTGCTCGACAGAACTTAGTCACATCTGGAACACCTAATATGTTAATTGCTACTGCACAGTGTGGCTGTATCTTGTGTACTGTCTTGGTTCAGTTCATCTCTATGGGTATGTTTACATGGACATAAGTAACCGGATCAAATGGCCGGTCGGAATAAAAGTGTGTCATGTAAACACTCCGTTCGGGTTATTTTTTGTGTATTCAGCGCGATCCGATATAATTTGTGATCAGAACGAAACGGGTGGTTTACGCCGATCCGAAACCCGATCGGTGCGCATGTTGTAGAACTTCTTCTTCGGTGGTTTTTTTAAGGAGAGTTTACCACTCTGCGCATGTCAGTACTGCTGTTCAGAACAAAGTCTGCTGCATGTAAACGCTCGTCATGAACAGATTGTGCCCATGTAAACGATACATTTGAATTATTCAAATAGAACACATTTCAATCCGGTCAAAGAATTCTGCGCATGTAAACATAGCTAATGTTGCTCACTGCCTGTGCAGTGGCCTGCCATACACCCCGTGTGTTGTATGTCGTGTGTAACATGTATCGTGTGCATTTAATCAGTGTTACTGCCTGTGAGGTACTTGTTTGTACTGATTCATCCTAGTTGCACCATTGTATGTTGTATCATGTTATTTACTATATTTATTTTGGACCTTGTAGATGTTGTTTCTTTTTCAATTTTTGGTGCTTTGTTTTGTACTTTTGTCGCATGCTTTGGTATTTCTTGTTTATTTTTAAAAACATTTGGAGAGTCAAGACGGTTTTTCTTGTCCTGAGCATTTCATTGCATTGTTGACCTTATGTTGACCTGCATACTACCGTCAACTACTGCATCCATGCTGGGTTGTTTCCATGACCTTGTCTAGGCTGTAGCCCAGGCATGAGGCCAGTGTGGCCAGTCCTGCTTCAAACAGTCATTGACCACGCCACCCTGGTGGGCTCAGACCCCACATCATGGATACACTATCACTGCTGCCCCCACAATTTTTTATCTAAAAAAAAAAAAACAAGAATTATTTCTCATATTGTTTAAAGTCTTTACATGAGAGTCTGGCTCCTTGGAAACATTTTAATAGAAATGTAGGGATAATACAAACCCCATACATCCAAACATCTCCTGTGGACCAGGATCATTGAGCCTAAATTATATTTAATCATAATACCCATCATTATCACATCTGTGTACTCCTTATTCCCACTAACTTGAAGTGCGTAGGTTAAGGTTTATAGTAATTTTCCATCCATGTCATTATCATTCTGATCCTTCCACGTTTCTCATTAGTGTTTTTTATAGTCATTTTTTATTGTCTGTCCATGTGATGAGAATTTTAATATGCCACTTGTAATCCATCTGACAAGTTTCTTGAATTCTTGTCACTGTCTTTTTTTATATAGTAAATTTCAGAATAATGTGGTTGGACATGTGCCGAAGCTCCGCCGGGCTGAGGAGGTCATGCACCTGGCAGTGGTAGCATGTGGGAATCGTCTGGACGAGACCCTCACTATGGTCAAATCTGCCCTGCTGTTCAGCCTGAAGAAGATCAAGTTTCACATTTTTGCTGAGGACCCCTTGGTGCCACGTTTTGAGGAAAAGGTAAGGCAACTTTATTGTGTGCTTGTCCAACATGTGTTTTTGTAGCGCTCCCTAACAGCTTAAGAGGTTTTTTTTTCCTTTGGCTAGTTAATTGAAAAAAACACTTTTCTGTTTTCATTCTGCAGGCAGGAAACTCTTGCTCTCTCTTTGTAAAGATTAAGGCATTTCAACTCTCTGACTCACTTTTACCGGCTCTTTTATCTCAAGTCTGAGGTGTAATATATCACCAAGACATCCAGCTTTTTCTGCACTGCTGCGTTTCACTTCAAAGTCACCTTTACAGAGACACTTTCCCTGACTTTAGTTTGTGTGTTAGCTGTATAACACTTCAGGTAATCAGATACAACATTTAGTATCTTTAATCTAATTCTTCAGCTTGTAAAACCGCTTTTGTGTGTGAAAATATGTATTTCATCCAAGCAAGTGTTAACATAGAAAGCTTTCTTTCTGTGTCTGCACCTCTACAAAAACTGTCCTCCAGTATAACGGACAGTTGCATTTGTTCAAGTAAAATCCAAATGAATAATAAATAGAGCACATCTCCCTAATAAGTTAGACAATAACTCCTTAATATTTTTATTTATGTAATTTTAACATAAAATTGCATTGTATCACAGGAGAGTGTTTTTTTTTCTGCAAGACCTAAGTGTAAAAGAAGTTGTAGCAGTGTCCAACATACAGTATGTGGAAACAAAACAAAAAAAACTTTAATTAAACAAAACTAAACCCTAATTTATTATCCCCTGCCGTAGAACGATGAGGGGAAACTGGAAATACCCTCCATCCATCTGTGCATGTTGTGAGCATGGTAACTTGAAAGAGTGAGGTATTGACTTCCATGTTGGTGTGTGTGTGGCTACATCAAAGCATAAGAAAGGTTCCTTTCAAAAAGTGGGATCTCACGTCAAAATCCAAGATGGCTGCTGCCATTTATGTATATATGTTAACCTTGTGAGCTAGATGACTTGAAAAGTAAGCAACGTTCCGACTTCCGTTTTTGTTTTTGGCTCCATTTATGCATAAGAAAGGCCATTTTCAAAAATTGGGTTGCCATGTCAAAATCCAAGAAGGCCACCACCATAGTAATATATAAACCAACCACCCTTATCATTTGAAGAAAGTATGATTTCTAGTTTTTATATTTCTTAAAAGTATAGTTTCCTCTAGTTGGGGTGGCCTTTGGAATGAGACACAACTTTGCTATAATTTCGAGCAAAAAAAATTTTTTAGGTGGTTATCTTGTTAGGGCAGCACGGTGGCGCAACTGGTAGAGCTGCTACTTCTCAGCGCGCTGGTCCCTGGTTCAAATCCTAGTCCGGGGGCCTTTCTGGGTTGAGTTTGCATGTTTTCTCCGTGCATGTGTGGGTTTTCTCCAGGTACTCCAATTTCCTCCCACAGACCAAAAACATGCATGTTAGGCTGATTGGTAACTCTAAATTGTCCCTAGGTGTGAGTGAGAGACTGAATGGTTGTTTGTCTCTATGTGTCCCTGTGATGGACTTGCGACCCGTCCAGGTTGTACCCCGCTCCTCACACAGTGATTGCTGGACATAGGCACTGGCGATCCCCGGGACCCAAAATGGAAGAAGCAGGTAAAAGATAATGGATTGGTTGTCTTGTTAAATTTTAAAGAAATGCAGCGGCATGTCCATCTGCCCATGCACGCTTGGCAGCACCAAGGCAGTGAAACCATTTTTGAAATGCAGCTGATTTGACCATTAAAGGGCAGTTTTTAAGGAATAGTTCAACTGAGACACGCCGTTCCTATAATTTTGAGCAAACAAATAATAGTTTTTAGGTGTTTATCTTGTTAAATTTGCACAGCGACTTGTCGCATGCACGCGTTTACTTCCGTGTATCGGCTTTTGAAATACAGCCGATTTGACCCTCAAAGTGCATTTATTAAGCAAACATTACACTGAGACACACCTTTACTATAATTTCGATCAAACAAATAATTGTTTTTAAGTGTTAATCTTGTTAAAGTCTTGTTATAGTCCTCCCGTGCACATTCATGCGGCCGCCGTTTGGCAGCCCATCGATTTTTGACACAACACTGGCCCACATTTCCGGGTTGTCAGCAGTGATGCGTAAAAATTGCGACGCGTCAGCGATGATGCATAATAGATGCAACATATACGGCGAAGTGACATATTTATGTATTTTCCCACTTTATTAGACAAATATGGACTGATGCGACTTATAGGGCAGTGTGACGTGTACGGCGGAAAATACTGTACTATTCCTACTCTGTGTTTTTTTTTTCTTATCGCAGGGTTTCACGGTACGGATCCCCTGCGATAAACGAGGGACTACTATATATATATATATATATATACTTATATTTATATATGATGCCATTCCTTAGATTAGCTTTAGTAGTCAAAAATGACTAAACGTCATTGCACTGAACAACCATTATACAGGTCCTTCTCAAAAAATTAGCATATTGGGATAAAGGTCATTATTTTCCATAATGTAATGATAAAAATGAAACTTTCATATATTTCAGATTCATTGCACACCAACTGAAATATTTCAGGTCTTTAATTGTTTTAATACTGATGATTATGGCATACAGCTCATGAAAACCCAAAATGCCTGTCCCAAAAAATTAGCATAT
>NC_056504.1:17623488-17664034 GCF_014905685.2 Nematolebias whitei
CCCCCCCCCGAAAACAAAACCTCAGTATAAACGGCGTGTAGCTCAGCTATGTCTCTGTCTCTCCCCCCACTCCAAAACTGCCGGTACAAACAGCACGCAGTTGTGTGTGTGTCGTTCCCCCCCAATTGAACAAAATCACAGATGAAATGAGCGCCCCACCATGGTAAGTTATTTAGGAGAAACACTGATGTCACTTTCAAAATGACCAGACTATCCCTTTAAATTTTAGTGTATTTTCTGCAGTTGACAGACGCTACTGTCAGTGTTCAATACAGCACAACAAATTATTATTGTTGTTTTTTTTTACATTTAAGACAGAATGTTAAGATGCACTTTGTAATTTTAGGACTGTGTGTTGCTTTTTTAAGAATGTCCACATGTAACTCCACACTGCTACGCTGAGTCAAACCAAAATGTGCAAGATAGTTTTGTGGTGAATAATTCCAGCTGATGATGTGTTTACTGTTAAAGGAGATGAGTGGTGTGTGTGCGTGTGTGATGAATGTCTGTTCTGACACATCAGTCCACAGTTTTATTGTTATTTTGAATGTAATGTGTCACATCCTCCCACCTGGAAACTGAAACTGACCTTTCTGTCTCCATCTTTCTAAATAAAACGATGCAACGAACTGAACCGACTTCAGCCTTGTTTTCACTTGTGCTTGTGGACGGTGATTCTTCAAATCAGTGAAATTCATCCCTCTGACTGTCCATGACAGGAAGTCATCTTCCTCACTTTAAGTCATGCTTGCTGGACGGCCGTTTTTGGTTCAGGCGACTGTTTTTAACTGCTGTTTTTATTTTTATTTTTTTTGTTGGTAGTGTTTTCCATGTTTCTTTATTTATTTTGTGGGGAGTGGAGAGTAACATTTGATCTCTAAATATTTCATAACTTTGGTGCACTTTGAAATTTACTTCATGATACCTTTGTGTCTCCATTAAGCACTGTTTTTAACTTTTTTTTTACGCATTTTTGTTGGCTTAAGTTTCCTTATTCCTCTATTTGTCTTGTGTTTTTATGCATCTGTTTGCTTATTCACCCTGATTATATTTTGTCTCCATAAGTTTCCTTCCTATCTTTGGTTCCTTATGTGACTTTTTATTTCCAATTGCATCATTTTTATCTTTTTGTCTCCTATATCCATTTGGTCTTTTTTGTCCTTTTAAACTCTAAATGCAAATGTTTTCGCTTTTTGCCTCATTTATAATTTTTTATGTCTCCTTATATTATTTTCCACCGTTCAGCCTTTTTCATCCTCCTTTCTTTCCCTTCTTTAAATATTTCAGCTAACATTGAAAGGTCATCTGTTATTAATGTCACTTTCATATTCTACAGCAAATAGCAGCCATTCGGCACTCACTTAGGATTTATGTTGCATTTTTGCAGAAAACAAGTTTTTCTAGTTTAAAGCTTGAGCAGGAACATTTACATTGACTGGACTTGAGTCATTATTTACTTTATTTATTTATTTACTTTATTTAATTTAACAGGCAAATTAAAAAAGATGTGCTCAGTGTAGATAAATAGACCATCATACCTAACTTTCTCGGTGTTAAAACACATGTTCTGTTAAATCAGTAACTATGACCAAAAGTGCTAGCAGAGTTTTTATGTATTTATTAGTGCATTTCGTTAAAGCCCAGCTACGTGCTGCGGGGGGGATGATGTTGAGCGCAGCTGTGTCTGACCTCTCGGCGGGCGCCATGTTGAAATGCGCTCTCGTTGCCTGTAGCTTAGCAGCAGTTAGCCACCAGTCTGACTGAGGGCAACGACGTGATGGAAATTGACTCGCTTGAAGAGGCTCTCAGAGGTCACATAATCTTTTTTAGACTGAACTGCTTTGAATATGACAACTTGATAAATATATATTTACATTCTCGTTCTGTTTTTATAATGAATTAATGGATAGTAGTTTAGAAGCTAGCGCCGTTAGCTTGCCGCTACTTAGCCAGTGCTAACAACAAGGCTTTTACGGAAACTTAGCTGCCGAATATATTAGCCAGGACTCGGCTAACGCGTTATAATTATTTCTTATTATATTTATGAATCTGCTCGTTTCTTCCCTCTTTGTTTAAATGAATTGCACGCTAGTGTTTTAAACGCATTAGCTTTGTGATGTGTTTTGTTTTTTAAGACGGCTGAAAGCCGGTTTCGGCTAACTTAGCATAGCAGGCGGTGCGCTAAACTGGAGCTAGCTTTTGATACTGAGCGTTTGAAACTAGATTGATTTTACAAATTGATCGGGCTAATCAGATAATTGAACGGGACAAGTGCCATCGAAAGTTATAAAATAGACCATGGTTGTAGAAAGGCGAGTCATCCTGCTTCAGTGGCGGTTCTACAGTAAATGATAGGCTTTATGTAAATGGTAACCAGTTCACATAATCGTGTCTGTTTGTTCACCTCGTGGTTCATTCTTTCCACCTTCAGATTTTGACAAGAAAACAAAGAAGGAGCCATCCCCTGTTTTGGAGCAGTTTTTATGCCATGTTGCCAAGACTGGACAGACCATGTAAGTGAACACTACAGGCCCTGTCTGTTCAACAGAACAAATGTACTTTTCATTTTTCTGGCTGCTCAGTTTAATTTGAAAGGTGAATAAAAGTAGCATGGTACCAAGGCAGGCCTCCCAAATTCATGTACTGTGCCATGAATTTGTCTTTAGTTTTTGAGAATTATTTATCTCGGGTTTTTTTTCCTCTAAATTTAAACGTACGGCCAGGTGTACATAACTGTGTGCACATAGTTAAAAAGCACACAAGACCTTATTACAAAGTTATCAGTTTTACGGATGGCAAATTCATTCACAAAAATAAGGAAACACGTTAGTATATGAAACAGAAATATTTAAAAGATTTAAGAAATACTGGCATGCTAAAAACGGAGAAGAAACTCCCAAATATACAGAATAAGTGACGTATTGAGTTGGTGTTGCTAACAGCAGCCAGCTTCTGTTATTAACCAACTCTTAGCCTCATCAAAGTTTATAAAGTTGTCCTGAACTGAACTCCAGAACAAAATGTTTTCTGCATTTTTTTATTGCATTTCAGTGCCTTGTGTAAATTTACCCTAAATTTAAATAAATTAAATATACTAATCTATCTATCTATCTATCTATCTATCTATCTATCTATATATCTATATATATATATATATATATATATATATATATATATATATACCATAACATAATGATAAATGTAATACATTAAATATATTTATATAGATGTATATATTTGATATAAGTTTCAATAAATTTACCCTATTCATTTTCTTTGCTTCCCTTCAGGGTTCAGTGGTCTGAATTCAAGAATTATTTCTTGTTTAAATTGGAGAAGGTGATGGATGACTTCAGCACCTCGGCACCAGAGCAAAGAGGACCTGCAAATCCTAATGTGGAGTCCGTTCCATTCGAGGACATGAAGGAGAGAATCTTGAAGATTGTGAAGGGATACAATGGGTAGGTATCAAGCTGGGCAGGTAATTTCTTATCTGCTCAGGGAGCAGTCGGATAAAGACTGGCTTGTAATGACCAACATTAACCTCACTTACCCTAACTTTTTAAAATGGTAAAAATTACTACTATAACTTTAAAATGGATTTTCATAATTTTAAGTGATTTTGTTCAGTAGTTTAGGCCTTGTGAAGAGCTTCCAAAGTTTTCTTTTAACTTTAGCTGCTTTTTTCACTAGTTTTAGAAGCATCACTGTACCTGTCCTTAACATGTATAGGATTTTTATTTAGTCGTTGTGCATTAGAACTTTTTATTTTAGGCATTGCTGGTGCTTTACAACTTTAAACATTACTGTTCTATGTCATATAAGCTTCGCCCTTTAAGGCCTTCGCTTTAGTGGTTTATCCCGTTATGCAGAGCATAAGCACTGAAAAAATTAGTCCACGCCCACCTGCTGTGTGGGCCCCACCCGGTCCGTATAAATTACGTTAAGAGCGGGAAATCGGCTCCCATTTTTTCTTCAGCGAGCTAATATAGCACTGTCAGAAGAACAAAGAAGATAAGTTGTGTAAATGACCAACCTTGTGAAGGATGCTGGGCCCGGCAGTCGACCTCCGGTCGTCCGGTGAGCTCTCCTCCCCGAGGAGAAGATGACAGCAGTCTTATTCCAAGGTAAGCGCCGGGGAACATTTCCCAGTGACAGGTCACTACACGCTGGACAACGCCATCTTGTATTTTTTCCTCTTATCGCCGACCCTCGGGGCGAACCGGATGGTTCCTCCGGTGCAAGGCGTGCTCAGCTGCAGCCCCGCTGCTCATTCCCTCCTGGGGAGCGTAGTGTCGGTGGAGGGGGGCTGAGTGAATGCTCACCCCATCCCACCTCGTTTTTTTTTTTTTCTTTTTTTTTTCGCATCGGCGATCACACCGCTCCCGGCCGACGGCGCCCCCCAGGGTTTGCCCGGCGTAACCCAGGAGGAGGCTGACATGAAAGGACCCCTTTTTACGTCCTACGCCTTTTCCCGCCAGTTCGGATGATCCGGCGGGAAGGTTGTTTACTGACTCCATTCCGGCTCACCGTCTTGATCCATATGGCCTCGTGTTCCCAACAGGACGTCCTACGGCGAGGCCACAGACGGGTTTTTTCCTGGTAGATTGGGGGAGCCGGTCTCCACAGTCCGCACCCATCTCCAGAGCAGGGTTCACTGAGCGGAAAGTCCCTCCGTGCCCTCTGGAGCCGAGCCTGATGGAGGCTCCATGGGAGTAAGATGTTCGAGGTGGACCAGCGTCCCGTGCCTCCCGTTAGCATAACCGAGACGGTGACATCGCTCTCCAACTGAGCTCATCAGCATGTGTTCCACGGCCGCAGCGAACAACACGTTACGCTGTTGGCGTACACGTTCAGAGGCGAGAAGAGACGGTGGCCCTCTCTCGTAGCAGCTGCTTGCTAACGACGCTGCCGGCCCCTGCAGTACGCTCAGCCTACAGGGCAGCTGACGTCATCACCAACCGGTGCGCCTCTTCGCGGTCTGCCGTCCCACAGCGCAGCCGGAGAACGAGGTCCAGAGGTTCTTTCCTGGCTCGCCACTCCACCTTCCTCTCAGGAGAGACGCAGGAGTTTTGCTGGTGATCCTCCTTTCATCAGCGAGAGATCATTTCAAGCTGCTCCACGGCTGCTCTACGCCCCCCCAGCTCTGCTACGCCAGCCCCTCCCGTCAGACGTCCCCGGCATCCGGAAGTTCATTTTTTTTCCCGGACTTCGCCAACAGGGGGCCCTCCAGGACAACAAACAGAGCTCAACGAAGGTAAACAGGTGTCGTTTTTGGCTGGAGGTGTGTTGATGACACTGCGAATAACATCATTTTATGATGAAGTGTCCTTTAGCCAGACTGTCAGCATGGTTATCTGACAAGCGGCTCCATCACCCACACTCATCACGAATGAGCCTTTTAAGGTTGTTTTTCATTCACTGTCAGCGATGCCGATGCGCGCCCCCGCGGCAGGAAGGCGCGCACGCAGCTCTCAACAACCGCCGTTCACGTCAACGTTCACGTGAGATCACGGTACGAGCTCAGCAACGTATTTCGCTTATCGGCAGAAACGACACAAGTTTTGTCATTGCAGTGATGTCAAACGCGCGCTCCCGCGGCGTTAGCAGTTTCACAGCGGCTCTGCCCCCTTTTATCCTCGAAGAAGGTTTTCTGAAATAATATTGCAGCTCGTGGAATCATTCTAAGCTCACGTGATTCGCAGCAAACAATGAACGTGTTCTGCAGACCGAGCCAGTGGTAACCCAGTGCCAACGCGCGCCCCGCAGCAATCCTGGTGTAAGCGTCGCATGAGGACGCACACACACAACCCTTCAGGGCGTGTCAGCTCATATGTGAACCTGCTCCCGAGTGTTACACGGTGCAGCTGCACACAGCATAAACAAAGCTGTTTTTTCCCGCAGCAATACACAACGTCTTGCGCTCTCACTCAGCGCGCTCCAGTTCACATCAGCATGTATGCGAGTTTCACAGCATAATGCGTGCTCGTTTTATAACTTATAAACGGGTGGCAATGAACGCGCGTTTCCCAGAGGGATGGGCGAACCGTTTTCATCCGGGACTCACGCTGCAGTTCAGCTAAAACCCCGGTGTGGGGAACCCTGTGACGTTTTTTCTGTCATTTATGAACAGATCTCGTCCCCTCTAGCAGAAGCTCTGGAAATTCTGTTTTAAATGTAATTTCTAGAGCCTCAGATGGAGAGGAAACACCAGTTCTCTCTTATCACTTCCTGATCCAAACGAACTGGAAAGATGAGATTTATTTGAGATTGTTAATTTTCTGAGCTGTGAGAACAACACTCCATTTTAATTATGCATTATCTGGACACCTGTGGCTGCTGAGCAGCTTGTTCAGACAGGTGGCAGCAGTGCAATTCACGTGAATGGTTGAGTGATATCAGCTGTTTTCTGTCAGCAGACCTACGTCACACACATTTAACAAGCTGTGGGGGCTCTGTGCTCCACACAGCAGCTGTTTTAAATGTTTTTTGGAGTGTCGCACGGGATCCTTGAATGTGACTCAACACTGACCTTGAGCTGCAGAATCATCAGGGGTTTTGATTTTCAGACAACAAGCGTCTGTCGCATACATACTAACAGGAAATGTATGCATTTTTTCAACCCATGTGCCACATTGTGAGACAGATACTGTGTGGGCACATCCAATCCGCTCTCCATTTGGAGTGGGTACATCGCATGTATCCCACCCAGAGCTAAGGCTCAGACACGGTAGAATCCTGCCAACGTCTGCTGATGTGTGGCAACACGAGAGAACGCTCAATGTCAATTATATTATCGCAGAACCATAGGACGATCCACCGCTGGGTGGACATGCCTACTCACAGCCTGTGGTCGTAATGCCTTTCACCTTCTCTCTTCCCCCGGTATCACGGGTTTTTCCGAACCAAGTTCAGGAGGAAGGACTGGCAGCCCCTCTGTTCCAAGTGCATGAACGCATCATGGTTCCCAGGCCTTACGACTTTTGTTATCAGGGCACTCGTGAACCTGCCGTTGGAGGGAGGACGCTTCTCCCCAGGCGGTGAGAAACGATCAGGAATTAATCAGAATAGGCCAGCACCTATGTTTTTTGAACGTTGTGCGGTTCTTTTGGGAGGATGGATCTCTCAAGATGTAGTGCGTACGACTCAGGAGTCACGTGCTGCACCCACCACAGCGCTGTTCACACCAAGTGGTCTGTTTGATCAACGCTGCTGTATAGAAAGGCGTAGAGGCCACCTCATGTCCATTGGACGACATGCTGTCCTTCTGCAGCAGGCAAGGGACAAAAATCTGGTGTCCAGCACGACTATTGTATGCTGCCACCGTGTTTTCTTCCTGTCTCAAAGTTGTCGTAGACAGAACAACTTCTATCATCCTCTGATGGAGCAATTTGTCTCAGATTGATATAGCGGCTGTGGGCCTGTTGTGACACGGGAAACGCTCAGTGTCAATTACGCGCTTCTCTGAGCCCATGAGACGAACCACCTCTGGGGGTGGATGCGTTTGTTCACAGTCCATGGCCCAAAACGCTTCTGTATGCGTTTCTCTCCACCCCCTCCTATCTTACGGTTCTTGAACCGAGCTCAGGAGGAGGGATTGATAGTTCTCCTGGTGGCCCCGTGCGCGTGGGTGCACCATAGTTCCAGTCCTGAAACGTCTGCTGTCGGAGTGCCGTGGGAACTGCCATGGAGGGAGGATGCTCTCCTTCAAGCAGGAGGAGCGATCAGGAGTTACCCAGAAATAGGCCAGCACCTGTGGTCTGGCCGTTGAACAAATCCTCTTACAGAGGACGGGTTGCCCACAGGATGTAATGCGCACAATTCAGGCTTCACGTGTTGCATCTACCACAGCGATGTACACATCAAAGTGGACAGCTTTTTCAGTGCTGACGTACAGAGAAGGATGTAGAGGCCTCCTCATGTTCTTTAGGTGGCATGCTGTTCTTTCTGCAGCAGCTGATGGATAGATATCTGCATCCAGCACGTTTAAAACATACGCTGCAGCCATCTCTTCCTGACATGAAGGTTTCTGAGACAGAACAGGTTTTATCATCCTCTGATAAAACGTTTTCTAAAGGTGTACAGAGACGCAGGT
The DNA here is from genome assembly GCF_014905685.2 of Nematolebias whitei. Classification (NCBI taxonomy): domain Eukaryota; kingdom Metazoa; phylum Chordata; class Actinopteri; order Cyprinodontiformes; family Rivulidae; genus Nematolebias; species Nematolebias whitei. The sequence goes on from NC_056504.1 coordinate 17,631,584, forward strand.
CTGTCCCACACCCAATTGTTTCCAGTGGGATTTAATACTGGTCCTGCAGGTCATGATCAAAGCTTCATTTGAGCCTTTGGATCAGGTTCCACTTAAATTCTTGTCTCTTTAAACAGCACTGCTGCTGGTTTTAACACCAGCTAAGAGAGTGTGTTTTTATCTGCCTTCTTTGTCGCTCCGTCATATCTCAGAATCCAGGCTGACGGTAGTTAAGCTGATTTAAGACCAATCCAGCTTTTATGCCTAAAATCATCACAAGCTCTTTTAAATCAAGAGCGATATCGTTGGAGGGGTCCCCCCCCCCCCTCACAGATCAGAAGAAGAAGCATCTCTTCATCTTCTCTGTCCGGTGCGGGCGTTGACGTGTTACATAGCGCGCACAGCTGCAATGCGTTTCAAACTCAACAATTGTTTGTGCATTATAGAGATGCATCTGCAGGTCGCCCGTTATCCATCCAGCGCTTGTCACACTGGCTGTGTGAGGCCTTTTCTGAAGCCTACAGAGCATCAGATTTAGGGCCTCCTGTCAACCTCAAAGCACACTCCACCAGGGGTATCGCATCTTCGACTGCTCTGCATTATGGTATGTCAATGCAGGACGTTTGAAATGCGGCTGCATGGTCATCACCCTGCTCATTTATTCGCTTTTACCTACGTGATGTAACGGCTCGTTCCATGACACATTCTGTCCTTAGTGCTCTAACAGAATGAATATTGTTGTTCTCATGGAACTCGGTTTAAGCTCACTTCTGTCTGCATGCATTACAGTGTGAGATGTTGTTATCAGTCACAGTCGTGTCTGTGATTTTGGTTTTATTGTCACTAATCAGTTCATGACTATTGTTACCAATCAGTTCATTTGATCAATAATCAATTCATGGACATTAATCTGTTTATACTGTTCAACCATGAACCAGTTGGTTCATGCCCCCCCCCCCCCTTTTCAACTTCTTCTTCCCGTTGAAAGTTTTTCCGGGGCATTCATGCTTTGTCAGAACGCATAGTTACTCAACATGCGTCTGTGCATGGCACATAATTACGCGATGCGTAGTTATGCACATGGGGAGCTGAGTGACAAGACGTTTTTTGGGCAAGCTTCCGCTTCTTACTGTGTTCGAATGGACCCAGTGAGGCGAGGACCACATCGGCTTCGCCCTTTACCCACTAAAGCGAAGGCCTTAAAGGGCGAAGCTTATATGACATAGAACGTTGGTTACGTACTGTAACCCCAGATTCTATGAATATAAGCGTAGCCCTTTAAGCGTCGGGCCTCACTGGCTCCTAAATGGCTGAAGAAAAAAGCTATTTTGGGAGCCGATTTCCCGCTCTTAACGTAATTTATACGGACCGGGTGGGGCCCACACAGCAGGTGGGCGTGGACTAATTTTTTCAGTGCTTATGCTCTGCATAACGGGATAAACCACTAAAGCGAAGGCCTTAAAGGGCTACGCTTATATTCATAGAATCTGGGGTTACAGTACGTAACCAACGTTTGTTTTTGTGCTTACTTTGAGTAAGAGATTAGCAGTTTTGTTTTAGTGTTTTGTATTTTTGAAATTGGCGTATTCATAAATCCTGAGAATGTATGGTATGGTATAAAGTTTATTCATTTATAAAAGTACAAAACAATTCCATAACAATATAAAAAAGATACAAGAGATTTAAAATGAAAGGCAGCAGAAAGAAGAAAAAATCTTATTATATCTGCCCCTTTTTTCAAACAATTATTTCAATCATAATAATTTTCAAGTAACGGAACAAAATGAATAACTCTTTCTAATTTTTCTAATTCTAATACAAAAAACACACTAAGCTACTTCATATATATATATATTTTTTTAACAATCCAGCTTTGATCTTTTTCTTAAATGTACACATTGACTTGGCATTTTTCACATCACTCTCTAGACCATTCCACAACCCAACTCCTTGGATTGAGGTAGACCTTCCCTTCAGACTAGTTCTGAATTTTGGTTTGACAAATATCTCTATCCCTTTAAGATTATAACAACTTTGCCTTTTAACAAAATTTCTTTGGATATTTAATGGTAATGTGTTATTTTGAGCCCTACAAATAACTGATAAAATACTATAATCTACCAAATCATGGAACTTCAATAACTTCAGTTGATAAAATAATGTGCTTGATGGGTGACGGTAATGCTTTCTGGTGATAATTCTTACAGCTCTTTTCTGTAAAATAAAAATAGGTTTTGTAAATGTTTTACACGCTTTCCCCCAAACATCAATGCAATAGATTAAATGTGGAACAATGATTGTGTTATACAACATGTACAAAGCTTTATCATTTAATAATTCACTGACTTTGTATAGTACTGCAATAGATTTAGCTATTTTTATTCTTACAGAATTTATGTGATTTTTCCATGTTAGCTGTTCATCAATGATTACACCCAAAAATTTCATCTCATTAACTCTACGAATCGCAATACCCTCAATTTTAAATGGATCATCAACAGTTCTCTTTTTGTTACTAAATATCATGTATTTAGTTTTATCTAAATTTAATGATAATTTATTAAGTTTAAACCAAGTTTGTATTTTCTCAAATTCTGTCTTCATCAATTTCAACATCTGTTTTACATCTTTACCCAAACAAAAAAATGTGGTGTCATCTGCAAAAAGGACACATTTGAGGAGTCCTGATACATTCACTAAGTCATTCACATATAAAATAAATAACTTTGGTTCAAGTACAGAGCCTTGAGGAACTCCACAAGTGATATTGCAGAGGTCAGATTTTACGCCATTTATTTGTACAAACTGTTTCCTACTTTCAAATAGCTAGATACCCAGTGTAATGCTGGTCCTCTTATACCATATTTATTTAATTTTCAAGGAGAATAGTGTGGTCAATAGTATTGAATGCTTTTTTTTAAATCAACAAAAATACTAACACAATACTGTTTTTGATCGACAGCAGTAGTTATTTGTTCTATTAATTCCATGAGAGCCATTGATGTAGTTTTTTGCTCTAAACCCATACTGACTGCTACTTAGAATGTTTTGTTTAGTAATAAATTTATCTAATCTGGTCACAAATAGTTTTTCTAGAATGTGAGGGGCTGCAGTAGCATGTGGATCAGTGCCGCAGCCTTATAATCCTCAGGCTGTAGGTTTGAGCCTAGGTTGTGTCAGGAAAGGCATCCAGTGTGAAATGATTGTCAAATCCTTCATGCAAGTTTGCTTCCTGTGGTGAGCCCTGCAGGAGCGAGCAGCTGAATGATAACAACAACATGAAACCTGAGAATGTAGGCTGTGTTTACTTTTTCTGTACAGAAAGACCAGTTTAGTAACGGTAATCATTTAGCTGCATACGATTTAATTGAATAATTCATCTCGCTTACCAAAACAGTAAGTTTCACCTATTAGAAAGACAAGTTGCAATAAGATTGAGTGATTTGAAAATCTCACTTAAATCATGAACAGTGTTCAAGTATATTTTGACATTGCTCTGTTTGTTTTATGGCCTAATGAAATAATAGAACTATGGTAAATATTTTAGGCTAAATCTTTCAAAACAAAAATATGTTGCTGTGCATGTTTTACTATTGCAATGTTTTTATTGTTCGGAGGCTTTCATAGCAAATTCTAATGAAGAGAACAAAGTTTTACATGCTTAATACTAGGAATGTGCGATATGGCATAAAATTCATATCACGATATGTATTGTGCAGGGTGGCGATAACGATATATATCATGATATGTTTTTGGTATAAAACTTGTTTAAAAAAAAAAAAGCACAGGGTGTCCTTTTGCCATCATATATTTTGAATTAAGAAAATTCCACTACTAGGTCCAGAGAGTTTTTAAATAATAAACATTAGGCTTCTTTCTTGTAGTGCAAAATATATCAAATGTAGTTTTAGATACATGTTTTAAACAAAAAAAATATGTTGTTAACTCTTAACAGTTTCCAGTCTTACTTAAGAAATAAACAGTAACAGAGCAGCATTTTACACTGAAACACTTCACCTCCAACCCTCTAGTTGGCGACTCCTTCTACTTTAATGGAGAGCTGACACAAAATGACTGTAGCTTTGACCAGAGGGTCTCGCAGTAATATCACACAACACAGTGTTCTTTTCACAGATCAGAGAACAGGTTTCTCTAAAGCTGACCAACGCTTACTTTAAATTTCAATGGAAAAAAAAAAAAAACTTTTGACGGAACACAGCGTTTTGCGCATGCGTCAGAATACGGCAACACTACGGCAAGCCGGCTGTAGTTAGCTTGTAGCTTCGCTACTTAGCTCTCGAAGAAAAGACTTTAACGCCACTTACGCACAGTTTTCAACAAAAAAAAGTAGCGATTAAACTGACAACTCTGATTTTACTTCAGACACAGCATTACTGCGGTTAGCCGGTAAAGACAGATCTCTATCGTAGGCTAAATTTCTATCGTTTCTACCGTATACCGTTTATATCGCGCATTCCTACTTAATACTCAAAAGGATTTGTGTCTGACTTTTAAATTAAAAAAATAAAAATCTAGTTCAGTGAAAGTGGTGAATTGCATCATGGAAGAACAAGCAAAGTTGGCACATTATTGTAATGAGACTGTGATCAGCAAATATGTGGATTGCAGAACTGGTAACGTCACTTCTGTTGTGGAGTGACGTTACCAGATCGGTCGTCACTTGGAAAAGAATTTGCTGCGTCCTCTGCTCAGACATTAAGAAAAATATTCCCTAATTTTTAATTAAAAAGCTTCACATGTTACTTATGTAATGTTGCAGACCTTTTTATTTAAACTAGTTATTTTTTCTGCTAAAACCCTGTCTTCTATGATGCTACAGCAATACAAATATTGTGTTGCAAATTTAATGTTAGAAATAGAAAAAAACTTTATTTGCAGTTAAAGTACACTAAACTTGCATGCAGTAATTAAAAGCATAGCATTCCTTGAAGGATTGCATGTTGCATGTTTCTTTCATGCCTGAGTTTTAGACTAAAATCATCTTATGCTGAAAAGGGAAAGTCATTTTCATAAAACCTGGTTATTGATGACAAGCACAATCTGAGAGATGTGGTGATGTTTACAAAATACTAGTCACCAATCTGTCAGCTTTTTCACTTGTTTCTGGAGACTTTTGGAAACTGTGACCTGAAAGCACACATCATTCTTTCCTCTTATCCAGCAGTGGGTGCTGCCTCAGTCCTCGCAGTGTCCCTCCCAACTGCAGCCAGAGAAGCTCACCCCACCACGTCCAAACTTCAAATGGGTTGAGCACGTCTGACGATGGCATGGCCATGCAGTTGTTGTTGCTTTTTTCTGTAGTAAATCACTGCACTAAAATAACTTGGTGTCTCTGTTTTGGGTTACATTTGCCGTTCCCAAGCCAGAGTAAAGGAGGGTTTGAACTGAGCTCCAAAACAACACTGGACAAAAGTTCCTTTATGGTCCTAAACATTTAGATTGTTTTAATTTGTTATTACTTTTTGTTATTTCAATGACATTATTCTTCTCTAAACAGTTGTTCAAATTGGGGGATATCATTTAACAACTTTTAGCACAACCAATAACTTATTTTATTATTGAGATGTTGGCGACACTGGGAACCAGATGTCACTTGAGTTCCGTTACCCTCAGAACTCTGAGAATAATGGAACAAGGATAAAAATTTACTTTTTTGCAGCTCTACAGATGATTAAAAATAACTAAAGGTGCCATTTTCGTTATAAAAATGCTTGAAGGGGTGGAGGTATGCACATGAAAGAATTTGAATGGAAGTCAGTTGTAGTAAGACAGAGTACATGAGTGTGAATGGAAACTGACAAACTGAATTGTCCTGTGGGGATAAACTAAGTTTTCTGAATCTGAATGGCAGGTGGAGCAATGAGGCTACAAGGAGCAGAGTCACAGAGTTCCAGAGTAGATGGAGAAAGTTTCAGGAGTGATTTGTGACTAAATGTTGTCAGCAAAGGTCAAAGGAAAAGTTTACAAACAGTGGTGAGACCAGCTATGTTGTATGGTCTGGAGACAGTGGAGTGACATAAAGACAGGAGACAGAACTGGAAGTGGCAGAAATGAAGATGTTGAGGTTCTCCTTAGGAGTGACAAGATTAGGAATGAGATCATCAGAGGTACAGCACAGGTTGAACAACTGGGAGATAAAGTTAGAGAGACCAGACTTGAGATGGTTTGGACATGTCCAGAGGAGGGACAGTGGGTATATTGGTAGAAGGATGTTAGAAATGCAGCTGCCTGGAGATGCTGTATATGGATGCAGTTAGAGAGGACATGGAGGTAGTTGGAGCGAGGACAGAGATGGAGACGGATGACTCACTGTCCATTAAAATGGAACAGCCAAAATATTTTGATAATGAAAATGGGGGGAATCTTAAGTTTTTTGCTCTCTTGTCTTCGTAGAATCCCTTTCACAATCCAGCGCTTGTGTGAGCTGCTCACAGAACCCAAAAGGAACTACACAGGAACAGACAAGTTTCTCAGAGGGGTGGAGAAGGTAAGCTCTTCAGCTGCAAAGTTCTTTTACGTAAAAGCCTTTTTTGTTACGTGTGTTTTTTTTCTTATTTCTTCTAGAATGTAATGGTGGTAAGCTGTGTCCATCCTACTTCAGAGTAAGTGTTTGATGCAAGTTACAGGTTTATACAACATTTTCAATTACATCAATACTGTCCACATTTATTTTCTGATAAGTAGAAGTTTCTTTTTCTTCAGAAAAAATGGATGCGGTGCTGTCAATAGGATGAACGGAGTGATGCTTCCAGGAAACACATCTTCATTTACAGAGAGGTTGTTCTATCGACAGCTCTGTTGTAAAAAATAAACCTTTACATGTAAATGAGTGAAATATCAGGATTCATTTTCAAATCTGAGTTTTTCTTCCTTCGGTTTGTTTGATGTTAGGAAAGTGAATGGTCCAGGAACCCCCCGACCACTGAACAGACCAAAGTTATCTCTGGCCAACTCACTAGCAGCTAATGGTCTGCCAGACAGCACAGACGACAAAGACCTCAGCACAGAGCTAGAAGGCAACAAAGACACGAGGTGTGACAGCACAGCAGAACTTCTGTTTCCTGTCGAGCTTAAACAGGATTTAATTTGTGCGTCTCGTTTCTGTGTCAGCGAGGCTTCACATTCAGAAGACTCTCCTGGGAGTGCTGTGAAGAACAAACACTCAGACGAGGAAGAGGACATGGAACCTGACCACCAAGAAGTAAAAAGACTGAAGTTCAGCGAGGAGGAGGACGAGGAGGAGGATGAAGAAGAGCAGGAGGTGGACACACTTGACCCGTCGGACAGCTCCTGCCTCTCTAAAGAAGCAGAAGCCATGGTCCAAGAGAAGGAAGAGAAGGTTCTGAGTGAAGCCTCCAGCTCTGCTGCCACCGAGGAGCAAGGTATGAGCTGCTGGAGTGGGTGGGTTTTTGATATGAAGTGGTGGTTCTTTGTGTGTCTCAGCCTCCTTTTGGAGGAGGGAACATATTTTACATTGTTTGTTTATTTTGAATGAAAAACAAACAGAATCTACTAAAACATTTAAAACAGACCAACTTATAAACACCTGATTATAAAAAAGGTTCAATCACTTTTAGAATCAAAGATAAAGTCCAATCTTTTTAAAACTCCATCATCTTTATCCTTTTCGGGTCGCGGGGGTCACTGGTGTCCATATCCAGCCTTCACTGTGTGAGGTGGGGGACACCCTGGACAGGTCTCCAGTCCATCACAGGGACACATAGAGACAAACAACCATTCACTCTCTCACTCACACCCAGAGACAATTTAGAGTTACCAATCAGCCTAACATGCATGTTTTTGATCTGTGGGAGGAAACTGGAGAACCTGGAGAAAACCCACGCATGTACGGAGAGAACATGCAAACTCCACCCCAGACTGGGATTTGAACCGGGGCGACCTGCTCACTGAGAGAGGGCAGCTCTACCAACTGCGTCACCTTGCTGCCCCTCTTGTTAAAATTCAATAAATTAAAAGGAATAGTTCAATATTATCTCAGTATGAATGGCTGCCATGAGTCATTGTTCACTGAATTATGTTTAAAAGAACCTGAACACAGTTCAGTGTGTGTAAACAGTGAATGAACAGTTCAGCCTCGTCTCCTCAGCCACTCACTTTGCTGGATGATTAAAGAGACAACAAACATTTCCTTCAATAAAGACAAATGAACTCCTCTCTATTCGTCGTCACTTCTATCAGTCTGCACAATAAGGAGTGGACCCACTCTGCACACGATGCAGCATAATTGCTATGGAAATGTCGTTTATATAACACACACACACGCAGTTTGATAACCTTGTATTAAATGTGATGCTTCTCTGCAGGGAAAATTGATTTTCTGTTCAGTTTATAGTATTAAACATGTGCAGTTACAGTCTATGGAAAATAATAATCCAGTTACTGTGGCTTTAATGGTCATTGAAAATTTGAAGTTCAAAATTATACACATACAATTCCTGATGATGAATCTGCTGTATGATGGTCTGTAATGAAGATAAAGGGTGGGAAAAATATATCTATCAAACAAAAATGTGAAAAAATTTCAGAGGATATTTGTGTTTTCAAAGTGGCGTGGAGTTTCTGCTCTAATTATTTGGGGTCTAAAGAAAAATCTGAATGACTGAATCCACAAACTAACTCAGCGGAAGTTCACTGGAGTTAGAAATCTGTTAAATAAAACCAGAACAAAATGTTGACTGGCTTTGTAAAAATCCCAGAGGTTATAAAATCCTGTTTTTGTCTTTGTCACTTCAGAGCCAACCAGCAGCACCCAGGCTGAGATGTGCTCAGGGCCGGAGGAGCAGGCTCAAAGGCAGGTACTGTGCGGTTCTGATGAGGAGGGCAGCGACATGGATCAGACCGATCAGCAGGAACCTGCTGGTGTCCTGGAGAGACCTGAGACCAGCAGGGACAGTGAGGAGAGCAGCAGCGACCCAGTCAGCAGCAGTAGCAGCGGTGGTAGCAGCTGTAGCATAGAGGAGGGGGTGGAGGCGCCCAAGGAGGACTCCACCGTCTCTCCTTCCAGCAGTACGACTGAACCCCCTACAGAGGGCGCCATCGGAAGTGCCATTTCACACACTGGGACCACTGAGGAGCCTATGGAGCAGGACTAGACTGAGGACCCCCCTTGCAGCCATGTGACCATGAACCAGCTCATCCTTGAGTCCAGCCTTACTGTCCCTGAGGACAAAGGCACCTCAAACAAGACAAACACCTCGTCCCACTTCTGGACACTCCTCCAAAAACAGCTACCTGGCATCGATGTGGGCATCACTTTTTTAATTGTTTTACTGGAATATTTTACTGGTTTTCCTGATTTGAAGTTCCCTGTAAGCAGGGTTGGTTTTGTCTCTTTTACTTGTGTTCAGTGGTCTGCTTCTGTTCTTGTACCACTCTAACCATTTAGGCATTTAATGTAACCTTTTTTATACAAGTTATCATCTGACCAGAGTTCAGAGCCACTGTTTGTTTCTGAGTTGTTTAAAATTTAGTCAAACAATAACTTAAACCTCCTGGTTACTCGAGGCTGTTCAGGACGTGCATTCTGTTCGTCAGGCGGAAAACTTCGATCTTCTCTTGTCTTTAAGCATAGTTTTACAAAAACACACTACCAGTCCCACTGAACTATACTCTGACATGCTACCTTGCAGTGGTGTCCTGTAAACTGAGAGATTCTGAACGAGTCAAAGCATAATTTATAATGATTTCAGTTTGTTTACTTATTCCGGAGTATGTTTTTTATTTTGTCTGTCAGTCAGTTTCCAAAACCAGCTGTAAGTACAAAGACGGGCGCTTTCTTTGTATTGTGATGTCACCATGTTGTTTCACTGACGGACAGCCCAGAACTGTTTCTGGCTCCAGTTGTACTCCCGTTTCTGCAGCTGTACTTTTTGATATTTAGAATTTTAAATTTCTGTAAAGTAGATTTTTGTAGATTGTTATACAGTATGTGTTCACTGCCTTTGTGAAACCATATATAATTGTATAATTTCTGTGTATACTCTGAATGCTTTTGCTTTTAATGCGGTATTCAGAAACAGCAATAAATGTTAACATTTTTATGTGTGGGGGTGTACTTTAATTTTGTTTTGTTTTGTACCGGTACATGTAACACCCTGTTGAGAACTAAACTATGGTATTCCTCTGGTTAACCTTTTAGGCCCTGAGGGGTGTGCTCTGAATCTCTGCTCGAGTCTCAGCAATTACAGACTGTGGATAAAAGAAGTAACTGTTTTTTCTTGATCTGGGTACAACTTGGAGATGATGGTTGTGAAGTCTTGCTCCTGCAGTCAGTACAGTATGCAAAATGGCACTACAGTAGTCCCTCACTACTTCGTGGTTCGTTTATCGCAGACTTGCTCTATCGCGGTTTTCCAAAAAATAAGATTGAACATGACACAATTGGCTGATTGATGGATGAGCCCCACGATCGGCATGGAATATTTATTTAAAATTATTTAGCACCTGTGTGAAGTCCACGACTGTAGAAAAACCCTTCTGCAATTGTGTGCTGCAGAAAAAGCTTCCTCCTGCAGCGTGTCATGATCTCCGCTCTGCAGCAGAGAAGTGGGCGTGGCTGAGAGCTGATTTCATGACATGCTGTGCTCTTAGAGTGTTTAGAAACATTGTTTAGAACATTGCAAGAATGTGGGAAGGGTTTAAAATGCCTATATATATATATGTAAATATATAAATACTAAAATAAACTACTACTTGTACTACTATTCCTACTTCGTGGTTTTTCCCTTACCGCGGGGCTTCATGGTATGGATCCCCGTGATAAACAAAGGACTACTGTATACTGAACCATTGCTTTCATAAGGTAATACAATAATGTTCTATATTTTTAGTTAACTTTTTTTTTTAACTAACCCTTATTTGTTTTAGTGTCCATCATTTTGCTCCTTTTTCTGATGTAATAAATTCAATTGTCCATCAGTGGTGAAAATCATGTTGCAGCAAACCATTAAAAAACAAATGCTGTACAAAACAAACTCAAATGTATATGGATCGAAATACAAAATCCAGGCAATGAAAACACTTAAAACTTCCGAGATGGGTATAAACATGAACAGTACATTTTGTGTTAGGATTGTATACAAAGTTATAAAGTTGGGGAGTGGTGGCGCAGAGGTTAGAGAAGGTGAGCCTGTGATCGGAAGGTCGCCAGTTCAACTCTCGGTACCGACATCAAAATGTGGGTGTGAAAGGTGAAGCACCCAAACCTGCCTCCACCCTCATTTGTCCCACTCTGGGCCCTTAAGCAAGGCCCTTAACTCCCACCATCTGCTCCCCCGGGTGCCCTAGATGGAGCTCTCTGCTCCACACAGAGGGCTGTGGTAGCTCGGTGGTTTGTGGTTGTGTCCTCTCCTCTCTTCCTCCAGACTCTGGGACCTTGATTTACAAATTACATGAAAATGTACTTTATCTGAGAAGAGGACATTGGACCACTGAGCAACAGTCCAGTTGTTTTTATCCTCAGCAGGTAAGACACTTCTGATGTTGTCTCTGGTTCCGGAGTGGCTGGACTTGAGGAATGAGTCATTTGATGTTCATGTCCAGGATTTGTCTGTCCATAGTGCATGTACGAGTTTCCAATATGGAACTTTATCACAACACAGTATTCTAATTTTCTGAGACTGAGTTGTGGGTTTTCATGACCTTTACCCCATGATTAACAAAATTCTAAGAAATAAAACCTTGAAACATTACCTCTTCAAAATGGGGGACCAGAAAGTGTGCTCCAATTACAGGGACATCACTCTTCTTATCCCAGTTAAGTTCTATTCAGGGGTACTGGAGAAGCAAGTCTGAATATTTGTTGAACCTCAGATCCAGAAGGAACAATGCAAGTTCCGTTCTGGCCGTGGAACACGGGATCAGCTCTTTACCCTCACTAGGGTCCTCGAGGGGTCATGTGAGTTTGCCCATCCAGTCTACATGTGCTTTGTGGACTTGGAGAAGACATTACACTGTGTTCCTCGGGGTAAACTGTGGGGGGTGCTCCGTGAGTATGGGATTGGGGCCCGTTGTTACGAGCTGTTCAGTCCTTATACAAGTGGTGCGAGAGTTTGGTTTGCATTGCCGGCAGTAAGTCGGACCCCTTCAGGGTGGGAGTTGGACTCTGCCAGGGCTGCCCGTTTTCACTGATTCTGTTCATAACTTTTATGGACAGAATTTCTCGGTGCAGCCAGCTGGCGGAGGGTTTCCAGTTCAGTGGCCTCAGGATTCCATCTCTGCTCTTTGCAGATGATGTGGTCCTGTTGGCGTCATGGTGCCGTGATCTTCAGCTCTCACTGAAGCGGTTTGCAGTCGAGTGTGAAGCAGCTGGGATGAGAAACAGTATCTCCAAATCTGAGGCCATGGTCCTGAACTGTAAAAGGGTGGATTGCTCTCTTCAATTCAATTCAATTCAATTCAATTCAATTCAATTCAATTCAATTCAATTCAACCTTTATTTAAACAGATAAATCACACTGAGCCTCAAAGATTCATTTACAAGTGAGACCAGTTTGGACAGACAATAAGTGGTGAAAAAAAATGACACATAGGGTTTGGAGACAAAAAAAATTCCCAACATGCTCTCTATCTTTGGTTGAAGATCAACAGCATGATAATGAAAAAAAAATTGCACATAAGCACATAATCATGCTGACAGTCTGCATGTGTTTGCGTGTGTGTGTGTGTGTGTGGGGGTGGGGGGTGGGGTGGGGGGGGGGGGGACGCAAGGATGGTGAGCATGTCCAGAGACAACACACAGAGGCACTGCAGAGTTCAGATAAAATCACTCAGTTCAAATAGTTCCCTCAGGAGAGATCTGTACACACTCGGGGGGTGCCGAGGACGACCAAGGACGAATCCAAAGAGTCCTGAAATGATGACAGAATGTTTGTTCTCCAGGTCGAGGGTGAAGTTCTGCCTCAAGTGGAGGAGTTCAAGAATGTTGGGGTTTTGTTTGTGAGTGAAGGAAGAAAGGAGTGTGAGATTGACAGATGGATTGGTGCAGTGTCTGCAGTATTGTGGACTCTGTGCCGGTCCGTCGTGGTGAAGAGGGAGCTGAGCTGTAAAGCAAAGCTCTCTGTTTACTGGTCGGTCTACATTCCTACTCTCACCTATTGTCATGAGCTCTGGGTAGTGACCGAAAGAGTGAGATTGTGGATACAGATGGTTGAAATGAGTTTCCTCTGCAGGGTAGCTGGACTCTCCCTTAGAGATAGGGTGAGAAGTTCAGTTATCAGGAGAGACTCGGAGTAGAACGGCTGCTCCTCCACATCGAGAGGAACCAGTCGATGTGGTTCGGGCATCTGATAAGAATGCTCCCTAGGCGGCTCCCTAGGGAGGTGCTTCGGGCATGTCCAAACTGGGAAGAGACCCTGGGGAAGACCAAGGACATGGTGGAGAGACTATGTCTCTGTTGGCATAAGAACACCTTGGAATCCTCCCAGAAGAGCTGGAAGAGGTGGCTGTGGAAAGAGATGTCTGGACCTCCCTGCTCGAGCTGCTGCCCCACGACCTGACTTCGGAAAGATAATGGATGGATGGATGTAAATATTACAGTATGTGAAATGAATCAATACAGTATATAAATAACGTTCACTTTCTGAAGTAACTGACAAAAAATATTGATCGTTTTCATTTTATTCCAATTTTTTATGATGTACCTTTATGTAAGAAATGGTCAGTAGACTGTACTTATACAGCACCTTTCTGTCTTATCAAGATACTCAAAGCTCTTCACAACACAATCTGTGCCCTCGTTTACCTCAACACACACATTCATACACCGATGGGACACACATCAGACGCTATGAGGGGTTCAATGTCTTGTCCAGGGACATTTCAGTATGTGACTGCTGGTGGAATCAAACTCCCAACTCTCCCACTGGAGGACAACTGCTCTAACCACTCAGCCACAGCTGCACCAAATTGTCTGTGAATGTTGGAAATAGGAACAGGAAATTAGTTCCTTTTTTTTCTTTACTTTTTTTTTTTACAATCTACTGTGTCTGATACTTTGTGTTTTTTTAGCCATTCATGTCAAAACATTAATCTCTTTCAGGAGCAAGACTTTTGTTTTTTTGTGACTTTTATGATTTTAAACTTTTTTTTTTTAACTTAATAGTTTCCTGATATAAATGCATTGAAATATTTTCTATACCATTAGCTACTTTTAGCTTTAACTATTTATACTTTTGGTATTAGTAGCAGGTATCTTGGTCCTTTGGTCTTTTAGCTAGCCTGTCACTCACTACTTTTAGCCTCTAGCTAGCGAAAATGCTATTTCTCTAATCCTTTTTACCTTTACATTAAACTACTTCAGAACATTTAGTATATTTTATTAAAGTCACTTATTAATGCTACAAATGAATGTGCAGTAAAACTTGGTTTTTACAGGCGTTCATTTACAAGTAAAATAGCGCTGCCCTTGCCTTCTGGCGCTGAAGTTTAAATGTTAGAGGGCGAAGCAAAGTGATTTTATAGTCCATTTGTGTTTAAGAAGTTATGTCCACCACCTCCAGCCCCGTTTAAAAGGTTTCTTTCAGTGAATATAATCTGTCACTGCTGTCTTTTGGCTGCTGAAATTTGCCTTTCTTCCCCAAGGAAATAAAGAGTGCACTTTATTAATCCATTCAGCGCTCTTTGCTCTTTGAACACTCTCTCCACAGGGGAACAAATGCCAGTTCAGAAGGAATATAAAAAAACTGTTTGATGTCTTCAATTTATTCCTCGAGCCCCGCTTTATGAGACGTGTGGAGAACAGTAGCGATATTCTCAAAGAAAGTCACAGAGGTGTCACCGTTGGGCCTGTTGAAGTGACCAGTCTTCACACGTGACACTTTATTGTGGTTTTGATCATTCTTGAACGTTTCAGTCATTGTAGTCCTTGTAAAATTTGGTTTCTGCTGTGTTTGCAGGGCTTTCTTAGCAGAGGATGAGGTATGCACGGAGAGCAGCTGACCTGGGGTTGTAAAACAGCCCAAGATCTAAAGATGCAATCACCTGTCGCCTTGCATGCCAGAGCATTAACTAAGATCATCTTGTGATGAGATGAACTAAGTTATAGCCATTTTGATCAAACCTTACTTTCAATAAAACCATCCACCAGTTCGTGGGTATTTCTGCAAACAGTACAGACAAATTAACACATACACACAGACACTATTCTATATAATTTGTGAAGTATTTTACAAGTATCTTCAGTGGAATTACTATAAAATTAAACCCTCGGCCCTCATTTTTCAGACAGTCCTCTGGACCCAGTTGTCATTGGACCTCTGGGCCCTCATGGGTTGCGTATGTAGATCAGCTGTAATTTTATTCCTCAACATCTGCCTCAAGAACGACTGTTCTTTAAAGAAACTCCGATCAGCAGCGGAGCGTACGCATTTGCATATGTTCAGCCGAAGGTCACACTGTGACAAAGGGTTAACATGAAGAGAAGCTGAAGTAGATCCCATTTCAGGCTTGAGCTCATAAAGTGGCTCAAACGAAGTGGAGTGTAATCCGTGCAGATTATGATCTCTCTCACAGGTCGATCTCCCGCCACATGCAATCTTCACATCATTCAACAGAGTGTACTGTTTAGTTTTCATACCAGACCAAACGTTTAGAGCCTGCCTGGTCCTGGGATCAGAACACAGGCTGAGCTCTCCTCCTCTCCCTGCCTCTTCTGCTCCTTATACACCTTCTTCTCATAAAAAGAGATCCAGGCACCACCTCTGTCTGCAGAATGAACTCCTGCCTGTCTTGTTTTTCCTCAGTCAGAGTGAACTTTTGGGCATAGAGCTCTGTGAATGAGGAACAAGATGAGAAAATCAATGAAAAAAATCCTTATGCATAGTTGGATTTTTGTGAGAGAGGAAAAACAACTCATCCTTCACAGTAGAAACATTTAGAAAGTTGGACTTTACACGACCAAAGTGGCATTTTGAGATCTAATTGTTTTTACACAAAGGATTACAGTTCAGGCAGCTCTAAATTGTCTCTAGGTGTGAGTGAGAGAGTGAATGGTTGTTTGTCTCGTTTGTCTCTATGTGTCCCTGTGATGGACTTGCAACCTGTCCAGGGTGTACCCCGCCCCTCGCACAATGATTGACGGACATGGGCACCGGTGACCCCCATGACCCAAAATGGAAGAAGCTGGTAAAAGATAATGGATGGATATATATGTATGCACACACAAAAATTTTTCCCAAGCACGTTGAAGTTGCGAAATCTATTTTCTCTCCATTACCAGCTCCCTACAGGATCCAGCAGGACTGGTCTGGTGTCAGTGTCAAGTGGCCATGTTTGGTGCTCAGCAGGCTCTAACATTCTGAACTCCTGTGAGAAAATTGGATAACACCAGCTGTGGGTGGGAGACTGTGCAGGGTGTTAGCAGACTCTGGTCTGACGGGGTAAACACAACTTTAACCACTCTCAAAGAACACCGAGCACCTAAGAGGCTGCGGGATGACTTGACCACAGGAGGCCTCTGGAGAGACTTCACAGCAAAGCGGTGACGGTGAGAGATGTTTTAACGCTCTAAAGCAGCAAGAGGAATAAATGGATGAGTTTGATGTCAGGCTCCAGTGGGCTTGCAGAGGGACTTTCATGCTGCTCAGTTTGGGGGTGGTGGACTCAGCGGGCACAGATTTCCAACAGCCACTGTCTGAATTTTCACTTTGCTGTTAGGATGGCATCATCACAGAGACTCTGTAGCGTCCTCTTTCTGACTGACTTCAGGTCCTCTCAAGTGTATAAAGGTGGGAGATTAGAAAAGCTCACACGTTATGTGAAGTGGTACAAAATATGACCAGCAATAAAAAGCTGGCTATGAGCCCAGTTGGAGATATTAGTGCTGTGTTACAAAATGAGAGTGTACATGACTTGTACAAAAACACTTAACCTTATGTCTCCAAAACACACACTTTATCTCATGGAAATACAGGAAAATTAGGAAACTGGAATTAATAATCTATCTATCTATCTATCTATCTATCTATCTATCTATCTATCTATCTATGTGTGTGTGGACTGTGAGGTCTCAGTCTCTGATAGAGGACATTTGCAAACTGAAGTGTACTGCAAACCCACCCACACAGACCAGTATTTGCAGTTTGACTCCCATCACCATTTGGAGCACAAGTTAGGAGTCATCAGGACTCTGTATCACAGAGCAGACAGCATCCCCACTAACTCAGGAGCCAGGCAGAAGGAGTATTCCTACACAAGACAGGCTCTAGAGCAATGTGGATATCCTAACTGGGCCTTCCTGAAAGCAGAGAAGAAACCCAAACAGGACTCCAGTCAGCCATCAGGTGAAAAGGAGGAACCCAGACCCAGACCAGTGGTCATTCCATATGTTGAGGGAGTATCAGAGAAACTGAGACGTTTATTTTCTAAACACAACGTCCCAGTGGCTTTTAAACCCCAAAATACATTACGACAAAGACTGGTTCATCTCAAAGATCCAGTCCCCGGCACAAACAGAGTAATGTTGTGTATGCTGTTCAGTGTCAGGAGGGCTGTGATCAGTCTTACATCGGGGAAACAAAACAGCCACTGGCCAAAAGGATGGCCCAGCACAGAAGATCAACATCATCAGGCCAGGACTCTGCGGTCTACACTCATCTCCAGGCCAGCGGTCACTCTTTCAGGGATGAAGATGTTCACATCCTGGACAGAGAGGAACGATGGTTTGAGAGAGGAGTAAAGGAGGCCATCTTTGTGAAAAGAAATCATCCATCATTAAACAGGGGTGGAGGCCTCTGGGTTCAATTGTCCCCCTCTTACAATGCTGTTATTGCTAGTATCACTCAGCCCTCTGTGAATAGTAAACAGCCATCAGTGTGCTAATGATCCATCGTTAAGCTGTTGGTCCTTCTTGAGCATGTGAGCAGCTGGTTTTGGTTGTCAGCAGCAAACTGGTTGATCCACTCTGAGAAGGTGCTATTTAAGAGACTAAGCTGAATACAGCACCTCAGACTGAAGAAGTCTTTCGGATGAAAGACGAAATGTTTCTACATTTTTTTGCCTTTAAAAAAATTTTTTTTTTTGAATGTCCAGAGGACCAGATTGAACGTTTTTGGACTCGTTTACAGTGTTTTTTTTACAGAGGTGTAAATATTGAAGATATCAAAACAGGAGAACGAGATCACCTGGGGAGTAGAAGGGGAGATTAGTGGACTGACGATGGATGAGGATTTGTTATGCTGAGTTATTCTTACAGGATGCAGCAGGGAATGGAAAGAGAAGGTTTGGTCCAGATGATCTCCAGTTGTACGAGGTGAAACAACACGTAGAAATGGCAAGTGGTGGAGGCATGCAGCAGCTGCAGAGAAGCAGGAGGAGTCGAGGCTCTCATGGAACTCAGGGCAGCTGAATGGCAAAATCCAAACTTTGAGGCGCAGAGAAAACACACAATATTAGATTCCACTAATATCAGAGATAAACTGACTAGAACACAACTACCATTGGTAGGCAATGTCCCAGCGCCTGCAGAGTGGTTCCTGAAGCTTCTACTCCTCCTGGGTGTTGTGTTGATTGTCTGCAGCTGCGGCCAATTAGAAGTGCTGAGGAGGGAGGGAGGAAGGCAGGGTGCAGGGCAGAACTCCTACAATGTAACAATTAAAAAGTGACAATCACAATTCTTTAATTAAAAAAAGTTTTAAATAATGTTTAAACTATTTTACAGAAGGCCTGCCTGTTACCAAATGTGAAAAATCATTCCAAACTTTAGCTCCCCTGTAACAGAGAGAAAACTGACCTCTACTGGTCTGATATGAAGCTCTGAACTCTGGCGAGTTAAGAATGAAACTGCATATTTGATTTAAAGTAATGGGTGAAATGCTTTGGTATATTCTCTTGACTTACATAAATTTTATAAACAAAAATACAAATTTGAAAAATGTTAATGTCAGTCAGAGTCAGAGTTTCTTTATTGTCATTCGCACCTCATGTGGTACATGTGGGGGAGCGAAATTATGTACACAGGGACCCAATTACATCCAACAATAAAATGTATAAGAAAAACAGTAATAACATCTAAGATATGAACTAAGAAAAACATCAACTAAATATACACTAAGCACTCATAACATAAAACATTGAACATCAGCACAAACATGAACATGAGTCTGTGTGAGCAGATGAGCACGCATGAACACATCAACATTGAAACAGATCAGCAGCAACATGATGTGAATTTTCACAGTGATTATTCTAGTTAGAGATTCATGAGTCTAACAGCCTCAGGGTAGAAGCTGTTCCTCAGTCTAGTGGTTCTACACTTAATGCTCCTCAACCTCCTTCCTGAGGGGAGTGGGGCAAAAAAGTGTGTGTGCTGGGTGAGTGGGGTCCTTCATGATGCAGGTGGCCCTCTTCCTGCATCTAGAGGTGTAGATGTCTGTGATGGTGGGGAGGCTGACTCCAACAGACTTCTGTGCAGCCTTCACCACTCTCTGCAAAGCTTTTCTTTCTGCAGCTTTGCAGCCTCCATGCCACACATTGATACTGGAGCACAGGATGCTCTCCACTGCACACCTGTAGAAGGAGGTGAGGACTGAGTTTCCCAGACCAGCTCGCCTCAGCCATCTGAGGAAGTAAAGTCTCTGATGAGCTTTCTTGATCAGGCTGGTGGTGTTGTTGCTCCAGCTGAGGTTGTCATTCATGTGTACACCCAAGTACTTGTAGCTGGAGACCACTTCCACCGCAGATCCTCTTATGTTCAGGGGGGTGTAGATGTTTTTGTCCCTTCTGAAGTCCACAATCATCTCCTTTGTCTTCTTCACATTGATGTGAAGGTTATTCTCTTTGCACCAGCTCTCCAGGTGTTCCACCTCTTGCCTGTAGCTGGACTCATCATTGTTTGTGATGCATCCCACCACCGCTGTATCATCTGCAAACTTTACAATGTGACAGTCTGGATGGGTAGCTGCACAATCATACGTGAGCAGAGTAAACAGGAGGGGGCTCAACACACATCCCTGAGGAGAGCCAGTGCTGAGGGTTATGTTGGAGGAGGAGAAGTTGTGGATCCTCACTAACTGTGGTCTGTTTGTTAAGAAGTCTAGGACCCAGTTGCAAATGGAGGGGCTTAGTCCTAGTGTGGATAGTTTGTCCATCAGGGTTTGGGGGATCATGGTGTTGAAGGCGGATGTGAAGTCCACAAAGAGCGTACGGACGTAAGAGTTTTTCTGCTCCAGGTGGTTGAGCGCAGTGTGGACCACAGAGGAGATGGCATCCTCTGTTGATCGGTTCTCACGGTATGCATACTGATGAGGGTCCTCGTTGATGTTGATGGTTGTTTTGATGTGAGTCATGACCAGTTTTTCGAAGCATTTAGCAACTATCGGGGTGAGGGCCACTGGCCGATAGTCATTCAGACCAGTCACTGTAGAGCTTTTTGGGACTGGGATGATGGTGGCAGTCTTCAGGCAGGTGGGAACTGTCTCCAGGGTAAGTGAGGTGTTAAAGATGTCTGCCAGCACCTCACAGAGCTGATCAGCACATTCTTTCAACACTTTTCCGGGGATGTTGTCTGGACCAGTTGCTTTGTGCAGATTAATCCTCGTGAAGGTACTCCTCACTTCTGCTGAGGTCACGCTGAGATGCTCTTCATCCGGTGGTGAGGTGAGTCTGGTGCTGGGTGGTCTGTTTGGGTCTTCAAAGCATGCATAGAACTTGTTGAGGGCATCAGGCAGAGATGGGTCTTTGGGGCATTGTTCGCTCCTTCTTTTATAATCTGTTATGCACTTAATGCCCCTCCACATGCTCCGAGGGTCTTGTGAGATGAATTGACCCTCGATCCTCTGTGCATATGTGGCATTGGCCCTCTTAATACCAGCAACCAGCTCTTTCCTTGTCCTACTCAGCTCCTCTGAGTTTCCAGACCTGAAGGCAGTGTTCCTGGCTTCCAGCAGGATATGCATCTCTGCATTCAGCCAAGGTTTTCTGTTTGGGTAGCTTTTAACATTTCTGATAGTGAAGACAGTTTCAGTACATGCACTAATGTAACCCAGAACTGAGGATGTGTATTGGTCCAGATCAAGCGATCCTCCATTTTAAGAATCTGTAAATGATTAAACAGAGGAACAGAAGAACAACGATAATCTAATTGAGTTGCAATTTTAACAAATCGTTTTTGAAGACCCAAAATTTTTTGCAAAGTTGTGGGAAATGTACTTCCCCAAATTATATTGCAATTAGAAAGATATGGGTATGTAAGACTATAATGAAGTGTAAGCAAGCATTCTGCAGTGATATAATGACTAACCCTCTTTATTATGCCAATCAATTTATGAATTTTTCTACAAATCCAATCTGTGTGATCTTTCCATCTTAAGCTCTCATCAACAATAACTCCAAGAAATGTTCTTGATGATACTTGTCGTATTGCAATGCCATCAATAAGAATTTTTGAACATTTTCCAAAATAAGACCTTTTACCAATAAAAATCATGAAATTTGATTTTTTTTAGATTTAAAGATAGTTTATTTAATCTATACCATGAAGCGTAGGTACTCAAGCCAAGATTTGCATTTTTCAAAAGTGAATCAAAATGTGAATGAGAAAGAAACAAACCTTGTTCTAGAATTGCGCCGCTCAAGGTGGCTGCATGTTGGAGCATCTCTGTTACTTTCATTCTGAGATTTTGCTTTTGGAAACTTTAATTCCTCTTTTTCTGGATGTAAATCACATTTTTTTTGGATGATTGTTTCCTCTGGTATCGGATGCTGTGCAGCTGGAAGGATTTTTACTGAAACTTTTTTAGTTTTGGACATTTGTTATGATGAGTAACCATGGCAACAAGGCAGTTTCTACAATCAACAGCAGCTGATTAATATCTCAAAAGCTCAAGTAATATCTCAACTACAGCCCTAAATTTCAAATGAGTTGAAAAGGATGTTCTGTGGACGAATTTTCATCTACCTGCCAGCTGTGCTCGAGTGCCTGACCACTGAGATCCTGGAACTAGCAAGAAACACGGCTCATGACAGCGGAAGGACAGGATCGTCCATCAGCACCTACAGTTGGCTGTCTGCAGCGATGAGGAGCTCAACAAGCTGCTGGGAAGAGTGGCCATTGCCCTGGAAGGATTTCTGCCCAACATTCAGGTGATCCTGAAGCCCAGGAGGCCAACCAAGTGCAAGTAAACGGATCAACATCTGTGGCCAGTTTTTTCAGATTTGCTATAAGACGGACCATCACAAGAGATCCTTCCCGCCCACAGCCATCAACATCTAGAACAACTCTTTTATGAAACAAGGAAAATGAGCTACAACAACATTTAATTTCCATCTGGGATTAATAAAGTATTTTTGAATTGAATTGAATTTGAATTGAATTGAAACAGCGTTGTATCATCAGCAAACATAATTGGTAACAAAACATTGGAAACATTTGATAAATCATTTATATAAATCAGAAATAACAATGGTCCAAGAATGGAGCCTTGAGGAACCCAACAAAGTATCTTAGCTCTGTTAGAATTGCAACCCTTAAACTAACAAATTGTTGCCTACTGCAAATATAAATATTCAACCATTTGTAAACAATACCATGAAAACCATACTTGTAAAGTTTTTGCATTAAGATATGATGATTCACAGTGTCAAATGCTTTTGATAAATCAATGAAAATACTACAAGAGAATTCATTATTTTCAATTGCAGAGGTAACATTGTCAACTCAGCACTCCTAAAAAAAAAGTATTTTGTAAGGAAACTCAGTTCTCAAACCTTAGATTCACCAAAATATTGAATAAATTTGAAATAAAAGTAGAATAAATAATGACACTCTTAATTGGGCCTGTAACATCATTAACTGACATTTTATGTAGGCCCCTATGTTTTTGCTCATTGCCCTGAGATGACTTCTGTTCTTATTTGGTCCTATACATTCATCCATCCATTATCTTTTACCCACTTCTTCCATTTTGGATCACGGGGGTCGCCGGTGCCCTTGTCCAGCAATCACTGTGCGAGGGGCGGGGTACACCCTGGACGGGTTGCAAGTCCATCACAGGGTCACATAGAGACAAACGAGACATACCATACCATACCATACCATACCAATTTATTTATAAAGCACATTAAACAGTGACAAAACACACCAAAGTGCTGTACAGGGACAAACAGAACAAGCACACAGCAACAGATTACATAACAGGACACCAAAAAGTAGAAACCAACAAAAACAATAATGGATAACAACAACAACTGTAACATGACTAACACAGTGTGATGCACACAGACTCAGCACAGATCACACAGTGCGGAAAGCCAGGGAATAAAAGTGTGTTTTTAAGCGAGATTTAAAAACTGTGAGGGAGGGGGCCTGTCTAACGAGCAGAGGTAACTCATTCCAAAGTCTTGGGCCTGCTACAGAGAAGGCCCTGTCACCTCTGCGCTCGAGACGGGTTCCTGGGACTGTTAGGAGCAACTGGTCTGCTGATCTGAGAGAACGTGGTGGGACATACGGCTGGAGCAGATCAGTAAGATAGGAGGGGGCAGAGCTGTTTAGTGATTTATAGACAAACAACCATTCAGTCTCTCACTCACACCTAGAGACAATTTAGAGTTACCAATCAGCCTAACATGCATGTTTTTGGTCTGTGGGAGGAAACCGGAGTACCAAAAGAAAACCCATGCATGCATGGAGAGAACATACAAACTCCACCCAGAAGGCCCCCGGACCGGGATTTGAACCACGGACCTGCTCGCTGAGAGGCAGCGGCTCTACCAGTTGCGCCACCATGCTGCCCTATTTGGTCCTATATAAATAAATTGAAATTAAAATCTTAAGAATTTTTTTTTTTGCACGAGTCGGAACCTCAACACCACCTGTCAATCAATCCATCAGACTTGTCAACAACTGACCAATCAGCAACCTCAATTTGTCCCAAAGTGAAACGCCCCTTACCTAGGAGCTCCACCCCCTTTTCCTCCAACCACATTGTCAAGATTATGCATTACGAACACTTTGCAGTCCGAGGAATTTTGTGAAAAATCATCAGGAAAAAAATGGTTAAACATAGTCAGTGGAGAACATGTTATTCAGACAGTGTTGCCTTGAGTGTTTAGAGGGTGGAATACAGGTTATTCAATTTCCAAAACTAAACAAAGTTTGGAAAAATGTAAAAGATGATAAAGCCCTGCGGCCGACCTCATGAGCAGCTGAATACAACAGTGATAAACAGGAAGTACTGCATGTTCATCTGTACGAAGGTAACTGCAAGTAAATCCTCCATTATTGTCATAATAACATTAATGGGTAAATTAAAGGTTAATGCTTAAAGGTAATTGTGCTTTGTTTAGTGTGTTTTGTATGTAGATATATGTTGTAACTTCTAGTTGCATAAGTTTAGTTTTTGCTTGTTATGATCAGTTAAAACTAAACTGATTTTGCTCAAAAAGTGGAGCGCTGCATCAGTAGCATCTTAGCTAGCGCGTCTGTATCGCGCACCACTAGCTTAGCGCTACTTCTTGTTGTGCTATGATTTTTAAAATAGTTATTGAATGAAGTGTTTACTAATGTAGATAAACATAGATGTTTAAAAACCCACAAAAATGCACCAGATTGCAGAAAATAGCATCTACTTTATTCAAAATTTTCTGGGGTAGGACTCCCAGACCCCCCCACCAGTGCCCCACCACACACACACACACACACACACACACACACATATTTTACAAATGCTTCTGATGCTAATGGCCGCTGTGTTGTTCAAGCCAAGAGTCATTGTCAGCACAGAGGGCTAAACACCCCTAAAGGTCAGATCCTAGAATCACCCCTGCAGTGCATAATGAAATGTCAGTCAGTAAAAGTTATCCATCAAAAATGGTAAATGGACTGTACTTATATAGAGCCTTTCTATCTAATCAAGACACTCAAAGCTCTTTACACTACAATCTGTGTCCTCATTTACCCATTCATACAGCACTCTACTAGATCTCTACAAAGCTAATTGAACAAATCATTCTAAAGAGACTAATCAGTGCTTTATCACATTCATACACCGATGGGACACACATCGGAGGCGATGAGGGGTTCAGTGTATTGCCCATGGACACTTCGGCATGTGACTGCTGGTGGGTTTGAACCCACAACTCTTGCATTGGAGGACGACTGCTCTAACCACTCAGCCACAGCCGCCCCAAAAACAGAAGAAAGTGTAGAAACTTTATTGTAATCTCCCTTGTAAGTTTACAAATACAAACATGAACATTAAAGCAAATTAAAGCATAAGCAGATAGAGGAAATGTGGTGAGTTTTTCTTCCAACAGTCTAGTCAAGTCAAGTAAAATTTATTTGTGTAGCACTTTTAAAACAGGAGGTGTTATCAAAGTGCATTAACAAAAGAAAGACATACATGGGGAGACTAAGCTGCAGCCACTTGAGCGGCGCCACCTTTATAGATAAGGAAAGTGACAACATAAGGAAAGAGGAGATCAGAAACGACCTCAGCATAAAAAGCAACAGAAATAGACATAAGACATACACATTTGTGCATGAGGCAGCACGGTGGCACAACTGGTAGAGCTGCTGCCTCTCAGCGAACAGGTTCCTGGTTCAAACCCCAGTCCAGGAGCCTTTCTGGGTGGAGTTTGCATGTTCTCTCCGTGCATGTGTGGGTTTTCTCCGGGTACTCCGGTTTCCTCCCACAGACCAAAAACATGCATGTTAGGCTGATTAGTAACTCTAAATTGTCCCTAGGTGTGAGTGAGAGAGTGAATGTTTGTTTGTCTCGTTTGTCTCTATGTGGCCCTGTGATGGACTTGCGACCCGTCCAGGGTGTACCCCGCCCCTCGCACAGTGATTGCTGGACATGGGCACCAGTGACCCCCGTGACCCAAAAATGGAATAAGCGGGTAAAGAAAATGGATGGATGGATTTATGCATGAAGGCCAACAAAGATGGTGAGTAGTCCATGGACACTCCAGAAAATTCCAAAGTTCTGATAAGATGGTACAGTGTCTATCAGTGTCACAATTTTGATAAGGTCACAGATGTACTCAGGAGGGGGGGCAGGCGTGCATAAGCTTCTACTTTACGTATCCTCCAGGAACAATTTGAGATAAGTTGGTTTGTCCAAGACCAGCAGGGAGGCCAAATTCAGATAAACAATTGTTTAAGCTGCCAGACCCTGATTTCTGTGTGCCTTCACATTCTGCTGGTACACTCAATGGCGAATCCAAACAGCCAGAATTAATTGACATTCCGCCCGGTCCGTGCTCAATTTAATATTCTCCAAAATCAAATCCTTCATGCCGGTGAGTTCCAGGAGCTGCAAGTGGCCTACAATTCTCAGAAATTGCATAGAGCTTGCGGTTGAGCTTGTTAAGCATATGAGTCTGAGAACTCGAGGCACAAATTAATCCTTCACATAAGGCTGGCAGCTTTACCATGGCCGAAACTGCTGCCAACGCCTTCCTAGTTTGTCGATATCCAAGGTATCCACCGATTCCAAACAGCAGAAACCCTGGTTTTTTTTTTTTTCATTCAACCTTTATTTAGACAGGTTAATCCCATTGAACCTCAGGGATTCATTTACAAGAGAGACCTGGTTATCATAAATCCAATAATGTACTCATCTTCTACATCCTCTACGGACAGAACAGATAGGCACATCATCTTTCACTTCCCCCAAGGAATCAATGACATGCCCAGCTGTGTGGGTCAGTTCAGTGCATGAGGGCTCTCCAGCACCCTGTCGTCTGGTGGAATAAATTTTATCAGTGGTGTAGTGTGTCAAGGTCAGCTTTGCTGTACCTTCACTACTTATTATTTAAATATAACGGGTTCTTTCTTTTTCGAGTTAAATTAATGCCATGTGACGAGGTAACTGTGAGGATTGTTTAATCAGTGACAAGAGACGTTAATTTCCTTTGACCCATCAGAATAAATGAGGTCATTTATTTAACAGAATCAAAATTTAACATCAAAACATGTACACATGATTAGCTGATCTGGTTCTGATTAATAAAACTTGGCACGCTTTACTAATAAGACAACAAGACATTTCTGAAGGCATCTAGATTACTGGCAAAATAGAAGAGTTTAAAGGAAGGATGGGTGAAGAGAGGTGTGGTTGTTGACCAGGATGGCATGCTTCTTTCAATCACCAGCTCAAACCTCCAGTACACTTAGAGCGTCACGACTCGTTACCTTCGCAGGAGATAAATCAGCTCCGGTGTCGGGTCCATTTCAACGCTACCTTCCAGCATCTCCGGTAAGAGCGGCTGGTCATCGTTAGAAGTCGTGTCGATTTACTCCATTCAACAAACAGGCTCAGCTCCCTTCGAAGTTGGAGGCATTACACCCGGGTGGATTCACAGCAAGCATCTGTGAGTCCGTCAGAGTTTCCACTCAGAAGTGGAAGACTCCACAAGGCTTGAGAAGACTCCATCAAAGACTGAGTTTAACTCAGATCCAAGACTTCAGAAGAACGGAGTAGACTCCAGAAGACCCAGTAGACTGAATAGTTCCAGGAAGTGTGGACTTTTAAAGAGTTCTCACTTCCGGTCACTTAGGACTTCCTGATTGGTTGAAACAACCAACAGGGGGTGGTTCTAGTGATGTCAGAGGGTTATTAAAAGTCAACAGAGGATTCAGTAATGTTTAGGAACGTTTAGTACAGACAGAGAAATGTTATGAAGAAGTGAGAGGAAGCAGGTGCCAGTTGCTTCTTTTTTACCGTCTGCTAGGTTTAAAAACAGGACACTTCGTTCTAATAACTTCTTTCTGACTGTCTCTGACTTTTGACCGACATCACTACTTCTCCTTTAGACAGAAAATCAAAATGCATAATTACTTTTGTTGTGTTTTTTATCTTTTTTCTCCACCCGAGCTCTGCTGTTACCGTTCCCCTGCAGGAGGAGTCAAGACACGCACTCAGAATACGACAAACGCACCTTCAAGTTTACGAATATTTAATAAGCAAAGAAAGTCACAGATTTACAAGCATAAACAGTGGATTAGTTAAATGCAGTCATTATTTTAACATATAATTAATTGGATGCGCATCCATTTAAACTATACGATACAACCTTGTTAAGGAGGAATCTGAAGTCGACCGTCTCTCTGCTCCGTCTGGCTGCCGCTTCGAGGAGAAAACGCACTTTTCTTTGTCTCAAAACAGGGCGTTTCTTCACACAGCAAAACTAACTTTTCACCGCGCTCTAAGCCTGCTGTCATGGGATTGGCCAGTTTCAAACCAATCAGAAGTGTGAGACATCGTGTTACATGATGTAAACCGGAACAGACTTCAACAGAGAAATCAATCTGTGGGAGCCTCTTCAAAGTAAAACAGGAAGTGGGTCAATTTCAAAGTAAAACAAGAAGTGGGAGTCAGATTCAACAAGGAACACAATCTTTATTTCACAACACTTTGTAAATAGACATTTAAATTGATTTCTAATTTAAAAGAGGATTAAAAAAATCATTAATACTGTTTCACAGTTGATTTAAAATGAGTGGTTCACTTCAACTTTAGAAATGATATGAACTAAACACACTTTGATTATCAAGATACTGTAAAATAGTAATGATAATATAAAAGAAGAGTGTTCTTTCAATTGATTACTTCAGGATACAATTAGACAGTCTCTGGAAGACCTAATTTGTATTTCTGGATTCAAATCAATTAAATAACAGTTCCTGTCCCATGAAGGTCTTCAGAGGCAGGTTTTGGTCAGAGGCCGAGTTCACTACAGTGGCGCTGAGGGACCAGCTGACCAAATCTATAATCATTTTCGATTTGAAAGATGTGTAAAAAAGAGGATCTGAAGTTGACAGAACAAGAGAGCAAAAAAGCAGGAAGGAGGGAGAAAGGGTAAGAGTGACCGTCTTCGTCGAGAGTGAAAGAGAGAAGTCTGCAAGTCTAAGCCTATAGCAGCATCACTAAGGAATAGCTCAGGAAACCCAACCCAAGCCTAACTATAGGATTTATCACAAAGCAGAGACAACGTGTCAACCTCATGGACAGAATCTGGAAGTTGTTTCTACAAAAGAGGAGCATGATAATAACTGAAAGCTCTGCTTCCCATTCTACTTTTGGAAACTCTAGGAACCATAAGTAAACCTGAAGTCTGAGAATAAAAAGCTCTGTTTAGAAAATATGAAACAATGGGATTTTTAACATAAAATGGAGCATGGTTGTTGAGAGCTTTGAGTTAGAAGCAATAGAAGCAATTTTTTTCTGAATTTGACAGGGAGGAGATAGTGTATTATACCATACCATACCAGTTTTATTTATAGAGCATTTTAAACACCCATAGGGCCAAAGTGCTGTACACATATTAAAACAATCATACAGTAAAGAATGACCAAAATGATTAAAAGTCAACATTTCAGATGGTGTCAAAGGCCGGGGAGAAGAGATGGATTTTAAGAAGGGATTTAAAAAAGACAGGGAAGAGGCCTGTCTCATGTTCCACAGTTTAGGAGCTGCCACAGCAAAAACACGGACTCCTCTGAGCGTATGCTTTGTCTTCGGCACACTCAGGAGCAGCTGATCACATGACCCGAGGGATCGAGAGGGTGTGTATGGATGTAGCAACTCAGACAGATAGAATGTCCAATGATGATATCTTTTAATTCTCATCAGAACTCTGGCAGAAGTATTTTAGATGAGCTGAAGATTTTTGAAAGAATTTTTTGGACACTCAGATAATAAATAATTACAATAGTCCATCCTAGAGTGAGAAATGCATGAACTAGTTTTTCTACATCATTTTGGGACATGATGTTTTTAATTTTAGTGATATTCTGCAGGTGAAAGAAAGCAGTCCTGGTAACTTTTTTCATTGTGGAAGTTAAAAAGCATGTTCCAGTCAAAAACCACACCAAGGTTCCTGATAAAATAAAAACTTTACATCAGCAAAAGATACCATGTTCTAACTGGTTTTATGTTCCCATGACTTGCTCTTCAAAACTGGAAAATAGGTATTCTGAACATATTGACATCTTTTAGTTTTTACATTGTTGTTAGTGATCCATCAAACAAAGCGCCCAACAACCAAGCTCCATCTTATTTTTCGTTCAATCTTTATTTATACAGGCTAGTTTCATTGAGCCATGAGGACTCATTTACAAGAGGGATCTGTTCCAGACAGAACATATAAAGTACAGACAACAATAACAGTAAAAAATTACAACAATAAACTACAGTAAAAACAGATATAATAATAATATGTTTTGTCATCATTGTATGTTCCCATACAATGGCAAAATTGCCTCTCTGCTTTTAACACATCCACCACCAGGTGGAGCAGTGGGCAGCTATGGAAAGCACCCGGGGAGCAACTGGGGATAGGGTGGCCTGCTCAGAGACATCACATGATGCACAATGACCGGGGATCGAACCAAGGTCTTTCGGGTCCCGAGTCAGCTGCCCTGCCCCTACACAAGATCTTGTTTGATATTTTCCCAACAATGCACTTTGCTCTCAGACTGCAGGTTTATGTGTGGTTCTCAGAGTTTATAAACGCAAATAACAAATGGACTGTATTGACATAGCACCTTTTTAGCCAACCAGGCCACTCACAGTACTTTACAACACAATCTGGGCATTCATTTACCTCCACAAACACATTGACAGTACTCTACTACAAGTCTTTAAAGCTAACCTGAATAAATCATTCTGTAAAGTGTAATCAGTGCTTTAGATCAGTGGCTCCCAACTCTGGTCCTTGAGGAACACCAACCTTCACGTTTTAGTTGTTTCCCTTCTCTAAAACACCTGGTTCAGAGATTTAATTACTCCCTCAAGTTCTACAGAAGACTTTTAATCACCCATTCATTCAAACCAGGTGTGTCAAAGCAGGGAAACAACTAAAATATGCAGGATGGTGTTCCTCAAGGACCACGGTTGGGAACCACTGCTTTAGATCGTGTTCACACATGGATACTACTCTTGTCCAGGGACACATAGACATGTGACTGCATTCTGGTGGAATCGGGCCTCCAACTCTGCCTTTGGAGGATAACTGCTTCATGTATTTTTCTTTGGTTTGTCCCCATAGAGAAAGTACACCTGGACCAGTCACTCTGTGTTTGTATCTCTTTCCTGTCTTTTCTAACCCAAGCTGGTCAAGACAGTTACCTGTAACTTCCCATCCTGAACCTGGTTCTACCGGAAGTTTCTTCCTGTTTAAGAAATGTTCTTCCACTATTGTCAACATGCTCAGGATGGGAGATTGTGACTAGATAAGCATTTGATGCAATCTGTCAATTTCCATGATTTGTTTTGAATAGAATGTCTTCTCGTTATTTTTGATGTTTTGTGCTCTGGGATGATTTTTCTTATGAATTGGCACCATAGAAATAAACTGAACTGAATCTTGAGACTTTTTGTAGAGTAGTTGTCTCAGTGACTCTTGTTGCTGCGTTGAATCTGACAAGAGGCTCATTGTTGCTTTGAAAGGACAGCATGAGCTGCACAGGACTCTTGTTGTTGGTTTCCCACAGCAGTGTTTGTCAGCCATCCATGGCATGTTCTCACAAGCTACATTTCATCTTTATGTTCCTCCAAGCTGAAAGCCCAATCAATACAGCTTAAGTGGCTATAACAAAAGACTTTGTGCTATTCATGTGCTTTTAAGATAATTAAATAGATCAACAATGATTGTGTGTATTGTAACAAACTAAGAAGAGTATTCTTTGTGCCTCGTTTGTTTATGATCTTTTTGTTGAAAGATTTACCTTTTTTTTTTCCTGCAGGGACAGACTCAGACAGAATCTCTTCCCTCTGCTCCTCCCCGGTGTCTTTTGACAATCTGTTATCATCATCATAAAGCATCCGAACAACTGGGACTCAAACACACACCGCCAGTCAGCTGCAGTGTTACTGCGTGCAAACACATTTGCTGTAATTGCACGTTTATTAGTCTCCCATTCACTCTTTAACAACCTGGTGCAAAGAGCAGGTTGCATCTCTGCAAATGGCCTCTAAAAGCAGGGGGCTATTATGAATAAGACCCTTCAGAGCCATTAGACTGAGAGGCCAGGGAAAACCCAACCAACCTGGGGAGGAAGGTCTATGAGCGGACTTCATTACAAAGTAGTACATATGAATGGAAGACACAAACATAAAACATATCAATATTGTGTCTTATGTTGGTTATTAAACCATGAAAATAAATAACATTTCTATTTTGATGCTGCCTAACCTCCATACACATGCAACTTCACAGAAGGAAAAATTCAAAATGGTGTCAAAACCATACCTGCAAACTCAGAAAGGATGAAAAATGTGATAAACCCAGTCAGTGCCTGTGGGTGGGTGGGGGTGGTGGGGTCTGTGCCCCCCCCCCCCCCCCCCCGAAGATTTTGTGATTTTTAACATGTAAAATAAGCATTCTGGTATACTCCAAGAGGAAACCAAACATAGCAGAGCACTTTGCTAATAGCAAAAACTCGATTCTTTTTTTTTTTGGCCTGGACAAACTTTCAAGGGCATGTTTCCA
>NC_056504.1:17679034-17704633 GCF_014905685.2 Nematolebias whitei
GCACAATTCACTGATGTTAGCTGACATCCTAGCTAGCATTACATACTAACAAGTTTCCCATTACAGATTATGTTAGAAAAGGCAAGGGATTACGACACGTATAATGTTGCTAAAGTAGGATTTTTTTTTTTGCCAAATCAAATTTTAACTTGTACATCATATTATATTGTTGGCAGATAATGAGACTTACCTCAAAACTAACAGTGTCCAACATTAGAAGTGACTAGTTCTCACGTAGACCAGTTTCCTTCGTCCATGGAAAAGATTTCCCCATCGTCTATCTTGATTGTGATTGGCCAAATGACTCGTGTTCCACCAAAGATGTTCTATTGTGGACAGAAAACTTGTTTCTTTGGATCTGAAAGATTCACATAAATTAATTATTTTATTTGAAATCTGCGAATTTTGCTGAAAAGCGACAAGTTTGCAGACTAGCAAAACGTACATTTTAAGATAACTGTAGCGACTCCTACATAGTGTTTTAGTTGTATTTTCATTCCGAACAGTACAAAACTGGGATATGTTGTGTTGTACCTTCATAACGTTACATTTTTTATGAATTTTAGCGCTTCTACGTACTTTGTATTAAAATCAAAGCCCTAGTACTTCTTGAATACCTTTCATGCAGGAGTTTTTATAAGTAAGATTGTCTTGTGCAGTGAAGGGATGAAATTGTAACTGTTTTGGTCAAATCTCGGAAAAGATTCATGCGCTCATACAAGGTTGTGAGATCTTGACTTATGTTGCCGCCGAGAAGAGTTTTTGAGGATGATTCTCAGTAACTACCACAGCTAATTTTAGCTCAGTATTTGTAAAATTACCCGAGGTATAGCCATTTTTATGTTTGCCCGTCTCCATTAGCTGTGGCAGCCATCTTGAATTAGGTTGACTTCAGCAGTATCAACAATCATAGATGAACTGTGTGTTCATTGATTTCTCTCTGAGAGTTTCATAATCCATCTCATGGTTCATGAGAAATTTTGCTGACAGTGTTGATGTCAAAAATTATTGCTAAAATTTCAACTCAAAATATTGCACAAGCTATGCAAGACTGTGTTGAGAATGACTTTCAGCTACTACCACACCAAATTGTAGCTGAATATCTGTAAAACTAATTGAATTATTGTAATTTTTTGTTTACTAAGAGTGCTTAGCTGTGGCGGCCACCTTGAATTGTATTCATTCCAAACGTTAATCAGCTGTAGATGTACATTTTATATTTATATTCTGAGAGTTTAATTAAAATATATCCTTTAGTTCATGGGATATTTTTCTAACAAATTAATGAATACATTTACTGTTCACATAAACACAAACTACAAACCGGATTCCAAAAAAGTTGGGACACTAAACAAATTGTGAATAAAAACTGAATGCAATGATGTGGAGATGGCAAATGTCAATATTTTATTTGTAATATAACATAGATGACAGATCAAAATTTTAATCTGAGTAAATGTAACATTTTAAATTAAAAATATGTTGATTCAAAATTTCACAGTGTCAACAAATCCCAAAAAAGTTGGGACAAGTAGCAATAAGTGGCTGGCAAAAGGAAATTGAGCATATAACGAACAGTTGGAAGACCAATTAACACTAATTAGGTCAATTGACAACATGATTGGGTATAAAAAGAGCTTCTCAGAGTGTCAGTGTCTCTCAGAAGCCAAGATGGTAAGAGGATCACCAATTCCACCATTGTTGCGCAGAAAGATAGTGCAGCAATACCAGAATGGTGTTACCCAGCGTAAAATAGCAAAGACTTTTAAGTTATCATCATCAACCATGCATAACATCATCAAAAGATTCAGAGAATCTGGAACAATCGCTGTGCGTAAGGGTCAAGGCCGTAAAACTCTACTGGATGCTCGTGATCTCCGGGCCCTTAAACGTCACTGCACCTCAAACAGGGATGCCACTGTCAAGGAAATAACAGAATGGGCTCAGGAATACTTCCAGAAAGCATTGTCAGTGAACACAATCCACCTTGCCATCCGGCGTTGCCAGCTGAAACTCTACAGTGCAAAGAGGAAGCCATTTCTAAGCAAGCTCCACAAGCTCAGACGTTTGCACTGGGCCAGGGGTCATTTAAAATGGAGTGTGGCAAAATGGAAGACTTCTGTGGTCAGATGAGTCACGATTTGAAGTTCTTTATGGAACACTGGGATGCCATTTCATCCGGACCAGAGAGGTCAAGGATAGCCCAAGTTGTTATCAACGCTCCGTTCAGAAGCCTGCATCACTGATGGTATGGGGTTGCATGAGTGCTTGCATGTCTGGAAAGGCACCATTAATGCAGAGAACTATGTTCAGGTTCTTGAACAACATATGCTCCCATCTAGACGTCATCTCTTTGAGGGAAGACCTTGCATTTTTCAACACGATAATGCCAGACCACATTCTGCAGCAATCACAACATCATGGCTATGTAGGAGAAGGATCTGGGTACTGAAATGGCCAGCCTGCAGTCCAGATCTTTCACCTATAGAGAACATTTGGCGCATCATAAAGAGGAAGGTGCGACAAAGTAGGCCCAAGATGATTGAACAGTTAGAGGCCTGTATTAGACATGAATGGGAGAGCATTCCTATTTCTAAACTTGAGAAACTGGTCTCCTCTGTCCCCAAACGTCTGTTGAGTGTTGTAAGAAGAAGGGGGGATGCCACACAGTGGTAAAATGGACTTGTCCCAACTTTTTTGGGTTTTGTTGACGCCATGAAATTTGGAAACAACAGATTTTTCTCTTAAAATGTATATATATGTGTGTGTGTGTGTGTGTGTTCTGAGCTGCCAACTAAAGGGATGAGGATCAAAGTTTCATCCTGCCTCAGCAATGCCAAACCACCACCTTTCAACATCAGTAGAGAGGAGAGGGATGCACTCACCACTCAGCAAGGACAAAAACATCATCATTCTCCGAGCAGACAAAAGAAGGTGCACAGCGATTTTGAACCAGAAATACTATCATGAGAAAGTTATGACACTCCTTAGTGACTTGGCCACTTATGAACCTCTGAAAAGAGATCCAGGAAGTGGTTACAAGAAGAAGTTAATAGATTGCCTGAAAAATTTGGAGCAGGACAAGGCTATTGACCATATTCTGTACCACAGACTGTACCCAGGGGAGGCCACACCTAGTCTGTATGGTTTATCTAAAATCCACAAACAAGGTGTACCTTTAAGACCAATTGTTAGCATGATTAGCTCCGTCACTTACAATGTTTCCAAATATCTGACGTCTGTACTCATCCCTTTAGTTGGCAGCTCAGAACACCACATACAGAACACCATGGACTTTGTGGATAAGGTGAGGGATGTCATCATGGATACTGATAAAACAATGGTCTCTTTTGATGTCACATCACTCTTTACGTGCATTCCTGTTGATGATGCAGTAGAGGTGGTCAGTTTAAGATTAAAATCAGACACCACTCTGAGCAGCAGGACCACGCTTTCCACAGAACAACTGTGTCAACTCTTGAAACTGTGCCTGCAGTCAACCTTCTTCACATGGGGGGAGCAATATTATAGGCAGAAACATGGGTGTGCTATGGGGTCTCCAGTTTCTCCTATTGTTGCCAACCAGTACATGGAGGAGGTAGAAAAGAGAGCCTTGACATCCTTTTCAGGGACACCACCAAGTCATTGGTTTAGGTATGTTGATGACACCTGGGTTAAAATTAAATCTCAGGAAGTCCAACATTTTACTGACCACATCAACTCTGTGGATAAATACATTAAAGTTCACACGAGAAGATGTAAAAAACGGCTGAGGCATTTCAGCTGCTGCTGCTGTTTTTTTTTCCTGATTGGTTGGCAGCACTAATCATACTCACCTGCTACAGATGATTCATCTGCTCACTGGCTTTATAAGGATTCACTGTGGATCAGGACTTCGCTGAAGCAACACTTATGTTTGGTAAAAGCAGCTCAGCCTGAACTTAGTCTTGGTTATCTGTGCCTGCTAATGTTTGTTTGTTTGTTTATTTACCTGCCTCCAGAGTGGAACTCCCTGAGCCTCCTGAGAAACACTCCCCTGAGATCTGAGAGCAACTCACCTGAGACCATCTGCACGCTGCCTGTCTGCCTCCTCCACAAACCTGTAAATATTCACCTGTACACCTGCACCTGTAAATACACCTGGAACCTGGAAACTCACCTTCAGAGCTGAAGACTCTGCTCCCACCTGTAAGAAGACATTACACTCCAACTTACCTGACGAATCTGCTCCACAGAAAACTAATCCTCGTTCTTACCACTTTCAGATCCCGACCCCATCCTTCCCTGGTTTAAATAAACATATTATTATAAACTTTTCTGAGCCTGCTGTTCTGGGTTTACCCACACTGACCTCGTTTAAAACCTGATAGTTTGCTTCAGCCAAGCAACATGTCTGTGGGTAAATCTGGCAACACTCAGACTGCGAGCTCTACACAAGTTTATGAGAGTAAGTTTGCTGAACTTGATAAAATGTATCAACATCTTTACCAACTTCAACAAAATATCACCGCCACTTTAAATCAAGTTTCTCACAGTGTAGCTGCCTTAGACAGCAAGATAATCAACTTAATTCCTGCCACTCCTGCTAACCCACCTTCTGTTCCCAGCCTATCTCCAAGTCCTGTGTTGCCATTCAGAGAACCAGATCTGAGACCTTCTGAACATTTTGAAGGTAATATCAGTCAATGTGGGGGATTTTTGCTCCAATGCAACTTGGCCTTCGCTCGCCCCCCATCTCTGTTTCCGAACGATTACGCTAAAATAACTTACATTGTTTCAGCATTAAAGGGAAAAGCTCTCCGTTGGGCCCAAGCGTTTCTAACTGCCCATTCTCCTGATTCTCTAACTTCTCAAGCTTTCATTCAAGATTTTCAACGTGTATTCGACCATCCACTCCACCAGGAGGCGGCCGCAAAACAACTATTATCACTACGACAAGGAAGTAAGTCGGCAGCCAATCACTCTGTGGACTTTCGTATTGTGGCTGAGGAGGCTGGATGGGACGAACTAGCATTAAGAGGTACATATATTAATTCTTTAAATGAGAACATAAAGGACCAGCTTGCCTCCCAGGATGAACTCGGGAGCCTGGATGAATTAATCGCTCTCTCTATCCGCATCGACAACAGAATAAAGGAACGTAGAAAGGAAAGAAACTACGTTACCCATAATCCTCAGCATGTTTTTTTTTTCGGTCAACCGAGAATAACAACACCAGAACTTCCTCATCGCCCGAGTCTGAACCTGAACCGATGCAGGTGGGGAGGACCCGACTATCTCCTGAGGAAAGACAGAGACGATATGCCACGAAGGTCTGCATCTACTGCGGTAACAAGGGACACTTTGTCACCACTTGTCCTGTACGGGGAAACGGACCGGCTCGACAGTAAAACAGGGGACGCCGCCGAGTTCATCCCAAATCTCCCCTGCCTTGCTTCTGTCTGTACCTGCTACCATACTTCATGATCAAATTAAATTGACCGTTTCTGCTCTTATCGATTCTGGTGCAGAACAAAATCTGATCTCCAGAGACATAGTGGAACAACTCCAACTCCCCACTGTATCACTCACCTCATCTTGCTCCATCACAGGGCTAACTAGACAACATCTTGCCCAAATCACTCACAAGGTCTCGGATCTTCACGTTGTTGTCTCTGGCAATCATCATGAGCTGGGTGAGTTTCTTGTCTTTGCTTCACCCATATCACAGTTAAGTTTTGGGTATCCCTGGCTCACCAAACACAACCCCATTTTCAATTGGTCAGAACGTCGTTTAGAGAGTTGGAGCAAGGATTGTTTAATGTCCTGTCTTAAAACGGCTGTCTCTACTCCCGTTAAAGGGAGGGAACCCCCCGATGATACCGATTTAACTAAGGTCCCCCCAGTTTACCATAGCCTGGCCCACGTTTTCAGTAAGAGTAAAGCCTTGACACTACCCCCGCACAGACCTTACGACTGTGCTATTGAACTCCTTCCTGATGCTACATTTCCATCCAGTCGGTTATATAACCTTTCAGCCCCCGAAAAGGAGTCCATGAAAGATTACATCAAAGACTCCTTAGCATCCGGCATAATCCGCCCCTCCACTTCCCCCACTAGGGGCAGGGTTTTTTTTTTTTGTAGACAAGAAAGGTAAGACCCTCAGACCCTGTATTGATTATCGAGGATTAAATGTAATCACTGTAAAGAATAAATACCCCCTTCCACTAATTGATTCAGTTCACGACCAGCTTCATTCTGCAACCATATTCACCAAGCTAGACTTACGCAATGCGTACCATTTGGTAAGAATAAAGGAGGGGGACAAATGGAAGGCTGCTTTTAAGACCCCCCTTGGACACTTTGAATATTTGGTGATGCCTTTCGGACTCACAAATGCACCCGCTGTTTTCTAGGCTCTCATTAATGATGTCCTACGAGATTTTTTGGATGACTTTGTTTTTGTCTATGTAGCAGCATAAATGGTGTGCTGCCCCTTTAACACGGTCAATTGCGGCTTCTGTATAAAAGCACGTCACTCCCGTCTGGGTACACGGCGTTTGTCACGACGTCTGCTTGCTTCTGCGGCAGATAACATTCTCCGGTAAGCGTGGCTAATGTTTGTTTTTCTTTGTTTCAGTAGTTTGCTTTTAGCTGCTAATAAACTGGTTTGTTTTCTTAACGTTCAGTCTAGCCTCTTCTCTGCTGTGCCTCCTGGGTATAAGACTGGTCTGTCTGTGTGCCCAATTAATGGCTTGAAGGTAAGGGTTAGCCTAGCCTGCTACCGCTTACCTGTTACTGTAAACAAATGCTTATTAGACTGTTCTGTTACAGCTGCTTGATCCAATTTATACAGCAACTCTATTATAAGATTGTGCTGTAACATACAAATTTGCAGGTAGGCAATATGAGATTCTGTAAATTCTGCTGTCAATGGTTGAGTTTAATAGTGACGATCTGCTCCCTTTAGTTTTCAGATGAGCCTTCTCCTGCTGTTCAGCTGGATTCTGCTCGCTGCTGTTTTGCCTAGAGGAAAAAATATAAAACGTTGGTTACGTACTGTAACCCCAGATTCTATGAATATAAGCGTAGCCCTTTAAGGCCTTCGCTTTAGTGGGTTTATCCCGTTATGCAGAGCATAAGCACTGAAAAAAATTAGTCCACGCCCACCTGCTGTGTGGGCCCTACCCGGTCCGTATAAATTACGTTAAGAGCGGGAAATCGGCTCCCAAAATAGCTTTTTTCTTCAGCCATTTAGGAGCCAGTGAGGCCCGACGCTTAAAGGGCTACGCTTATATTCATAGAATCTGGGGTTACAGTACGTAACCAACGTTCTATGTCATATAAGCTTCGCCCTTTAAGGCCTTCGCTTTAGTGGGTAAAGGGCGAAGCCGATGTGGTCCTCGCCTCACT
This sequence comes from Nematolebias whitei, assembly GCF_014905685.2. NCBI lineage: Eukaryota > Metazoa > Chordata > Actinopteri > Cyprinodontiformes > Rivulidae > Nematolebias > Nematolebias whitei. The sequence goes on from NC_056504.1 coordinate 17,686,427, forward strand.
GGGTCCATTCGAACACAGTAAGAAGCGGAAGCTTGCCCAAAAAACGTCTTGTCACTCAGCTCCCCATGTGCATAACTACGCATCGCGTAATTATGTGCCATGCACAGACGCATGTTGTGTAGCTATGCGTTCTGACAAAGCATGAATACCCCGGAAAACTTTCAACGGGAAGAAGAAGGTGAAAGGTGGGGGGGCGGGGCGGCATGAACCAACTGGTTCATGGCTGAACAGTATAAACAGATTAATGTCCATAAATTGATTATAAATCAATTGAACTGATTGGTAACAATAATCATGAACTGATTAGTGACAATATAACCAAAATCACAGACACGACTTGTGACTGATAACAACATCTCACACTGTAATGCATGCAGACAGAAGTGAGCTTAAACAGAGTTCCATGAGAACAATAATATTCATTCTGTTAGAGCACTAAGGACAGAATGTGTCATGGAACGAGCCGTTACATCACGTAGGTAAAAGCGAATAAATGAGCAGGGTGTTGACCATGCAGCCGCAGTGCAGATGTCCTGCATTGACATACCATTATGCAGAGCAGTCGAAGATGCGATACCCCTGGTCGAGTGTGCTTAGAGGTTGACAGGAGGCTCTAAATCTGATGCTCTGTAGGCTTCAGAAAAGGCCTCACACAGCCAGTGTGACAAGCGCTGGATGGATAACGGCGACCTGTAGAAGCATCTCTATAATGCACAAACCATTGTTGAGTTTGAAACGCATTGCAGCTGTGTGCGTTATGTAACACGTCAACGCCCGCACCGGGCAGAGAAGATGAAAAGATGCTTCCTCTTCTGATCTGTGGGGGGGAAAAGACCCCTCCAACGATATCACTCTTGATTTAAAAGAGCTCGTGATGTTTTAGGCATAAAAGCTGGGTTGGTCTTAAATCAGCTGAGCTGCCCGTCAGCCTAATTCTAAGGCATGACGAAGCAACAGAGAGGGCAGATAAATACTTACCCTCTTAGCGGGTGTTAAAACCAGCAACAGGGCTGTTAAAAGAGACAAGAATTTAAATGAAACCTGATCCAGAGGCTCAATTGAAGCTTTGATCAGGGCTCGCAGGACCAGCGTTAAACCCACTGTGGAAAACAAGTGGGCGTGAAAAACAGGCCTACATCTCTGTACACCTTTTAGAAACCGCTTCATCAGCGGGTGATAAAAGCTGTTCTGTCTCCAAACCCTTTGTGGCAGGAAGAGATGGCTGCAATCGTACGTTAAAGCGTACTGAAAGCCAACTCCCTATCCATCAGCTGTTGTAGAAAAACAACACGCCGCTTAAAAGGCATGAGGTGGTCTCTAAACCTTCTCTGTGCACCAGCGCTGAAAAGCCGTCCCCTTGATGTGTACAGAACTGTGGTAGATGCAGCACGTGAATCTTGAATTGTGCACACTATCTCCTGAGGGAGACCCATCCTCTAAGTGGAACCGCTCAGCGGTCAGACCCACCGGTGTTGACCTATTTCTGGGTAACTCTTGGTCGCTCCTCCTGCCTGAAGGAGAGCATCCTTCCTCCATGACAGTTCCACGGCGACCCAACAACAGACGTTGCAGGCCTGGGAACCATAGTGCGTTCACACGCCGGGAGCCACCAAGGAGGGCTGTCAATCCCTCCTCTTGAACTCGGTTCATGGACCGTAAAAAAAACAGAGGAGGTGGGGGGGAAAGAAACGCGTAAAAAGCGTTTTGGGCCACCGACTGTGAGCAAATGCGTCCCCCCCCAGCGATGGATCGTCTCGCGGGCTCAGGGAAAACCGTAGTTGACATTGAGCGTTCTTCTCGCATCGCAAACAGGTCCACAGCTGCTTTGCCAACTTCTGCTGCGTCTGAAAAACATCAGATCCGGATGGAGGATCCGGTCCACGTAACGTGGGCCGCCCTTGGACGTCACATCAGAACACCGGATATGTAAACCGCTCTAATAAAAGCAGGTTTTGATGAACCCAACTCAGTAGCTTTCGCACAATGTGTAACATCTGGCTGAACGCACACCCTGATGGTTATGTATGCAGCAGTCATCATGATGTCTGTGTGAATCAACACGTGTTGATTCTGTAGCACAGGAGCAAGGTGTTGAATCACATTCAGTACTGTGCGACACTCCAAAACATTGATGTGGGCTGATGTGTAGTGGGGCCACAGCGCCCCTACTGCTTGAGATAGGTATGTCCCCCCCCCCAGCCTGACAGCAACGTGTCCGTGAAGACTGACCCATGACGTGGGTCTGCTGAGGGGGACTCCCTCTGATAGAAAAACAAGGTGTTTCCCCAGAGTCGGAGGTCTGCTTCCACAGAGGAAAAGACAATGATCATCCGTCGTTGTTTTACTGGATCCACATGCAGACGTGCAAAAACACCTCTAGAGGCGTCTCATGTGATAAATGAGTTTTCATGGTGGTTGAATTTAATTCCACTCCAGAAAAACAAATGTCTGGGCCGGGAAAATCGAGCTTCCTTCCACTTATGGCGAAGCCCAGATTAACAGGTGTGATGTCAACACCTGATCCTGCATCAGCGCCTCCTGTCTGAAGTGACAGGATCCGCAGATCATCCAGGTAAAAACAAAAAACTCTCGTCTCTGTGTTTTAGGATGATCGGTATGCGTTCTCTGGATGTTAAACAACAGATCCAAGAACGGTCTCACCCCTCCGATCCGTGAGTAAAAACCCTCGTGTTTTCTCTCCCTTGGGGAACTCTGTAGATTACTTTTATCAGAAAACACTTGGATTTCTGCATTTAGGGAAGAGAATCAGTCTGATGATGATGACGGGACCGTTTATATAACTCCTCTGAATGGAGGGGTTCGGGTTGCAAACTGTAACTTGTACCATTTGCATAAACCCTGTCCATCCATCTGAAAAACGGCGAGCATGTTTTGCCACTCTACGTAACGTTCGTGGATGAACGTGCGTTAATGATGCGTCATGTTTTGTACGGCTGTCAGCAGTCCGTCCCTCAACCGCCGTCATGCGTCGCGGGAATGTTTTCTGTGTGACCCCGGGCGAGACTTGAGCTGAAGGCGAAGCGTGTGACAGCTAATGACGCGGTGGGGCTGCGCGTTTGACGTCGCTGTGCGAACGTTGAAAGGCGGAGGGCGTGACTTCATTTACACCGTGCTGTTGGAGTGAAGGCTGCTTAGCCCCGCGGGAGCACACGTTGTTCTCTGGAGGGACGCGCGCCGCTCTCGCTGGAGGGGCGCGCGCTAGAGGGAGGTGGGACTCATTACCGGATTCTTCGGCTGCTTCACGTTTAAGCTGCGGTGAGCTGCCGAAAGCTGAGAGAGAAGGACCCCCACCCGGACCAGCCTGCGGACCACATTCATACCGATGTGAGCTGGTTAGCGCCGGCAGCTGTGTGTGTGCGCCAGCATCAACGCAGCGCCGTTGGATGGAGGCTGTCCATCTTAGTGATCGACTCGTCATGTCAGAGCGGCGGTGAGTTAAAAACCTGTTTAAGGACACCGGCTCATGTGGAGGCTGTTCCATCCCACGAGTGCGAGTTGACACCGCTTGAGTGAGGATCGTGCAGTTCTAGTTGGTAATGAGTTATTTTCGCTTACCGTTGTGCCGTGATCGACTCGTCATGTCTAGAGCGACGGTGAGTTTAAAAACCTTTAATTAAGGACACCGGCTCATGTGTGGAGGCTGTTCTGTGATCGACTCGTCATGTCTTAGAGCGACGGTGAGTTAAAAAACCTTTATTTAAGGACACCGGCTCGTGTGTGGGGCTGTTTCATCCCACGGGTACGAGTTGACATCACTTGGGTGAAAAACGTGCAGCCCGGGATTATAACGAGTTATTTTCACTTACCATCGTGCCCTGTAAGCGATTAATAATGTCTTGGAGCGGCGGTGAGTTTAAAAAGCCTTATAAAGGACACCGGCTCTTATGTGTGCGGCCGCTGTGAGCTCATCCGGGCTTACAGACTGGCTAAAAAACAGACACTTGATCATTAATGATGATTTATTTCAACTTTCGTGTCACTTTTACACACACCCTCCGGAGACCGTCATTTTGAGAGCTTTCTCTCTCATGAGCTCTGCGATTGTTTGCCCAGAGCGCTGTCTTGCAGGCGAACTCTGGGGAAACGCTGAGCTGCAGGCTGCCGGAGTGCAGAGGGCTGGATTCTGACGGGCGGGGCTGGTGGTGGAACTCAGCGAGAGCCGCGGCCGTGGAAAAGTCGAAGCTTGCTCGCGACGGTCCCTCCAGCGGGACAGGGTGGGCCGCGCGGCTTGATGAGGTGGTGCACAGCCTCTGGCACCTCCTCCGACTGTTTCACTTCGCCAGCATGGTTTGAAGCTGCTCTGAACAGCGCGTCCGCGATGTTTCATCAGGTCTTGTGCAGATTCTCCGGCAGCGAGGGGAGTAACGAAGCCAGGTGGGTCGTTGGGTCGTCGTCCTCCGCGCTGCAGTCCTCGACAGGCAAACCGTGGGAGAGGCACACATGTTGAGCTGGCGTCAGCTGCCTGACAGAGGGAGTTCTTTGTCTCCAAGGCAGGTCTGCGGCCTTCAATCCCTTGGACATGCTATGTGCTAGCAGCGCGCGTTGTTGCTAACTGCGGCTGCCTGAAAAACACATTGGTGGGCTCGATTCGAGAGCGTGTTCGCCGTCTGGTTCGTGTTCCTCCGGAGGGACGGGACGCTGCTCCGGCCTGGGCAGCTTCGCTCCGGAAGCTTCCGCGAGGCTTGGCTCCAGGAGGGGTTACCGAGGAATAGCCCCGCTCGGTGAATCCCTCAACTCTGGTGATGGGAGCGGACTGGGGACCGACTCCTCTAATCTACCAGGAAAGAACCGTCTGCGGCCTCGCCCGTGGAACGTCCTGTTGGAACGTGAGGCCGTATGGATCAAGACGGTGAGCCACAGTGGAGCCCAGTGAAAAACAACCTTCCCGCCGATCATCCGAACTGGCGGGAAAAGGCGAGGGACGTAGAAAAAAGGGGTCCCTTCATGTCAGCCTCCTTCCGGGTTCCGCCGGGCAACCCCTGAGGGCGCCGTCGGCCGGGAGCGGTGTGATCGCCGATGCGAAACGAGGTGGGATGGGGTGAGCATTCACTCAGCCCCCCTCCACCTACACTACGCTACCCGGGAGGGAATGAGCAGCGGGGGCTGCAGCTGAGCACGCCTTGCCCCGGAGGAACCATCCGGTTCGCCCCGAGGGTCGGCGATAAGAGGAAAAAACACAAGATGGCGTTGTCCAGCGTGTAGTGACCTGTCACTGGGAAATGTTCCACGACGCTTACCTTGGAATAAGACTGCTGTCATCTTCTCCTCGGGGAGGAGAACTCACCGGACGACCGGAGGTCGACTGCCGGGCCCAGCATCCTTCACAAGGTTGGTCATTTACACAACTTATCTTCTTTGTTCTTCTGACAGTGCTATATTAGCTCGCTGAAGAAAAAATGGGAGCCGATTTCCCGCTCTTAACGTAATTTATACGGACCGGGTAGGGCCCACACAGCAGGTGGGCGTGGACTAATTTTTTTCAGTGCTTATGCTCTGCATAACGGGATAAACCCACTAAAGCGAAGGCCTTAAAGGGCGAAGCTTATATGACATAGAACTAACTCGGGCCCTTGCCCTACTGGCTGAGGCTTTGATTTTAATGAACTGAGTGCACCACTTAATCTGTTTTTATGAAATATTGTGACGCGGCTGTTTCATTAAGGCTGTTTGTTCATTTTTATTTTTATTTTTCAGGGACTGAGACTTTGTGTGGTGGCGGTGGTGACCCCTGGTGGCGGTGTCTCGCTTTGTGTGTGGAACACTCCTTTTCCTTTTGTAGTTTAGGTGATCCCTCTTCCTTCACTGGATGTGGTCTCCTTGTCTTTAAAGCCCCCTCCCCACTAGTAAGCCTCAGTCTCACCTGATATTTTAGTGTTTTTTTTTAACTCCAGCACAGCTGTGTGAAACAATTAAATGCAGTCAACAATTTTCTGGTATTGCATGTTTTAAAATACTTTTTGAATACTTTTAACTTGTGCAAATTACCCCCACAATAAATTTGGTAAAGTTTATTTGAATCTTGTCTCCTTCCTCCAGTAGAACAAACTTACGTGTCCTTTTATTTCCTGGAGTATAACCCAGGTGGCGTTGTTGTTTTTTCACTCATTGCAAACTGACTAAAGAATTAACATTTTCCATTATAACGTTCATATTCATTTTTAAAAGATAACCACTCCCTCAGTGCTACAATTGGCGTTGTTGGTAGGGTCTACTGTTGTGGAAAATGGAGACTTGATTCTTATTATTTTTTTATTATTTATTTTATTATTCTCTCTTTGGGTTTGTTTTATTGTGTTTGGATTAAATTGTGTTGTGTGCAGGCAAAACAGCAGCGAGTTCATCTTTATACCAAAGGATCTGGATCATGGAGGACGAGGCCCAAGAAATGCGGGACTTGATTGTTGAACTTTTCTGAGCCTGCTGTTCTGGGTTTACCCACAGTGACCTCGTTTAAAACCTGATAATGGCAGGTTGGCTTTCTTGGACTGTGAGGTCTCAGTCTCTGATAGAGGACATTTGCAAACCGAGGTGTACCGCAAACCCACCCACACAGACCAGTATTTGCAGTTTGACTCCCATCACCCTTTGGAGCACAAGCTAGGAGTCATCAGGACTCTGTATCACAGAGCAGACAGCATCCCCACTAACTCAGGAGCCAGGCAGAAGGAGAAATCCTACAGAAGACAGGCTCTAGAGCAATGTGGATATCCTAACTGGGCCTTCCTGAAAGCAGAGAAGAAACCCAAACAGGACTCCAGTCAGCCATCAGGTGAAAAGGAGGAACCCAGACCCAGACCAGTGGTCATTCCGTATGTTGAGGGAGTATCAGAGAAACTGAGACGTTTATTTTCTAAACATAACGTCCCAGTGGCTTTTAAACCCCAAAATACATTACGACAAAGACTGGTTCATCCCAAAGATCCAGTCCCCCAGCACAAACAGAGTAATGTTGTGTATGCTGTTCAGTGTCAGGAGGGCTGTGATTAGTCCTACGTTGGGGAAACTAAACAGCCACTGGCCAAAAGGATGGCCCAGCACAGAAGATCAACATCATCAGGCCAGGATTCTGCGGTCTACACTCATCTCCAGGCCAGCGGTCACTCTTTCAGGGATGAAGATGTTCACATCCTGGACAGAGAGGAACGATGGTTTGAGAGAGGAGTAAAGGAGGCCATCTTTGTGAAAAGAAACCGTCCAGCATTAAACAGGGGTGGAGGCCTCCGGGTTCAACTGTCCCCTCTTACAATGCTGTTATTGCTAGTATCACTCAACCCCCTGTGAATAGTAAACAGCCATCAGTGTGCTAATGATCCATTGTTAGGCTGATGGTCCTTCTTGATCATGTGAGCAGCTGGTTTTGGTTGTCAGCAGCAAAACTGGTTGATCCACTCTGAGAAGGTGCTATTTAAGAGACTGAGCTGAATACAGCACCTCAGACTGAAGAAGTCTCTCGGATGAAAGACGAAATGTTTCTACATTTTTTTGCTTTTTTTTTTTGAATGTCCAGAAGACCAGATTGAACGTTTTTGGATTTTTCTACCTGGATTATTGAGCATGCATCAGGATACTGTAAACAAGTATTTGAATCCTGGTCTGTTCAGTTCTGTTCTTTCGTCTGGGTACACTCGCAATCATAACATACATATTTTATGCAAATTTCCATTAATATTTTGTAGATAGGTTTTTATTTTTTCTGTATAACTGTATTCCTAAATTTATGATCAATTGATTATATTCTTGGATTGTATTTGTATTATTTAGATTTATTGGGTGGAGGCTTTATATAAGTCCACTGGACTTCTGTCTCTCCATGCACTATTATAATTTTTTCTTAATATATTTGATCTGCATTTTAATTATGCAAAATAAACTAAAACTGAAAAATTTAGGGGTGCTTGAGCACCCCCAAAAAAGAAGGCAAAAATTGCCACTGATGTACGGTGTTGCAGGGTAATATGTTACATTAGGAACGGATTGGCTTTGATTTGAATCTGGGTTCAGTTTGAACCAAATTTGATTTGTGATTTAGAATTTTCTGTTTTGTATAGTGTGCTGAGATAGCTTTTGTTAACTAGCAAACAAAAATAAAAACAAGTCATCTGAAATAAAAATAAAAAAAAAGAAGGTAAAAATGGATGGTGACAGCAAATGTAAAAATATATGTCAGCCTTTCACTATCTTGATATTTGAACAAGATTCTAAATAAGCAGCTTTAAACCAGCCACTAGGGAGCACAAGTCAGTGTCTCTTGTGCCAGTCCCAAGCCAAGGTGGTGAGGGTTTTGTCAGGAAGAGCATTTGATGTAAAACACTTTTATCCCCCCCAAAAAACAAACATGCATGTTCGTTCAAGCGACACTAACATTAGTTGAGGCTCAGGTTCACAAAGACTGCCAAAGATGCTCTTGACAATGTCATAGCAAAACATGGATTCATAAATGTTCAGGTGTAGACTTCATTAAATATATTACAAAGCTTTGGAGAACAGTCAGATCCACAGAAAGGGTGGGGTGGTGGTGGTGGTGGTGGTGTTGGAGGGGGGGGGGGGGGGGTGTCCCTGTCCCAGGGTTTTCCAGAACCGAACCTACAGCTTCATGCAGACACACAAGGGAGACAAAGATTTCTCAGTGATTCTCAAAGATTCTTCAAGGGGTTGATAAATGCGTATAGCCATCTGCCACAGATGCCAGTGATATAGCCTATTATAATATCATTCACAATAACCTTAAAGTAATAAAATTATTATAGGGTTATTAATATATAGTAGAATAATAGAGTATAGTGCATGCATATATACACAATACCTCAACAAACGTATCAGTGGGAATTTTACTACTCTTCGTTGAAAAGCTTAAAGAGGGAAACATGTCGAGACAGAGGGAGAAGAGGAAAGTACAGTGTAGGACTGAGGGTAGCAATGAGGGCACGACTGGCAAAGGTAGAGAGCTGGTTGACATGATGCAAAGAAGGAAGGTAAATGTTTTATACGTGCAAGAGACCAAGTGGAAGCAAGTCTTGCAGCATTGGGTCAGGGTTTCAACTGTTTTACCATGGCGTGGATAGAAAAATAAATGGAGTAGGGGTGGTCCTGAAGGAGGAGTTTGGAATAAACTTAGTAGAGGTGAAAAGAGTGTGAGATAGGGTGATGGAAGGCAGGAGTAGAATGTCTTATGTTCTTGTCAGTGTTTATGCTCCAAAGGTTGAATGTAAGGTAAAGAAGAAAGAGAAATTCTGGAAGGATCTTAGATATTTTCTAATTTTGGGAAATTCAGTAGCTCCATTCAAGCTAACAAAAATAAGATAACATATTTTGTTTTATTTTATAAATCTTTTCCAGCAAACCTGTCCTTGTCACCCGCTTTCTTTGTCTTTGGTTTGTTGCCATCATTGAGAATATTTGGAATGTACACATTAGATAAAATAGCTGTCATCTAATAAATTTGTGGAAAAGAAGGACAGGAGAGGTCCATGTGATCTGACCCAGAAAACTGTGCTGTGAGAATAGTTAGCAGTTGTGGGAGGACAAGCCCCTGTGAGTTACAGCTCTGCTGGGTCATAAACAAAACCCAAGCAAAAAGGCCTTCCTTCTGAAGCCAACACAACCATGCAAATGCTGAATATGCACTTAGGGACATTTAATGTGTCTTTGGCATTCAAAGGGTGGACTTAGAGTTGTCATTCCTCCCATGGAAAACTTGTAAAAATAAGAAGACAAGGAAAATTTACATAAAACATGAAAGCCTTTTATTTTTGGGTGGATAACTGAGCAGTATTTGGTCTTCTGTGTGTTGTGATGAATTTTTGTGAAACGATTTGTGTTTTTGGTGTCATTTGATTTATGCAGTGTCGTTCCTAAAAGTTACTTCTGTTCCTGCCAGGCCTCTGATTGCAGCAAAGGTTATGTGACACCCCCTGACAGAACTCTTGCAGCCTCTTTGCTTCTCCTGACCTTTGAGTCAAAGGCCAAAGAAAAGACACAGAGGCAGCAGGGGGCAATAGTGCCACTTTACACCTTTATCACCCGCCACCAGTGAAGCATCAGTGTTTTAGCCCATATCCTTGTGTGTTTGTTTTTGTCTGTACGTTGATCAAAATATCTGACGAGTCACTGAATGGATTTTAATGAAACTTTCAAAAGTAAATCATTAGGATTAAATCTACTACTAACTTTTGGAGTTGTTGGATATTATCTTTATGTAGACTGGTCCTATGGTTTTGATTTGCTCAGAGACGGGATTATAATGAAATTATGACCTGGTTCTGACTGGGTTAAACTGGTCCAGCAACTCTTAAAAGAGTCTCCCTGGGATTCAATATCTGTCAAGGAATAGTTTAATCTGCTTGCCACATCATGTAGAAAGGCTTTTGAAGCACCGTCTCATATTTCCTAACACATCAGAACCACATAAGATCCACTGAGATAACACTTAGTCATACCCCCTCATACACTGACAGTTAAGCGCCCCTTCTGCGAAGGAGGAGTCTAGGACCCTATAAATGAGTAATGACACGGGACATCGGGGCTCTTCCGGTGTTATGGTCGCGTCATAGAACGAAGAGGCCAGCGCTGTAAACTGTAACCTTTTCCTGCCTTGATTTGAATACAATTGGTAAAACTTAATTGACGTTTCCTTGATTTATTGATATTGTGAGTGGCCGCTTCTGAGGGAGGTCCGAGCAGGGGGAGAGACGTGGGCTGGAGTGGGTTTCTGGGTCCGGTGACCCGCAGCCAGCTCCCGTCTTTAACAGTTGGTGCCATGACCCGGACCAGCACAGTAAAGGGTTTTCTATTTTCTGATTTTACTTTTAAAATATACAAAGTATATTTTAGCCAACCAAACACTTGAAACTGTGAACTTACTGATTTTATTAAGCTATGAGTTAATAAATGATAATTGATAGACTAGAGTTTTTGGATTTTTACATGTACTGAAATGATTATAGAACACTGTTTTGACATTCCAAATATTTGTAGGTTGTGTTTACAATGCTAATCAATTAATGATTTGATTATATCTAAAGCTAAGTCTTGGGGATTTTTGAATGATAAATTAGAACAACTGCTATTATGGATAAAAAGCACTATTTTGAAAGTAGAGTTTCAATCAATTGGAGTAACAATGGCCACCATAGCTGAGGTAGCTTAAAAAACACAGACATTTCTATAACATAGACAGTTTTACAGATACTGAGCTAAAATATAGTGTGGTAGTAGCTGAGCATGATCCCTGACACGTACTTTGAGCTCAGCACGTTGCATGACATCTTTACTGTTGCAGTTAACACAGTTCGTTAACAAAAAAATCATTTAATCAACTAGCAGACAGATTCTAGTGAAAGTCTCAGAAAGTACTGTAATTGCTGACTGTGCAACAATGACTGATTCACTTTTGGAGTCAATGCAGTTCAAGATAGCTGCTAAAATTAACCTTAGCATACATAAAATGGCTTTACCTCAGTGAATTTGAAAGATACTTAGTTTGAATCTGGTGCGGTAGCTAACAGATCAATCAAGATATCACATGAGATTGTGCATGATGCTATTTTCATGGTTTAACCATTTAGCTGGAACATCATTTCTCAACATGAGATGATTTTTTCTTCATTCATTCAACTTTTATTTATAGGTTAGTCTCATTGAGTCACGAGGACTCATTTACAAGAGAGACTTGTTTTAGACCAAACCACAGATAAGGTACTCAACAAACAACAGCTAAAAAATGCATATAAAATATAAAGTAAATAAAAGTAGTGATATAAAACTAAATAAGAACAAGCTACATTATGAAACAAGGTAAAATACTAAAAACAAGAACAAATCTGCATTGATTTTTTAATTGAGCTTAAAAATTGTTTGAATTCACTTAGAGGTCAAAGTCGACAACTTCAGATCTTTTTGCAAGGTGTTCCAGGAAACAGGAACGGAGTAGGAGAAGACCCTTTTGCCCAGTTCGGTCCTCACTGAGGGAACACTGCAGGTAATTGTGTCTTGAGAGTGCACGCTGTAGCTGCACTGATGACGTGATATGTAGGAGGAGATATATCCTCCTGACTATCAGGAAAAATAAATATTGTCCATGTCCAATATTTTATTATTCTTTTTTTTAAATTTACCCTTTATTTATACAGGTAGTCTCATTGAGTCACGGGAACTCATTTTCAAGAGAGGCCTGTTTTTGGGAGCAAATGGTGAGGGGTTAAGGGGTTTGCTCAGGGGCCCAGAGTGGGGCAAGTGAGGGTGGAGGCAGGTGTGGGTGTTTCACCTTTTCTACCCACATTTTGATGTTGACGGTACAGGGAGTTGAACCTGCGACTTTCCGATCGCAGCGCCATCTTCTCTAACCTCTGTGCCACCACTCCCCACATGGAAGCGAAAGGTACAATATCCACCCTTTCATATTTGGTATCATTGAAAAGCCCTAAATGTCTTCATAGAGCAAAAGGAGTTAATTCAGTAGTATGCTGTGAGTAGGAGATATTCAGGTTTACAAATGTCCTCCAAGGAGGACAAAGTTGAACTGCTGGTAGTCAGGAGGATATGAATGCAGCAGACCAAGAAGTGATTTAAAGATGAAAATGTACCAGTGAGAGAGTCTGCATGAAGTTAATGATGTCCAGTTAACCAGTGAGTACAGGGTGCAATGATGGGCACGATAGTTACAGCCAGTTATGAATCTTAGTGCACCATGATAGACAGCATCCAACATCTGCAGAGTGTTTGTAGGAGCGTTCATGTAAATAATGTCACTGTAATCAATGGAGGGAAGGAAAGTCCCAGTTACAAGGTGTTTCCTAGCATTCAGATTTAAAAAGGATCTGTTTCTGAAAAAGAAACCCAATTTTAATTTCAGTTTCTTCTTTACCAAGTTTTCAACATGGAACTTAAAAGAGAGATGTGCATCGGCTGAGATACCCAAGTAGAATCCCAAGTAAGAGTCCACAAACTCAATAAGAACAACATTCTTAGATAAGATAGGAGGAAGGACTGCTGGTGCCAATATTTTAACCTGAAACTTATTTATTGTCAGAAAACAGCCTGCAAACCACTAAGTCAATGCATCAGTGATGCTTTCAGTAAAGTAATAAGCTTCCAACAACAGATCCATCAATCAGACTGTTCTGAACAGTCTCTGTTACTGATCTGAAATTGTATAGTCATTAAAAAAACAACGAATTTTTGCTGCATTGTGAGCACGGGTTCAGCAATATTTTGGCTTAAAGATTTAACGTTAACCTCTGAGACTGTGAGTGCAAGTCTCCACTTTGAAGAACTGCTGAAACTGTCAAACGTTCAGACACAAACAGTGGTTCAGCATTTCTTTCTGTTCATCCAGCAACTTGTTCTCTTTTATCCAAAATGTGAGATCTGCTCACAAAGGCTCAGCACATTTTAACACACCAGCGCTCATAAAAAAATAATATAGGTCATCCAAAAATTCACCATGATGGGCCACAAGTGGTAACTCTTCAAAACAGAAGCTGATTAATGCCGTTTCAGACTCGCATGAATCAGAAGGAGAATTTATGTCAATTAGTGATCTCTAGTTTCACACATAAAAATCCAGATCTGAATATGTCTCAGGAGCTAATTCATAAACACATCCTGGATTCATACAGCATAAAACAGAAGAAATTTTGATCACAAAAAAAGTTAAAATTTCCTTTAAATCTTATGGATGATAGTAAATAGTTTAAATATATTTTTCTTGTTAGTTTCATTGTTCAAAGTCGCTCCAACAAAGAAATTGTGTGGGTTATAAATCACAGAACACAAAAAACATGTTTTAGGACAAGAAAATACTCAGTCAATCAAAAAAAACAAAAAAAACAAGAGGTATATGAATTTAATAAATTCCAAATTTGGATTTATTTTGGTTCAGCTGAGCAAAACTAAATTTAGTTAACAAGTCAAAGAAGAATGTAGAAATATTTTGGGACTTAAAAGTCAGAAAACAGACAGCACAGTGGTGAAACTGGTAGAGCTGTTTCCTCTCAGTGAGCAGGTCCTTGGTTCACATTCCGGTCTGGGGGCCTTTCTGGGTGGAGTTTGCATGTTCTCTCCGTGCATGTGTGGGTTTTCTCCGGGTACTCCGGTTTCCTCCTACAGAACAAAAACATGCATGTTAGACTGATTGGTAACTCTAAATTGTCCCTAGGTGTGAGTGAGAGAGTGAATGGTTGTTTGTCTCGTTTGTCTCTGTGTGTCCCTGTGATGGACTTGCGACCTGTCCAGGGTGTACCCCGCCTCTTGCACAGTGATTGCTGGACATGGGCACCAGCGACCCTAAAAAGGAAGAAGCGGGTAAAAGATAATGGATGGATGGAGATCAGAAAACGCAGGACTTGCAGTAACAGGGTGGCGTCAGATCAGATTATAGCAGTGGCGGCTGGCTAATAGAGGGTGCCAGGGTGCTGCCCCACCACTCACCATATTACCTTGAAGACATAAAATATTAAATAAATATGAAATGATAAAATAAAAATATTTAAAAATATATGTATGAATTTTTTTAGTTGTGTAAGATAAATATTTTATAGTTAATGATGAGTAAAGTTTTTTCTTTCAAAAATGTTGTCTCAATGACTTATTTCCACCTTGGGGGCGCAAGACTCTTTGACCATAAACTCTCGTTAAAGTTGTACATGTGCAGTAGCTTCCCTTCCAATAAAAGAGGTAGGAAGATTCTGGGCACATCACTCTTGCGTCCACAATACGAGTGCACAGTACGGATCGTGCTTCCCGTCCCAGAACAGATTTTTTTTGTTGTTGTCCTGGAAGAGATCATGCAGTGACACTCACAACCAGGCTATGTTGCAGGTAAGCTTTAAGCCATTAAAAGCCCTTTATTTTATGCCTATGTTGCCATTTCTGACTAATATTCCTCTCAACTTTTAAATGGTAAATGGACTGCACTTATATAGCGCCTTTCTATCTTATTTCAAGATACTCAAAGCGCTTTACACTACAATCTGTGTCCTCATTTACCCATTCATACAGCACTCTACTAGATCTCTACAAAGCTAATTGAACAAATTAGCTATTTATTAGATATCTCTGTTTGTGAAAAAACCTTCAGCTGACTGTGTATTCTAAAAGTGGGAACTGGTGAGTTTTTTTCATTTGTTTGTTTCTGGAGCTAGCACGCTAGCACTAGCCTCCAGGTTATTGTATTGGGCTCTGTGATAAACCAGTGCTATTGCTACAGTTATTTGAATGTGCTTATAGAAAAAAAAACATTAATACTTTTATATACTAAATGTCACTGATGGTGTTGTTATACTATTTCTGAACACCTGCATTTGTATTGAGCTGGATAATGAAAAATAAGCCATGTGTCTTATGTATACAGTATATATATACTACCCCCCCACATGGGGGTGAGTATATATCTCTATATATATATTTGTGTGTATGTGTGTGTGTTATAGCCCCCCCTGGAGAAAACTCCACCAGTCACCACTGGATTATAGGCAAACCCAAATATGCATTTTATTATAAAATTGCCACTGACATTAAAAAAGGTGTTTCTCAAGAGAGTTGCAGAAAACAAAAAATTGGGGGTGAGGTGGCCTCTCTAGGTAGAGTTATATTATCTGCAGGCGTTGTGTCTCCAGACTGAAGCAATATCAGAATCAGGATGGCCTCCTCATCTGTTAATGGACCCACCCACTGGAATATCAGCACGTTTTTGGTGCTGACATTTAAACTGATTATTTCTTCTCATCAGCTCAGACACAGCACTGTCAGACAGCTGGGGAGAGACACGTTCAGCTTAAATATGATAAGAATAATTATTTATCTCCTTAGACCCAAGCTTTTGTTTGGTGTGCATTTATTTCCCCCTCCAATGTACTGGGGATTAGTAGGACCTAATAAGTTAAATAAAAGTAGACTCTGTCATGGTACAGGAAGTAGATTTAGAAAAATGATGATGATGATGATGATATGAGGACAGTAGGCTTATTTTTGCATTTTATATTTTTCCTTGCAATTTGGGATCACAAGGTCTCAATTATGCTTCAAACTAATTTTCAGCAATGTCCCCATATGAGGACACTGGGTGTCAGGAGGTTAAAAAAAACCTGGTGGTGGTGGGACATCCAAGACTTAACGAGTCGAGCAGATTCTGTCATTCATGTCTTCTTGTTGTCTAACAGAGTATGTTGAATAAATATTGTATCCAGCCATAAATCATAAGCTTGGGTTTGGTTAGGGCTAAGGAGGAGTGATCCGTTATACCGGTGCTCTAGCAGAGACAGAGGATGAAGCTGAGCGTGAACTGCTCTCATTATCATCATGGAGACAAGAGATGAACTCATGAAGTACTGAGCCGGACAAATAACTCCAACCGAAACCTCTTCCACAACAACAAAAAAATGTGGATTTCTGTTTGTTCAGCTTTGGTAAAAAAAAAAAAACAAACAAACAAAAAAACTAGACAAGTATGTAACTCTGTAACTGAATTCATGTTTGTGTTGCCCTGATCGTTGTTGCCTCGTTAGAACTGAAACCTGCGTTTGATGGAAGGTGAGATGACTGAGGCTGTCTTTGTCTTCTGTAATGTGGAGCTGAGCTACTAACTGAAGGATCATTTGGAGCTGAAGGCGCACCCCCCACCCCCACCCCCCACCAGATGGTAAATGTCTGTAGTCAGAGAAATAATTTGTTAGCCCAGCAGACATCAATAGCATTGTGTCAGATTTTAGCTCTGGAGCTGCTTCTCTCCGACTGTAGAAGAGCAGTTAGTGCCAACAGAGGGAAGTCTCCACTACAGGATCCCTGAGAGGAAAAAGCTGTCATAAAAAAAATTAAAAAATCTTTCCTCAATCTTCAGCTGTGTCAGATCTGGACAGCGAGGATCGCTGCCAGTTTATTTGTTTTATGTTAATGTCTCACTGACAAACTGCTGCCCCGCTTACTGCAGGTTCTGAAGAGACGCGCACAGACGCATTTCTGTTGCCTCCGGACCTCCATCAGTGAGTTGGCAAGTAGACCTCTGGAGCTTTCAGAACACTGCTCTTTAAAAATACTTTCAAATACTGTTCAACTTTACCTTGTATTAATTGTCCATATATGTTATTAGAATGTGAAACACCGACCCAACATTAGAGCGGACTGAAGGGCAGAACCATGGAGCGGTTGGTTAGCACTGTTGTCATCCATCCATCATCTTTACGGTACTTCTTTTCAGGTTGACGGGGTCACTGGTGCCCATGCCCAGCCATCACTGTGCGAGAGCATTCACTCTCTCACTCACACCTAGGAACAATTTAGAATTACCAATCAGTCTAACATGCATGTTTTTGGTCTGCGGGAGGAAACTGGAGTACCCGGAGAAAACCTACACATGCACAGAGAGAACATGCACCCAGAAAGGCCCCTTGCTAGCATTCGATCCGGCAACCTTCACACTAAGAGGTGACAGCGCTACCAACTGCACCACCGTGCACTGTTGTTAAAGGTCTGGGTTTGGGTCTTCACTGTTGGTTTTTTTTTTCTGCATGGAGTTCTCCCTGTGCAAGTATGGGTTCTCTCAGAGTTCTTCAGTTTCCTCCTAGTTAAATGCCATATATTTGATTAATGGTCAACTCTAAATTGTCCGTAGATTGTCTGTCTTGTTTGTCTTTATGTGACTGGAAACCTGTCCTGGATGTTGGGTGTCTGAAATTGGTAACCACATGACCCAGAACAGGAACAATGCAGGTCCAAAGACAATGTATGGGTATACTGTAGTCTCTTGCTACTTCGCGGTTCGTTTATTGCAGACTCGCTCTATTGCAGTTTTTCAAAATAAGATTGGAGATGACACATAAGTGGCTGATTGATGGATGGCACGATCAGCATGGAATTTTTATTTAAAATAAATTGTTTTAAAATATGTAGCACCTGCTGCACCTTTGTGCAGCCCACACTGCAGGATAAACTTCCTGCTGCAGCTGATCAGCTGTTCTCCGTGAAGCATGGAGAAGTGGGCGTGGCCAAGAGCGCTTGCAGGTGGCTGAGTGCAGCGGAGGCAGAGAGCAGAAATATGACATTCCGTGCTCTTTTAGAGCATTTAGAGTTTAGAAACATTGTTTAGAATATTGCAAGAGTGTGGGAAGAGTTAAAAACACTGTATATACACACACACATATATATATATATATATATATATATATATATATATATATATATATATATATATAT
>NC_056504.1:17704643-17724237 GCF_014905685.2 Nematolebias whitei
TATATATATATATATATATATATATATATATATATATATATATATATGAATACTAAAATAAACTACATCTTACTACTTGTACTACTATTCGTACTTCTCAGTTGTTCACTTATCGTGGGGCTTCAGGGTACGGATCCCCTGCGATAAACGAGGGACTACTGTACCAGTTTGAAATATCTGACATTTACACATGTATTACTAAAGTTTTCTTTCTTTCTTAGTGTCCCTTCCTATTTGGATGCAATTCATTTGCCCAACATCAATCTACTGTGATGCCATAGAAGGGTGCAAAGGGTCGGTATTCCCAGAAACGATTTATTCCCAAAGATCAAAGTAAAAATGGCACAACAAGCATGTTTTTTAATTCTTCTTTTACTTGTGTGGTTATGCTTTTCTCAACACCTCTTAAAAACAACAAACGTCCACATCATTTCAAAGTTCATCATATATCAAACAATAATTTATTTTGCCTCTCATTTTCAAGGCTCAAATTGTGTGGCTACCTAAGGATTTGTTAAGCTGGTTTTCTGCTCAATACATGAAATCCTACAAAAGCAAAAGCAACTACATGCGTGCTTAAACAAGTACAGATGCTTCAGTATGGACAACATAAGAGACATGTTTCTATAAAACGAACAGAGTCACAATAATATCACTTCTCTGCATCATGGGGCTGATGGTACATCGCTGCTGGCATCGAACTTTGGGAAATAAGCACCATTTAAGAGGATTTTAAACAAAATGGTTCATTTCTTACAAAAATTAGATTTTTTTTTAATTTACAAAAATCCTTTTAAAAAGGGTTGTTTTCTACCTCAGAGAAAATAGCATTGTTTTGATAAAAGTGTAACAGTAAAATACTGATAAGAGCGATATATATAATTATATGGTACAAACGAAGTAATGTAAATATTGTAAATGCTGGCTGGTAAAGTATGGCACACGTTCTTAACACACTTTCTAAACCCTTCCAAAAAAGTCAAATTTTCTGTTTTTAAAATATCCAAAAGAGCAAGCACAAAGGTAAAAAAAGATTGATGAAAAATGTTTCAAAAACATCAATATACACACAAGTCCCACTCAGGCCGTTTTTAATGAACCCCTTCGCTGAAGTCATGAAAATATCCGTCCAGAAAAGCGCTCCTTATTTCTCTTTTACACAATAACATGTCATGAAGTGAGGCAGGAGTGTCTTCCTCAGCCATGTCCAGTCTGTCCCTCAGAGACCTGTCCTCAGCCACGTCCAGTCTGTCCCTCAGAGACCTGTCCTCAGACTGTGGTCACAGAGAGCAAAGAGTTGTAAACCCTCGTACCGTCAGGTGATTTGGTACCATGGGTCAGCAGTTCTTGGATAGTCATCCAATTGTCAAATATTTTCTTGTTCCTCTTTTTCATCATTTTTTTGTGGCTAAGTTCGATGATGTTCGGCTCCTTTCTGTCCTCAGTGCTGCTCTGCTCTTTTAGACAGTCGGCTCGGCTTTGCTTCATGAACTCACGGCGCTGCTTCTGCTCTTTGGCTCGCACTGCGTGCTGCTTCCTCTCTTCCTTGCTCCAGTAGCGGCCCATCTTTAGCTCGCTGATGGCGTCGTCGTCCGTGGTCATGCCACTGCGCTCCTCGTGGATCCGAAGGGCGCGCTCCCTCAGCAGCTTGTCCCGAACCGGCCGCTTTGTGATGTATCTTGTGCCATCGCTGCGGACCTTAACCTTCCACTCCATCTTGGGCTCCAGGTCACCGAGGCTGATGGGGTCCCGGCACATGCTAACCAAACTCATCTGGCTCTGGGCGTACTCCACAGCTGACTTCTGCTGGATCAACTGCATGTAGCTTTGATAGTGCTGAGCATGGGCAGGGATGTGAGCGTGTTTGTAAGGTGAATGGGGCTGGGAAAAGCTACGTCCGGTTTTACTGGACTCTCCCGGCTTCCTTTCCTTGCTATCAGCCTGCAGTGCCCCATCTGGGTCTTTAGAGGAGCCTCTGCTCCTGCTGGGGCTACAGGCCTCTTGGACAGGGGATAAGAGCGGCTTGAGTGTTTTGCCAACCGAGCTGCTGGAGCCGGAGGGTCCAGCTGTGCCCTGGTTCTCTGCTCCTCGATGGAGGGAGTTATCTGGAGACAATTCTAGAGTGAGAGGAGTGCTGCGGCAGCTCTCGCCCGTGTTATAGGCACTGGAGCTGTCCTTATCAGATTTCTCCGGCAGCTCAGAAATGTCTGACAGCTCGTGGCGTCGAGCATCTATGCTTGTGTTGTAGTTGCGGAAGCCGCTGTTGTGGAGCATCCACGACTCTCGGCACTGCTCTCTCAGCTGCTGCATCTTGTGAGCGCGGACAATGTTCAGGCACTCCAGCTCAATGCTGCGCAGCTCCTCGTTTAGCAGCTCCAGCTCCTTATCCACGCCCTCCTCAGCCTGTCCTTCAGCGCTAGCGCCCTGACCGTACAGGCCCTGCACTCCACTGATCCTCATCTGACACTTCAGCTCCAGCAGTTCTCTGAAGCGTTCACATTCATCAGCCGGGATGCCCAGAAAGTCAGCGTCGGTGTAGTCTGCTGAGATGAAGGACTCGCTGCTGAAGGGCAGGTCGGTGCTGCCGAGGGTGTCCTGGCTGTAGGTCAGCTTCCTGCAGCTGCCCAGTGTGTTAGAGGCCGTGGTGGTCTGATCGTCGGCGAGATTCTCTTGCTCCGAGCTCTCGTCGTTTCGAGTACTCTCATCTGTGCGACCGACTCCGCTGTCCTTTTCGTGGTGGTTGGAGAGCAGCGTGGCTGTGTCTGTGGTGCCTCCATCCTCCTCATGCTTCTTCTGTAGAAAGAGTTGACACAGTTAATTCAAGGCATGTTAGATATTAGGGTTCTCACCAGATCCCCAAATTAGATGCATATGACATTAGTAAGGAGAACTGACAATGCTAAATGTAGAAACTAAGTTCACAAAGGACCTGTCAGCTTGTAGAAGTGCCTTTAGTAGCCATAACTTGAGGTAACCATCTTCTGTTTGGCCTGTAAATATTTCACGTTGTCGGGGAGGAATTTTGGTTTACCTCATTCACTTTTGAGAAAGAGTTGTATAAGTTTAATAAACTATTAAAACTGGCACTTGTTTGGATAGCCATTAGACAAAGCCTGGAGGAAGACTTTTGCCTCTGTTATCCATGGCTGATGCCACAGCTACTAACTATTGATAATTATTTGACAAAACATTGCCTTTAATGCCTCACTACAGCATATCCATCAGGTTGAGGTCTAAACTTTGAGCCATTGCTGCCATTGCTGTTTCTTCTTTTCAACTACTTATCAAATCAACAATGACTGAATGGTTTCAAGATGCCAAGATTCCACAGCAGCAAACAAGCTGAAATAATTAGCCCACCGCCACCGTGCTTAACAACTGATATGAAGTGTTTGTTCAGAAATGCTGTTTGGTTTTCTTTAAATACTGTAAGTTCCAGACTATAGAGCACACTCTAATATAAGCCACGCTTCTGTGTAACCCATGGGTGTTCACGTTGTAACATGAGATATTTACACAGAAAGATTTTTTAAAACTTTTAATTAAATACGTACAAGTAACATCCCCAATATGTACAGTAAATATTTTTTTTTCTGAACAGTGCCTGTAACAGGGCTGGTTAAAAATAAAATAAATACAGTAGCCTATCAGGAAACGTCACTGAACGCTAGCTTCATTCCTCCTGTGCACTAAAACCATTAAAGTCGTCTTCTTCAGTGTCAGAATTGAACAGCCTCAGAAAACCATCGCACACGTCCTCAGTCACTCTTTTGTTGTCACTCTCGTCACTTTCATCTCGAGGCAAATTTGCGATTTGATTGGATTTATGATTCACAGTTATTTCGAGTGGCTGCAAATACTTTGTTGTGTACAATGAGGGGGGAAACTCCCACTGGGAGAGGGAGGGGAGGAGAGAACGGGGAGGAGAAGTCCCTACCCCCCAGTGGACCAATAAAACTTGGTTGGTAACTTCATTGACCAGATTATTATATTTTAAAAAGTTTTATTTATACAGGTAGTCTCACTGAGTCACGAGGACCCATCCCCCAAGAGGTGGGTGGGTCCTGGGCACATGTATTGGGCACCTATGTGAGTGCCTGAGTGTGACAAGGCTAAATGTTTTGGCTTCATGAAACTCATTAGCCTGTCAAAAATAAATACATTTTTAAAATCCATAGATTAGCCGCAGCATTGTACTTTGTATACGCAATGGTCAAGGTTCAAAGCGTGTGAAAAAAGTAGCAGCTTACTGTCCGAAAATTACAGTAATCTACTGTATATTATGGCCAAATACATCTACCCTCTTGTCTGTAGAAAGTGCTAGTGTTCTAAAAGTTCTCGTTTTTTAGATGTAACTTTATAAACCTAAGCTGAATTGAACCACGCTCTAAAAAAAAAATTCTAATTTCTACAAGTGAAAACCATTAAGCATGAATTATCCCAACTAATCTTCCCATTCAATATGTTATGAATGTGTGTCTGTGCGTGTGTGTACCTGCTCCAGCATGCTGGCAGTGAACTGCATGGCCTGATGGTGCTGCTGCTCCAGCATGTCCATGTGGAGGTCATCCAGGAAGTCGTTCCTGTCATCATCCATCCAGCTGTCGTCCAGCTGGGATGCCATGTAGAGGAGAGAAAAGATGCTTCATTAGAAAAATGGGGTTGGGGAGTAGAAGGAGGAATCCTTCAGTACACCTTGAAGTGCATCAAAGTTTGTTCTAAAGCAATATAAAAAGAATGTTTGATTATGCCACGTCATGCTGTTATTAGTTTAACAAATGCACAACACACACAGATATACTAATTACCTGGATCTCTGGCCTGGCCACCAACAAAGAGATGTTCTGGTTGCCCTCAGTAGTCAGCAGCGCCACAGCATCTTCACGGTTTTGGATCTCAACCCCATTTATCTTGATGGGTGAAAAGAAAAGCTATTATTTCAGAGCAAGTTTACTTTTGCTCACTAACTATTTGTAGTTTGTACTTTTACACAAATCAGCCAGAACCTTCACCCTGTGTACTTCTCTTACCTGTACAATTTTGTCCCCTTCCCTAATTCTGCCGTCCTTTGCAGCGATGCTGTTTGGGTCAATCTAGGGTGAAGAGGAATTTTACATTTAAGAGCCAGAGTAAACACCATCCCTAAATGCCAGGCAATTTGTTCTCTTCTCTTAGTGTTAAAGCAGATTTGAACCTGATCCTGCAATGCTCACTTCACTAATGTAAATCCCAGCTTCATCTTCATCATCAGTCCTATAACAGATGGTCAGGCCAAGTTTATCTTGGATGTTGGCTCGGTACAGATCCACCTCCTGGTAAGACACAAAGTAAATCAGAAATAATCATTCATAGTTTTCAAACGAAGCAGAAAATAGCTGTGGATTTGTGTAAATGTGTTTCTGGACAAAGTATTGATGAAAAAAATGGGAGCAAAGAGCAACAGTGATCCATCAATCACTGTAATGAATCTTTCAGCCGGTCGAAGGGAGGCCATTGGCTTGTCTTAGAGGCCCACCGACAGCATGAGAAATGATGCAGTGGACTGCAGACGGCAAGGGTACCATTTGTCACTTGTCAACACCTGTAATCTCACAGATACAGATAAAGTTACGAGCAGCGCTGGTCTCTGAGGGCAAAGGATCGGGCTCTGCGAAGGTTAACCTCCAAAAACCAAGCTGTAGCCAAAGACTCTGATGAATCTTAAGGAAAGACACTCTGGAATACATGTCTTTTTGCCACAAGTTAGATAAGACAATTCATACATCTTTTACTGAAAATGAAACCAATATAACCACCATTTGGTTTATGGTAACTTTTTGAATAAAACCCACCTAAATTTAACCGTTAAAACCAACTATAATTTTAAAACTATAACTGAATTTTCCAGGTATACACAGTAAAACTAATTTTTAATTTGAAATGAATTTGAAGTACTCAGTGTTGGAGAAAAATATTCTCACTTTATCTCACTTACTCAAAGGAGCCACACTCGATGGCAGGAGAAGATTTTTAACCGACATATGTAAGGACAGATTTTCAGGACATGTCACACAGATATACAGGAAGTACACACATGAAGAGAAGTCATGAGAATCTGCTACGAGCAGTGTGTGAAGCTTGTTTTTATACTCGTATCAGTTCAGCCGAGCTCACAGACTCGGAGGCGTCCTTGGAGTGAAACTGCACACTGCAGCCTCACCCAGCTCCTCATCCAGCTCTCTCTGCTAACCCAAACATATGGTTCATGGGCAGAGTTAACATTCTCAGCCATAGGGGTTAAAAACATCCATAAAGTTTGAACAAATATTCCCTACCATACAGCATTTAATATGCAATCACAACAGCACTGTTCCTTAAAAAAACAACAACAACAACACACACACAGTTAATTACTACTTTGTCAGACAGTTTTGCATTTTTTGTAGAGATTGTAGCGGTTTCATAAGCTAGATTTCTCATATATTTCAGAAATGATACTTGAAAATGCGTCAATATAATCCAGCATCCCACTTCACTTATGGTGTTAAAGTTGTGGTTGAATACAAACCAACACAAAATGTTCCTGACATGTTTTGTCAGGACACTATAATAAACCATTGCTGTTTTTCAGTCTAAAAATGATTTAATATATAATTAAAACATATTTGAGTAGTCTTTAACCTAATATTAACCACTATTTTAGAAATATTCTTAGGTGGCAACTAGTGTTAAAATAAAAGCAGGGTAGTTATTGTTAATCAATAAATAGTGACTTGTTAACCCATTTCAATAGTGATTTAAATAGTTAACACCATTAAAAATCGTTTTTTTTATGTGATACCATAAACTCAGCAACTAGCTCATTTAGCTTAGCACAAAAAAGCTGAAAAGATGGGCTAGCTAGTACGACAAGTAACTATTTAAACTAATACAAATTTCACAAACTACCATGTTAATGTTTTTTATGTTTTAACACAGAGAACAAAATCACAAAAACCAAACAACAACAAAGAAACCTTTTGGTACCAACGAGGGTGAAACAAGCTAGCTTTTGAAAACTGAGCTGCCATCTTTACAAAATGTGAAATACCGTAATTTCTGGACTATTGAGCGCACCCAAATATAAGCTGCACACACACATAAAAAGTACATATATAGCCCGCATTTGTCTATAAATGGTAAATGAACTGTACTTATATAGCGCCTTTCTATCTTATCGAGATACTCAAAGCGCTTTACACTACAAGCTATGTCCCATTTACCCATTCATACAGCACTCTACTAGATCTCTACAAAGCTAATTGAACAAATCATTCTAAAGAGACTAATTAGAGCTTTATCACATTCATACACCGATGGGACACACATCAGAGGCAACGAGGGATTCAGTGTCTTGCCCAGGGACACTTCAGCATGTGACTGCTGGTGGATTCGAACCCCCAATTCTTGCATTGGACGACGACTGGTCTAACCACTCAGCCACAGCCGCAGGTGTCCACGTTATAACATGAGATATTTACATAGAAATATGTTTTAAATTTTAATTAAATATGTGCCGGTAACATACAAAAATACGTACAGTAATTTAAAAAAATTCTGAACAGTTCCTGTAACACAGCATGAAGCTCGTTAGCCTGTCAATAAATAAACAAATAAATAAGTAAATACATGAATAAATAAATAAAATCCATACATTAGTCGTAGCATTGTATAAGCCGCGTGGTTCAAAGAGTGTGAAAAATGTTATAGTCCGGAAATTATGGTAGATAATGAATAGTATGACAAAAGCATAATAAAATGAGTGAAACAATGCTGGTCCGACAGCTGTTGAAATATTGTTTTAATAGGAGTGTATCTTTCATATTTAAATTGAAATGACCAAATATCTTGATGGCCCATAAGTTAAGAAATACACCTTTTGTTATTTTACCTTTTACACTATTTCAGTTTCTACCTACACATAACGGCTGAATAGTGAGCAAACGTAATATATATATATATATATATATATATATATATATATATATATATATATATATGTATAAAAATATATGCCCCTTCACTGCTCTTACACAGCCCCAACAGCCCCAACTCTACTCAGCCCTCCAGGGAAAGGTCCCTACTCCACAGTACTTTTTAGCTGATTCGAGGATGATTCGGGACCTTCTTTTGTCCTTTCTTCTCTGGTGAGACCAGGCGAGCTGATTCGGGACCGAAACGTGAATGCAAGACACTGATTGGTCAGGGGGAGGAGTCACTGGATCTCAGAAACTTTTCTCTGATCCTCTATTTGCAATTTCTCGAAACTCAGAGCAGCGGTTGGATCTATTTTAAAGATTTTAAAAACAATAGTGACAACACTGTGTTTAATGCTGAAGTGCAGACGTTTTTGTGTTTGGTGAACGATGACAAAGCTCAAGCGAGCGGCGTCATCGCGGAGGATCATACGAGCTGCTGACCCATTGAAGCACGTGAGGCCGGACCCCGAGCACCAGCTTCGCGGGCTCACAAAGGCTGGACTCTGAGCCCTGGCAGGCAGGAGGACTGGGAGTCCGGGATGGAGGGTGGAAACGTTTTATTTTTTTTTTATTTTTTTTTTTAACATTTTATATATAAAAATTTATGTTTTTTTTTAATCAGTGAAGAATAAAAATAAATAAACGGTGCCGGCTTTATGATGAGATCCTGTTTTCACTTTGCCTTTATTAAATAATCTGTTAATTAAAGTTAACTCAGCTGAAAAATCGTAAAAAGACAAAATTATTGGATCTCTCAGAAATATTTCCCTCAAATATGTTTAAAGAAGAGACACAGCCTTTGGTTCAACTTTATTCTAACCCACAGACATACTAATCACAAAACAAGAATTACACTTTAATTTACTAAAATAAAATCTGTATACAAGAAACAAAATCACATATCTAAACTGAACAACAAAAGTAGACACGAGTGCAAATACATCAAATGATGAAGAAAAATATAGAATTTTAAATATAGATGTTTTTGTAGAATCTGATTCATTAGATTTAATTCAATTCAGTTTATTTATATAACGCCAAGTCACAACAGAAGTCGTCTCAGGGCACTGAACAGAAATATTTGTATATAAAATAAGTTAACAGTTCATATTTAAAAATAGTAATTTAACATTATTTATCTGAGGAGCAGACTGCTTTTAGTTTAACTCATCGCAGACTCCCACTCGGTGAACTAAAGTTCATTAAAAGTTCATTAGCAGGATTTTGGATTCTGGACACGCCTCCAGAACTGGTCCTGAAATGCGGTGCAAATCCAGGCTGATCTGAGCAGAGTTGGGGCTGAGTATGAGCGGTGCAAAAGGGGCAACAGACTGGATCCCAAACAGAACATCAGAGATGTTTATCAGACATTCCTCTCTAAACCTGGGTCACTATTCAATGACTCTGTTAGTTCGTATGCGATTGCACCACCATATCTCCAATTAGCTGCTTTGAGCTTCATCTATTACTCCCAGCTTCATAGTTCCTCCATTGATGGCATTATCAGACAATAGGGGACTGAGGTTTATTAACAGGGGGTCTGAGGGTTGGTGGAGGTCAGTGAAGGTGGAACAGCATTAATATCATAGCCTCATCCAGCCATTGTTAGCATCATCAGATCCATCACTGTTGGCCTATTATCCGTATCATCTAATTATCTCCTGGGCCTCTCTTTCACAGCGTAACAGCAGAAGACCTCTTATTAATCCCTGTCACTAAAAAAGGCAATGGATGATGTCACCATTACACATCTGCTGGGAGAAAACAGCCATTTTATTCAAGTCTGGGTCTAGATCTCTGTTTGTACGTCAGATGAAAGATCTGCTGATATCTAGGATTTATTAGGACTTGTGAGTGGAAAGAAATACTCCTGGACTGAAGACATTGGTATGACGTCAGGCCTGCTCCTGTCATAAAGTATTCTTATACAGAAACCAGCAATCAAATACAGAGATGATGTTTTACCTCATATTCCAGCCCCTCACGCTCTATGTCCTGTTGTATGCCCTCTAGGAAATCATTGGGGTCAAAGTATGCATGTCCAGGAGGATGCCTGAGAAAATAAGGAGAGAGTTCAGTAATTGGCATAAAATGGGAAGTAAATTAGTGAAACACATCTCACAATTAGACCAAAACATACTACCACCTTTTGTCAGTTTAGATTTATTTTCACCCCTGATCTGGAAAACTAAATGAGACGTAGAAGGGAAGCAGCATAAACTGAATGAAGAAATGACTCTCAGACCAGATACTGATGCTGCACCCAGAGGCTAACTTCATATTAACATGCTGCGTTATTAATTTGACTCAAATCAATTAAAGCACTCATCATTATTCATTAGTGCACATTAAATGCTTGTGCAGCGAGTGGAATGTACCCAGGGTCTCTGAGCTCCTGTGCATACAACACTGACAAGCACTTTGGGAATATGCAAATAAAAATGAACTATCATTATGATGTGCCCCGGAGAAGCTGTCATCTCTGGTGAATGACAGGGACACTTTCCCTACGAGCCCCTCCTGAGTGATCACTCGAGGTAATACTTTTAAATCAAGATTATCTCAGTGTCTTTAAGGTGACCTTTTCAACACTGCTGGATTCTCACACCAAGATATTAGGCACCCTATTATTAAGAGACAATTAAACTAGAAACAAAATCATTTTCTTTTAGGAGCTTGGTTATACATTTCTATTAAGCCAGGCTTTTTGCACGTGTGGTCAGACAAAGGCTAAACTTTGAGCTTTGCTAAATTCTTTGCATTTGAGGCACATCACTTACATTTCTTGGAAATGATGAAGACAATCACATATGTTGAATGATTTCAGTTAATGATTCGTGACAAAGACATAGATCAATATGGAAAATAAAAAACTAGAGAAATTCTATATCATGTGAAAATACAGTGTGAATGCTTATTGCAGAAGAACTTGTTGAAAAACAACTGAAATTAGTTAAAAATATGCTGAAATGTAGCTGAAATGGAAGAACAAGCCTAAATTAGCAGAAGAAAACAGAAATAACACATGCTGAATTAGGTTTAAATAATAAGAAATTAGCACAAAAATAGGAATTTAGCTAAAAAAAAGCTGAAATAAGCAAAACATAGCTGAAGAGTAGCTGAAAAGGCAGAAGGAAGCTTAAACTACCAGAAGGATGTGGAAAGAGCTGAAATGAGCTAAACAATGTGGATTCAGGCTTAAAAAGCTAAAATTAGCATAAAACAACTAAATAGTAGCTGAAATAGCAGAAAAAGCTGAAACTAGCAGAAAAAAGCTGAAAGGAGCATAACGAACTGAAATTAGCATAAAGACGTTAATTAGACTGAAAGTAGCAAAAATTACCACAAAAAACTTGAATTTATCTGAAAACAGCTGAAAATAGCTATAAAAGTGCTGAAAAACCAGAACAAGCTTAGATTAGCAGAATAAATCAGAAATAACATGTTTGTCCAATGCGGCTGAAACAAGCAGAAATGAGCACAAAAAATAGAAATGATCTGAAAAATAGAAATGATCTGAAAAAAGCTGACATTAGCAAAAGAAAACAAAAAACAACAACCACTGGAGTAGTTAAAAAAGCAGAAAGAAGCTTAAATTACCTGAAGGAAATGGAGAGAGCACATTTTTGCTGAATTAGGCTGAACATTTTTTAAACGAGTGCATACAATGTGGAATTAGCTGAAAATGATAAAATTAGCATAAAACAGCTAAATAGTAGCTGAAATAGCAGAAAAAGTTGAAACTTGCAAAAATTAGCTGAAAGGAGCAGAACAAGTTGAAATTAACAGAAAAAAGGTAGAAGTACACAAATGTTGTAGTTAGAAGAAAGAATCTGAAAGGAGCACAAAACTGGTGAAATTACCTGAAAAAAGTTTAAATTTGCACAATGAAGCTAAAAAAAAAGCGGAACCAGAACAAAATGTGAAAGAAGCATGACAAGGTTGTAAACAGATCTAAAGATTTGAAAGATGTAAAATGAGCTCAATTTATTTTCTATGAGAAAAAAATGGCAGAAAATGCTAAAGGTCTCAAAAAGCCAAAGTTGCACCAATACCAAAAGTTATGGCAGGGTTGTCCTGAAAGAGCTGAACGTTTTGATTTATGATTTGGTGAAATAGCACAAAAATTGAGGAACGAGAAAGATGCTGATAAAAATTCAGAACAGGTTAAAGTAACTAGAAGACTACGGAGTAATAATAAATATAAACAGGATCACAATGATGTAACATTTTTCAGTCGGGTCATCTGGACAGTTTCTTTTCTTGTGCTGAAACGTTTTGCCTTCGATCCGGAAGGCTTCATCAGTCAAGGAAACACACAACACAAAACCGATTTCTTTCTTTCACGACTGTCAATAAGGAAGAGGGCCGGCAATGAAGGAGGGGGCGTATCAAAGAAACCATCTTAGCACCAACAAAACTGGTTTGTTCTACTTTGGAGTAAGCTGTTGGGGGAAGAATCAGTTTTGTGTTGTGTGTTTCCTTGACTGATGAAGCCTTCCGGATCGAAGGCGAAACGTTTCAGCACAAGAAAAGAAACTGTCCAGATGACCTGACTGAAAAATGTTGGATTGCATACCTGGATTACTGAGCATGGACTTTGTTGATCACAATAATGCTTAATAAGCATTCACACAATAAAAACACAGACTGGAACTTTGTCCCAGCAACAGCTTCATCTTGTATTGGAACCAGTGACAGGAGGAAAAATGGCAACGCAGTCTTCCAGACATCGAGGGCGTCAGAGTTCAAACTAAGAGCCAGCGCAGCTTCTTGAAGGATGATCTTGCGCTGGTTGAGAAAGTTTTCTTTCTATGATCACTCTGTCAACACTTACCATGTGAGTGAGCCACCAGGTGCGTCACACACCCCTTGTCTCGCATAAATGAAAGCGACTTTACAAATATGCATAGGCGTCACAACTATTATATGTGAAGGGGACAAGTCCCCCCACATTAAAAAAACGCTCATTTGGACCCCCCCCCCCCCCCCCACACACACACACACTTTTACTATAAAACATTAGTTCAGGCGGCAGTTTCTTTCTTCGTAAACAAATCCATTCCACTTGATTAATCGGTGAATGCTCAAACAACTAAAACTCCACTCCAGGATTTCCTAGTTACCTCCAACTCTAAACACAGCAGCCTGTTGCCACGGTCACAATATACGGTGGTCACAGAATATGGTGTAACACCTGCAGTGTTTCTGTGCGTCTCCTCCTGCCTCGGCAGAAAACGCGCACAGGTGAAGGAGATGGAGACACCTCTGTGTTGATTGCTCGCCAGTTTAGCGAGCTTTGTGCGGGCAGTTGTTGACCAGGGTGTTGATCATAAACATATATACATGTTAGGAGAAGTGCAGCGCTACGTCTGTAGCATGTTCTCTTAGCAGTAACTGTGACGCTGTAAGACGCTGCAGGTGTAAGAGACGCTGTGTGTTCAGGTGCATTAAAATTGAAATGTCTTTAAAACCCCACACTTTATTGTCCTCAAGCTTCGTGAGAAACATCATTTAGATGAGTAGTGTTGAACACAAGTAAAAATATCTAGTGGTGATGGTTTTTATTTTTTTATAAACACAAATAGTGCCGACC
This sequence comes from Nematolebias whitei, assembly GCF_014905685.2. Lineage (NCBI taxonomy): Eukaryota > Metazoa > Chordata > Actinopteri > Cyprinodontiformes > Rivulidae > Nematolebias > Nematolebias whitei. Next base: position 17,718,237 of record NC_056504.1, read on the forward strand.
TGACGCTCTGTATTAAAGTGTATTAAAGTTAAAATGTCTTTAAAACCACAGATGAATTTACACAAACTTGGTGAGAAACATGCTTTAAATGTGTGGAATTAAAGGAAATCTAGGTGAAATGCTGCTTTTTTTGTATAGTGAACACCTTTTTTATACGCGCGCACACATAAACGCACAAACATGCACGCGCGCACACACACCTACACACATCATTGTGTCCCCCCCACATTACGGATGCTTCTGACGCCTTTGCAAATATGTAAAATACATTTTCATTTTGATGAAAGACTTCTGTTCCTGGCAATTAAAACACTAACTGGAGAAATTGCATTTCCTGTGTAATTGCAGTGTGAATGCTTATTTCTGCTGAAAAGGTTTCATCGTCTAACCGTTAATGAGAGTTGAATTAGATCAGCTGACGTTTGCTGAAAGCAGGAAAATAAAAAACAAAAAGCAGAAGAAAAACAGCAGAAATAGAAGAGTATATATATAGAATATAAGAAAATAAGAAAAGCTGAAAGAGGCTGAACAGATTATAAAAATCATTTAGCAAAAAATAAATTGAAATGAGCAAAACAAGTAGCTAAAAAAGCTATTTTTAATTAGCAGAAATTAAAAAGATTCAAAAAGAGCATAAAAAACTGAAATTAGCTTTTTCCTTTTTCTTTCTGCTGCTCCTTCATCAGGGGTCTCCACAGCGAACTAACTCACACGAAGACTTGGCAGTTGTTTTTATGCTGGATGTCCTTCCTGACACAACCACAGACCACCGAGCTACCACAGCCCTCTGAGTGGAGCAGAGAGCTGCTATCTAGGGCGCCCAGGGGAGCAGATGGTGGGTGTTAAGGGCCTTGCTCAAGGGCCCAGAGTGGGGCAAATGAAGGTGGAGAGAGGTGTGGGTGCTTCATCTTTCCACCCACATTTTGATGTCAATCCGGGGAGTTGAACCAGCAACCTTCCTATCACAGGCTCACCTTCTCTAACCTCTGTTCCACCACTCCCCCAAAAAGCTGAAATTTGCTTAAATCTGGGAAAAATAGCTAAAATGAGCAGAAAGCTGCTGAAAGAAGCTAAAGGAAGCTGAAATTAGCACTGCTGTGTAAAAACAGAAGGTGCTTCGACTGGCCAGATGATGATGATTTTCACATCAACTCACGTCAAGTGCAGCAATCAACATCAAATAAAAAGAGTCATTCAGTGAATTCAGTTTTTTCCCTTCAGGCGAGGCGGTACTCACTCGTCCGGCAGCAGGTACTCCTCCAGCTCTGTCATTGGGGGTGAGGAGGGAGGCAGCTTGCTGAGGGCCGTGATGTGCTGCAGGGTGATGTCCGTCTGGGTGCCAATGTCCGACACCTGGATGTCTGTGGCAGGGCCGGCCAGTTTGGGGTGAGGGGCTCGGCGCAGAACCTGAACCATGATGGGCTCCTTGGCGGTGCGGAACGCCTCCACTGCCTGCTCGTGGGTGGCCTTGGAGAGATCCTTGCCATTGACCTGAGAAACCAAATAGGGAAAAACATATAATCATGAAAGAAAGAACAATTTAAAACACTCCTCTTCATCGGTTTGTAAGAGGATGTTGATTACAATGAGGCGGTGTGGCCATTGCCTCTGACTGTGAAGTCCTCACATGAATCACTGTGTCCACACAAACTTAATGCTGGTGTTCTGTTTGGGAAACATCTCATTAGAGCCACGACATTTTTTAAACAGGGTCATAGCTGGACCAAGTAGAATATGACCCTAATTAGGAAGAGTCTCTCTTTAATTAATCAAGTTTATAAGCTGTGGCTGCACGCAGGATTCCTCTTTAAGCTAAGTAATTTCTCAGCAGAAGAGAAGTTTGACCTCCGGGCAGAGACAGTGGAGAGGGCACCGGGCATTAACCTGAGATTATTTTCAAAAGGCTGCACTGTTCCACATAGATGAAGCTAATTAAGTGTGGTTGAGCCACTTAACGTCGGTGAGATGAAAGATGAGTGAGGGCCTCGAAATTCCCTGTTCTCCAAAGAATGTGCCACAAGATCCAGAAAGACTTCAAATTTAATAGAAAAGACTTAAAACGGGATCTGTGTTGGTAGATATGTGTTTCAAGTGTTCACAGGCTTCTCTGCTCACACACGAGCTCACATCCTTAAAAAGGAGCTACGTTTTAGCAGCAGCAGATCATTAGGAGTCCCAAGACTTCAGCATCTTTTCTCACTCATCCTGGTACCCAACCTACATTCTGTGTTTGGAGACTCAGTTTGTGATAATCACATTGGTCAGCCTGTCTCTGGTGATAAATACAGAGCTTGAAAATTTAACTGAGGACCATTAAAATATCCCAATAATAGTAAAATCCTAATGGAAATGGTGTGAACATAGTTTCCTTTTATAAGAGCTTGTTTTTTTACAATCCATTAACGGTCAATCAGGTCATCTGGACAGTTTCCTCTTTGTGGAAAGACATTTCACCTTCTATCCAGAGGGCTTCATCAGTATGAGGTGTCAGACTAATGACTGATGATAGCCACTTTGGCTGTGGCTGCCTGCCTGGGAGGAGTTGGCGGTGGACAGGACAGCCCCCAGAAACCATCTTATCACCAGCAAACTGGTTGGTTCACTAAAGGAGTGTACTGTTTGGTGGGGAAAACAGTTTACTTGGGACTTCTCAGACTGATGAAGCCCTCAGGATAGAGGACGAAACGTCTTTCCACAAAAAAGAAACTGTCCAGATGACCTGACTGACCGTTATTGGATTTTGTACCTGGATGATTGAGCATGAACTCTGATTTTTTACAATGGTTCTGAGGTTATCTGTCTGTTTGGTAGTAGACGAGGAAAGTTTAGGGTTATGTCACAAATGAGGACTTCTGTGCAAAAGCAATGAACCAATAATGTATTACCTGCTGCAGATAACTCTTTGAATAGCATTTGCTTGGGGAAGCAGTTTATTTCTGACTGGATGAACAAGCCAACAGTTGGTTTGAATATGGAAAATACCAAAATGGGTTGCTGCTGTCCTAAAAATAACATTTTCAAAAGTCTCAGAGTCAACACTTTGTGCTAACTGTATCAGTTGATGCTTTACATTATCTGGGGTTATTTTAGGCATCTATCCTTCAGAGGTCTAACATCCAGTCAGAACTAGTCTACTTCTTTTAAATTAATGCTGTTAAAAAGAGTTGTCTACAACCGATTATAAACTTTTCACAGAACCTCACTTCAAATGGTCTGAACCTTCTTTTCAAGCAGAGCAGGATAAACCTGACCCTGGGCCTGCAGGACAACAGGATCATCTCAGCAGATGTTAAACTACATATTCCTCCATCCAATCTTGAACAAAAAATTAAACCTTCTGTTACCATATTTTGCATTGTATCAGTCACAGTTTTTTGCATAAATTAACATGCCCTTTGACTTATACAGCGAAGCGACTTATTTATGTTTTTTCCCAATATTTTTAACCCAATTTTTGTCTGAGATCTGACAATTTCATTCATTCTGACATGGAAAATATTGAACACTACCATTTTCAGCCACTAGAGGGCCCTTGACTTATCTGTCTCATTAATAGGTAAAAGTGGCTATTAATGTGACACTTGGCTTGCCATACCAAGCCACCTTCGTCTCGCTTCAGAATTCCTGAACCGCACCACCCAGGCGAAATGCAGCTGATTTGACCATTAAAGTGCATTTATTAAAGAAAAGTTAAACTGAGACACACCTTTACTATAATGTCGAGCAAACAAATAATTGTTTTTAGGTGGTTATATTGGTAAATGTCGAAGAAATGCACATCGAGTCATCCTTCTGCGTGCTCCCGCAAATCGACTTTTGAAATGCAGCAGATGTGACTGTTAAAGTGTATTTACTAAGGAAAAGTTAGACAGACACACCTTTGCTATAATTTTGAGCAAACTAATAATTGTTTTTAAGTGTTAATCTTGTTAAATTCCTTAGATAGAGAACTTTACTAATAGGCTTTTATGTATGTGAATGTTTCTGTAAAGTGCCCTGAGACAACTTTGTTGTGATTTGGCGCTATATAAATTAACTGAATTGAATTGAATTGAATTTAAATTCTTGTTAAAGTCCTCCCATGCACGCTCCCATGTCTGCCATTTGGCATCCAATCAATTTTGGCACAACACCGGCCCATATTTCTGGGTCATCAGCGGTGACACGTAACAAATGCGACGTGTTAGCGGTGATGCATAATAGATGCGACTTATACGGTGAAGCAACATATTTGTTTTTTTCCCACTTTATTAGACATATTTGGACTGATGCAATGTTTATGGCGGCAAGTACAGTAGTTTCTTCCGAACAATTCAACACCTAAAAAGCACATTGTCACATCTCAGAACATGAGGTTAACAAGATGAATAAAACAAATATGTACGAACATGGCAACAATTCTTGGCAATGAGTAAAAAAAACAAAAAACCCAAAACAAGTAGCGTCTCAACACAGACCATATCGTAATGGCTATGAACTGGAGTTAGCTCCCCTGAAATGACCCATCTACAGTCACATTTGTCTCCCACTGCGAGTCACGATGTAGCACATCAGCTGATGAATACAAGTGCCTTTGTGTCGCTCTGCACGGAGGCCCCAACAGCCCAACCTGGTTGCCAGGAATCTCGGGGGTCCTTGAAGGCAGCGAAGCAGACAAAGCCTTTAGCCCCCTGCTTGCTAAACTCAAGGCCTTCTGCCTCAGTGCTCTTGATAGTGGAAGATTCTCCCCCTTAGCTGTGACGGAGTGGGGGTCTCACAGTCTTTTCACTTGGCTCACCTCTGACATGGAACAGCCCTTTGCTGCACACTGAGAAAAAACACACATCGCTCCTCTAAACACAATGCTCAATGCTTCACGACTGCTGAGCTCGTCCAACTGTGGCGTGATCAACTCGTGTCGTAACTCAGACAGCTCAGCCGCCTGAAAAGCTCGTACATCTCTATTCGCTTCAAGCTACTGCAGCCGCAGGGACCAGACGTACAAAATGTGAAAACCTGAACTGTGAAGGAAGGCTCAGTGAATACCGAACACTTGGACTGTTGTTCTCGTGAGCCCGGTGACGACTGGCCTGCAAAAACTGCTCTGTACTCATGTGCTCCACTGGTTTATGTTAAATTCATTTTAACTGCATGAAGGAGGCCAGGTCCAACTTAAAGGAATACTAATCAGCTTTAAATCAAACGTCCACTGTGCTGATGTCTGCGGAGGAATTTACACAGCTGTGGATTTCTTATTCACAACCTATTTTCTTTCATTAAAATGTCACATTTGACAAGCAACTGTGGAAACACATACCTGCTCGGGATTAGATGTTTTGAAGCTAATTTAGGATTCAAGTTCACACCATGTGAAGTTGCATCAGCCTTCTGCCTGTTTGAGTATTATTAGGGGTAGCAAGAGTTGAGCTGTGAACTTTGATACAAGATAATCTCTGGAAAGTAAAATAAGTTGGACTGAGCTGTTGATGAAAGAGTTTACATGTTTTTCAGTGTTGAAATACTTTGAGAACATGCAGCCGAGAAGGCTCATCTCCCAGGCAGCTCTAGCTCCATCGTTCCCATTTTGGCCTTTACATTACTGAACGTGAAGTGAGGCTGCTTCAGGTTCCATTTAACTTCTTATTAATTCAGGCACCGATGCAGAAATCTAAATTCATTATTTATGAGGATCCTAAAAATGGAAATGTAACGCCAAATAGATTCATGATGGAAGCAATAAATACAAGTGAACTGATGCTGCTCACAAGCCTGGCTTCCCTGAGTTACTGTTGCTATGCACATAAAACCTTCAGTTTCTACAGATGCTCTTTAAAATGGATTCCTTCCTTCCTTCCTTCCTTCCTTCCTTCCTTCCTTCCTTCCTTCCTTCCTTCCTTCCTTCCTTCCTCCCTCCCTCCCTCCCTCCCTCCCTTCCTTCCTTCCTTCCTTCCTTCCTTCCATCCTTCCATCCATCCATCCATCCATCCATCCATCCATCCATCCATCCATCCATCCATCCATC
>NC_056504.1:17724247-17728830 GCF_014905685.2 Nematolebias whitei
ATCCATCCATCCATCCATCCATCCATCCATCCATCCATCCATCCATCATCTTTACCCACTTCTTCCTTTTCGGGTGGCTGTGGCTGAGTGGTTAGGCAGTCATCCTTCAATGCAAGAGTTGGGGGTTTGAATCCACCAGCAGTTACATGCCAAAGTGCCCCTGGGCTAGACACTGAACCCCTCATTGCCTCTGATGTGTGTCCCATTGGTGTATGAATGTGATCTCATAGCACTGATTAGTCTCTTTAGAATGATTTGTTCAATTAGCTTTGTATAGATCTAGTAGAGTGCTGTATGAATGGGTAAATGAGGGCACAGATTGTGTTGTAAAGTGCTTTGAGTATCTGGATAAGAGAAAAGCGCTATATAAGTGCAGTCCATTTACCATTTTCGGGTTGCAGGGTTCACTTGTGCCTATATCCAGCTATCACCGTGTGAGAGGCGGGATACACCCTGGACCGGTCTCCAGTCCATCACAGGGACACATAGAGACAAACGAGACAAACAACCATTCACTCTCTCACTCATACCTAGTATTCCATTCCATTCATTTAAAAAATACTTGTCAATGAATGGAAGCGCATAGCTGCATTGCAAGTGTCTGCCATGGCCTTGGTGAGCATCAAGAATAGAGCCCGACCAATATATCAGTACGGCCGATAATTTAGGTCGATATACATGTTTAGGGACATATCAGTATCGGTGATAATTGTCCCATTGTGCGCCGATATAAGCACTTATAATGTTCACCCCTAAAATGCTGGAACCAGCTGTAATTGTACAATGTATCCAGCATAGGGCACATGAAGACTACTTTCAAGTCATGGCTATTCGCTTTTAAGTTTCACTTTCAGGGCAAACAAAGCAGGGAGCAACTGTGTGGGGTATTTTGCTAACAGAGCGTGGTAAGTTTATTTTTAACTGATCTGTAAAATAAATCAACTATAATAAATTATCTTCTATCCTCCAACCTGCTTGTCATTAGATACATGCCTCTCAAGTTAGCAAAATAATGTTAACCTAGCATAGACTATTGCCTTGTAAAACTTTATTCAGAACAATAAATCTGATGTAGCGGTCATTGGCATCAGAAGTATCTGTAATATGGTGGGGGACACACTGGTGGTGTGTGTGTGTGCACGCTGAGCGTATACACTGAACGTAGCACTAAGCTATAAGATGCTACAGACGTAGTGCTCCAATTCTCTCAAGTATCCTAAACATATATATATATAGTATGTCTATGTTCCTAACCACCCTGGTCAACAACTGCCCGCACTATGCTCACTAAGCTGGTGAGCGAGTAACACAGAGATTTCTCCTCCCACTGTGAACATCCTCTCCTCTGCAACTCCTGCCTACACTGCAGGCTGTTGGAGATTGTAGGTAACCAGGAAAACCTGGAGTGGACTTTTAGCAGTTTGAGTATTCTCCTATTAATTAAGTGTTATTAAGGATTTGTTATGGCAGCACGGTGGCGCAACTGGTAGAGCTGCTGCCTCTCAGCAAGCAGGTCCTTGGTTCAAACCCCAGCTCAGGGGGCTTTCTGGGTGGAGTTTGCATGTTCTCTCCGTGCATGCGTGGGTTTTCTCCGGGTACTTCGGTTTCCTCCCACAGACCAAAAACATGCATGTTAGACTGACTGGTGACTCTAAATTGTCCCTAGGTGTGAGTGAGAGAGTGAATGGTTGGTTGTCTCGTTTGTCTCTGTGTGGCCCTGTGATGGACTTGCGACCCGTCCAGGGTGTATCCCGCCCCTCGCACAGTGATTGCTGGATATGGGCACCGGCGACCCCCGTGACCCAAAATGGAAGAAACGGGTAAAGATAATGGATGGATGGATTTGTTATGAAAAAATAGAAACAGCGCAGAGTGAACTAATGTTTCATGGTAAATGTGTGTGTTAGGGATGCACAATATTATCGGCATGGTATCGGTATCGGCTGATGTTAGTGTTAAAGTTCAATATCGGACATCGACCATTCCATTAAAATAACTCGCCGATATAAAAGGCGCTGTTTTTGCCTGCAGCAGCAGCACAACGTGATGACGTTGCAGCACAATGGGATGACGTCACGTGCGCCTACCTGATCTCACAGTGGAGAGGAAAATTCAAAATGTCGGCGGTGTGTAAGTTTTATTTTTCGTTGAGGATGTCGGATTTCGAAGATTTTTGGACTACATCGAGCCTCGCTACATCGTCCCCAGTCTGAGATATTTTTCCAACGTAGTTACAAGCCGTCATTTCTGACGTCATTGAGAAGCTAATAACCAAGAGCAAGACTTGTTGGGTGAGTTTTACTAACACATTTTGACGTTGTGTTAGCCTCGTTAGCATGATTAGTCTTATGGCACAATGGATAGATAAAACTTTGAACTTAAAAAGTCTGTCCTTCATGCACAGGAGTGCAGAGGATCCCACACTGCAGCTATAGGAACCTGGAACAAGCCTCCACAAGTGAGACAGCATCACAGGTGACTAATGCTAATAAATAACATTTAACACTTTTCATTTAATATAAGTTAAAGTGCTATACATATCATATGGCTGTTACTGAATATACTGTATGTCACCATCTCTTACAGCTGTTGCACATTTTTTGTAGCAAATAAGCCTAAATAAAAGGGCTATGTTCTGACAAAGAAAAGCGTATAAAATATCGGTATCGGCATTGATTATTGGCCAAATAAGTTTTAACATATCGGTATATCGGCCAAAAATCCAATATTGTGCATCCCTAGTGTGTGTGTGTGTGTTGGGGAGGGGTGTCCAGATGAACTAGGGTTGCCACCCATCCCGTAAAATACGAAATCATCATTTATTCGGCAAATAAATGTTGCATCCCGTATTGAAACAATACAGGACGCGATTTGTTCCGTATTTACATAAATTTCCAACACACACGTCTGTCACGCACACATCAACACTAAATCTAACAGTAATTATCTAAAGCCCCTCCCCCAGCTCCGCTCCTCTGTAGCTATGTTTACATGCGCAGAATTCTTTGACCGGATTGAAATGTGTTCTGTTTGAATAATTCAATTGTATTGTTTACATGGGCACAATCTGTTCATGATGAGCGTTTACATGCAGCGGGCTTTGTTCTGAACAGCAGTACTGACATGCGCAGAGTGGTAAACTCTCCTTAAAAAAAACACCGAAGAAGAAGTTCTACTTCCGGGGTGAACGTAAACAAACCTGAGAACCCAAAATGGACCCGCGACAGGTTTTAATGATGGTGGAGACGTTACTGCACTCCCTGACTGAGCTACAGGTAATACAGATCATTTTGAGCTCTTTCAAAGATTCTAGTAGAAATGTTGTGTCGCTCACTGACCAGTTTTGCTCCCCTGACATGCTAATATTATTAGCATTAGCCAGGCGGAAATGGCAAAGTCGCACATGCGCAGTCAGGTCAGTTTTTCACGATCAGATAAAAACGAACAGATCAAGCGTTTACATGCGCACTGATCGGGTTACGGATCGGCATAAACCACCCGTTTCGTTCTGATCACAAATTATATCGGATCGCGCCGAATACACAAAAAATAACCCGAACGGAGTGTTTACATGACACACTTTTATTCCGACCGGCCATTTGATCTGGTTACTTATGTCCATGTAAACATACCCTGTGTGTCTGTCATGGTTGCCTAGAGACAGACACTACACACCCACGCTGCTCACAAAACCCGCGCCTTTTGAAAAATGTCCACCCAATACTCCACCGCGTCCTCAAAAGCGAAAACACTTACAAAGGTACAGACTTGAGTGGGAAGAGGCAAATCCTTGGCTGGACAGCGTCAGTGGAGATGGTTACAAGGCAAATTGTAAAATATGTCGCCGAGTGTTTTCAGTGGCTCACGGTGGGCTGTCTGACGTCAGACAGCAACAGGAGAGCAGGTGCTCCATGGAGCTCATGAGAAGTGAGCTCCTGATCACTCTCAACGTTGAGCAGTCCTGTTCAGAGTTTTACAACAACACTTTGAAAGACAAAGAGTTACTCAGTGCTGCAAGGAGTGACAAGAATTACACCTGGAAAAACAGTTTCTGATAAACCCAACATTGTTGAGGGAAAGAGTAACGTTTTGCACTTTTTTTCTTATTGAATAAGCAGATAATTTTACAATTGTTTTTTATTGTTGTTTCTTCCTCTTAAAAATGTTCCCATGGCTCAACGAGAGTCCCTATAGTTATACACTTAAAAAGTTGATCAAAGTTCACAATTTATTTAAATTTTAAACTTTTTTGTTGCACACTCCACACAGACAGATTTAATTAAAAATGTAATTAATTGCACTGTATAAGAGAATGTGTTCATTATTAATAAAGCATTTCAAGCTTTAAATGTAACTACTTGCTTTCTTGATCACCACTGTACTAAAAACACTGGCACAAAATAAAGCATACCACTGCTGGGTGCACCCGGCCCCACATCTCAGGCGTAGCCATGTTGGGCGTCCCTTATTTTAATTTCTGAAAGGTGGCAACCCTAAGATGAACACTCTTTAAATGTGGGGGGGTCACATCCCCTTCACATATAATAGTAGCAACACCTATGGTAGCAATAAAAGTATACAGT
>NC_056504.1:17743830-17757680 GCF_014905685.2 Nematolebias whitei
CCGTCTGTCCGTCCGTCCATCCATCCATCCATCCATCCATCCATCCATCCATCCATCCATCCATCCATCCATCCATCCATCCATCCATCCATCCATCCATCCATCCATCCATCACCTTTACCCACTTCTTCCTTTTCGGGTCGCATAGGTCACTGGTACCCATGTCCAGCAGTCACTGTGCGAGGGGCGGGGTACACCCTGGGCGGGTCTCCAGTCCATCACAGGAACACATGGAGACAAACGAGACAAACAACCATTCGCTCTCTCACTCACACCTAGGGACAATTTAGAGTTACCAATCAGCCTAACATGCATGTTTTTGGTCTGTGGGAGGAAACTGGAGTACCTGGAGAAAACCCACGCATGCACGGAGAGAACATGCAAACTCCACCCAGAAAGGGCCCTGGCTGGGATTTGAACCTGTGAACTTCTCGGTGAGAGGCAGCAGCTCTACCAACTGAGCCACCTGTCTGATAACCATTTATTCATTAATCTTTTGGGTTTTATTAAACAAAATAAAAATCCTGGGCATTAAAACCAGACAGCCAGGATTTTACAGGTGCTGACTTTTCAAAAGATGAGTGACCACTGAGTCTGAGTCAGATCCTGATGTTATCTGTGTCATCATATAAGACATCTCACTGGTTCATTTAGGAAAAGAAAATAATAAATGTGTGTGGCTGAAATAAGAGCTTAAAATAAGGTGAAGGCTCTTATCTGGTTCCTTGTGAATCCAAATGTAAGTAATCATTAACTATTTCTGCACCACAGCATAACCCTCCAAACATTTTAGTCTTTATGTTTGTGGACCATATCTAATTAAAGCCAAACTACCTGGAGGCACAAGCCAGACTCTTTGTGTTATCACTTCTCTGAGTTTTTTATGAGCAGAATAATGAGTGATAGCCACAGTGAGTTTGATCATTACTTCCATTTAAACCATCCAGTAACTACTTGGTGCCATAAATAGAAATGTAATTTAGTGTAATAGGAACATAACACTTGGCTGGAGTCCACTGTGGATGAAAAGACAGAAAAAAAACAGAGCCTGTTACAGAAAGAAGGCTCCGAGGTGCAGCAGAACCTGTCAGAGTTGCACCATGGCTGCTGTCAGGCGGGTCAGCGTTTTCACTCATTAGATACGACTGGCAGCTGGTTCCAAACATTTTACAACGAGGAAACCAGAACTCTGAGGGAGTCGTTCTACTTTTAAGCTGACACAGAATTGAAACTGTCAGAGAACAGAGGAAAGCAACATGCGATGCGTGTTTCATCCAAGAAGCTGCAGCTCTGCCATTCAGCTAATGCTCAGCCAACAACCCAAGTTTCCAACGAGGGAACAAACGAGTCATCTAGACTTTTTTTTTTTTTGTTCACACTCATACATGATTTAAAAAAACATATTTGGAAAGAGTTGGTTACTACAAAGCTGTTTATGGATTGTAAGAGAAGTTTAAAAAATTTACTTTTTCTTGGATCATTGTCAAAATTAGGACAAAATTGAACTAAAAGACGGACGGCTGGACAAGTGAAGAAACAAAAGATGTAAGGAGACATGGACAACTGGATGGATTTACAAACAAACAACTGTTCAGACAGCTGTCTGGATAAATGAAAGGATGGATGGAAGACTGACGAGCATCAAATGGCTTTAACTAATTCCACAGTAAAACACAGTTACAGCAGACGTGTCCTTTTGACTCGAAGCAGCCTGTTCTCACAGTTTAGAGAAGTTGAAGCAGATTATTTCAGTTTAATCGTGGTCAGATCAGAACCAGGATTATGCTCAGCTCCTGTTTGGAAACCATTTAAGAATGCAAAAAGAATGGTAAATGGACTGTACTTATATAGCGCCTTTCTATCTTATCGAGATACTCAAAGCGCTTTACACAACAATCTGTGCCTCATTTACCCATTCATACAGCACTCTACTATATCTCTACAAAGCTAATTGAACAAATCATTCTAAAGAGACTAATCAGAGCTTTTTCACATTCATACACCGATGGGACACACATCGGAGGCAACGAGGAGTTCAGTGTCTTGCCCAGGGAGACTTCGGCATGTGACTGCTGGTGGATTCAAACCCCCAACTCTTGCAGTGGAGGATGACTGCTCTAACAACTCAGCCACAGCTGCCCCTGAAGAAGAATTGTTAATCCAGCTCTGGGCTCTGGTGTGAAAACGCCGTTCCTGCGTGTTAATGATGCATCTGCAACACGCCTGCTCTGTATTCTCTGGCTGCAAGAAAATGTGCAAAACAAGCACTCACGTGTTAAACATAAACTTTAGTGAAAGTCAAACGGGGGTTAGCGCTCTGAGTCAGCATTCAGTTGACAATGAGGAGGTGGGCAGTGACCGGCACACACGAGCAGGCGCATTCACGAGCTGTCAACTCTTCATCACCCCCCTCTTTAGAGCCACCTCTCGCTGACCCCTCTGACCAGAGTTCAGGCTACTCAGTCGCAAGAGCTCCAGCCGGCAGCGGCTTCACTCCACTTTACTCTACAACCACCCAGCCTGTGACCCCCCCAGAAACACGAATGAACTGAGCTGCACTTTAACAAGTCAGTGGAATGACAACTGGGTTGTGGCAAGCAAAAAAAAAAAAAAAAAAAAAAAAAAGTTAAAGGAAAGCAGAAAATAAGCAGAAAAGTCCTAAAGGTTGGGTAGGCTTGGTCAAAGTACCTGACAGACTTCATATAGGAGTTTATGTTGTTCTTCAGGCTTCCTCAGGGTACAGACGCTGCATCCCATGGTGGAGGAGATCACACCATCCAGAATCTGCCTCCAGCCACTCAGGCAGGAAACGGGAACCGTTATCTTGTTTCTTTCACTCCCCGAGTCGACTCTCTCTCTGTCCCTCTGCCTTTCTTCCACAGCTGCAAGATGACTTTGGCTGCTGGGACCAAATTCCCCCCGGCTTGTGGCTGTATCTCTGCGCTCAGCTCTTGCACGCTGCCCCCCCACCTTCCGTCTTTACTCAAACCCTCCCACCCTCTCTGTCACTCTCCAGCCTCTGCTGAGCTTCTGGAAATTGTTGCCAAATCTCTGCTACATCCTCCCCTTCATGTTTATTAAGCAGCCCCTCATGGATTATTCATGAAGAGAGGTGAGGTGGGGAGGGGTCACTAACTGATGAATGAGGTTTACCAACGTTAAAGACGAATCCTTCTTAATTAACAGACATTATTAGAAACAAACTGGTTTACAGAAGGTCATGACAAGGCCATGAGGTTTCACTTTAGGGCCGCCAGACACTTGTTTGTAACACATTCAAGACTTTCAATTTAAAATTCAAAGTGCTACAAAGAAGCCTCCCCCGATCTCTGATGGAAGGTCTTTCACCCTCCCAGTGAAATTGGCACTAGGTGACCTCTGGTGAGCTAATCCAGCAAAGATTTACAGACTTTCTTTTCTGTATACATACCTCTTTGAATGCATGGACCTTCAGTCAGTAGGAACAGATAAACCAGAGTAATATTTATCCAGGCCAGACAGAGTTTACCCACAGTGGGGCATCTAAGGCCAAGTGATCCACAGTTCCCTGGGTCCTTCAGTGTCTGCTGCCCTGTGTGCACACAGCAGGTATGGCTCCCTAAACCAGATCTGGCATCTGTCTCACATTTCTTTTCCTGTGCCAACCAGAGACAAATGCCCATTAGTGAGAGAGCAAGGAAGCCGGCAGGATTTTGGCTACAGTCTGTTAGTTTGTGTGCTGTGGTCATGGGAAATGTTTTCTATCCACTGGTTGAAGATGTGATTAAAGGTCTGTTTTCACCTCCTCACAATTCGATTCCACTTCTCGCATGAGACACGATGGATTGCTTCAGTTAAGTCACAGGCGCTAAGCCACATACCTTGATCAATTTCACGGCAGGTGGTGTGTGTGTGTGTGTGGCAGTGTTGGTTTGCAGTAGAAACCCTTGGAGCTGATAGTGGTAATTCCTGGTGTTCCCTCCTGCCAGATGTGTCCTCTGATCCGTATCTATCTGCACCTACAGGAGTGCTCAGACATTCGAGCGGGGTCCAAAGGTCTTCAGTTAAATGTCAAATGTTTTTAAATGTAAATTGTTTCTTTTTTAGCAAATGCCACAGATGGTAATATCCTATATGTGTGAAAAAAAGATGAATTGCATTTGTTTTAAGTGTCTACTCATAAATTATAACTGTTCACCTTGTATTTTCTTTATGTACTTGTTCCTGTTCAGACAGTTACAACATTCATATTTATCATAAGCTGCCAAAGATTAATGGGTGATAATGTTTTTGCCTGTGTCAGTGTGTGGTTGTCTATCTGTATTGTTAAGAGAATATTTTATGAAATGCTGAATGTATTTTACTAAAACTTTCAGAAAGCAATCATTTGATATACTGTACATGTGCAACTCATGAACTTTTAGACCCAATCTAGTTCAATATGGCATCCACGGTGTGTGTGGCAGGCTGGCAGCCATCTTGGATTTTGATGTGGCAAACCAATTTTTGAAAGGAAACTTTCTCATGTCTAGATGCAGCTACACACCAAAAGAGAAGTAGGTAACTCAAATATTTTTCAAGTTATGTTCACAACATGCACTGACTGACAGACGGAGTTTATTACCAATTTCCCCACATCGTGATGAGGACAAAAATGGTCATACCTCAGTGAATCATATAGACTGAGTTAATATTTGGTGTGAGGTGGCTGAAAGTCATTCACAGCATATACCCTTAAAAGCAATACCATCCATCCATCCATCCAGCCAGCCATCCATCCAGCCATCCATCATCTTTACCCGCTTCTTCCTTTTCGGGTCACAGGGGTCACTGGTGCCCATGTCCAGCGGTCACTGTGCGAGAGGCGGGGGACACTCTGGACAGGTCTCCAGTCCATCAAAGGGACACAAAGAGACAAACGAGACAAACAACCATTCACTCTCTCACTCACAACTAGAGACAATTTAGAGCAGGTGTGCCCAACCAGTCGCTCAGCGAAGCCTTGACTTGTATTCTCACAGACATAGTCTCGCGAGTTTTGGGTGCGGTGACACAGTGCTCTCACGAGACTTTAGGCTCAGTCGTGGAGTAATGTCGGTGCGCAGAAAACATGGATGGAAAACTAGCGAACAAGCAAACGAAAACTTATTATTTTCACACAGAGTGGGAGGAGGAGTATTTTTTTGTTTATTCTAATTCGAAGTCTATTTGCCTCATCTGTAATTCGAGCGTTGCCTTACCCAAAAAGTGTAACTTGGAGCGGCATTTCAAGACGATGCACAAACGGTTTGAGACAGATTTCCCTCTTAAAAGTTCTTTACGGACTCAGAAAGTGCGGGAGCTAAAAAACAAGCTTGCAGCCCAGCAATCAATCTTCACTCGGCCCAGCACAAAAGGTAAAGCTGCTACGATAGCTTCCTACCGTGTTAGCCGCATCCTGGCTCAACATAAGAAGTCTTTCAGCGATGGACAAGTTATGAAAGAAGCATTTATTGAGGCTGCAGATGCGCTTTTTCATGATTTTAAAAATAAAAGTGAGATCGTAGCTGCTATTAAAGACGTGCAGTTGTCCAGACAAACAGTGACACGGCGATGTGAGGGAATGGCTGTGGATGTGGAGGAGCAGCTAAAAAAGGACGTGGAACAATGTGAGTGTTTCTCTCTTCAGTTTGATGAGTCGACAGACATGGTGGATGTAGCCCAGCTGTGTGTTTTTATCAGAATGGCCTTTGCAGACATGAGTGCAAAAGAGGAGCTGCTCACCATCTTGCCTTTGAAGGGACATACAAGAGGAGAAGATATTTTTAATGTGTTTATGGAGTTTGTTAATAAAAGCAACTTGCCCCTCTTTAAACTAATTTCTATAACAACTGATGGCGCTCCAGCAATGACTGGTCACACCAGTGGATTTGTTGCACTCTGCAAGCAGAATGATGCTTTCCCAGACATTTTGCACTATCACTGCATCATCCACCAACAGGCCCTGTGTGGGAAGATTTTAAACATGAAGGAAGTGATGGATGTTGCCATGAAAACTGTGTGCTCTATAAGGGCCAGGAGTCTGCAGAGGAGGTTGTTCCGGGCTCACTTGGAGGAGGCAGGAGCAGACCACACAGACCTGCTGCTGCACATGGACGTCAGGTGGCTAAGCAGAGGTAAATTTGTGGACAGATTCAGTGAGCTGTTGCCTGAGATCAGGGATTTTCTGAAGCTGTCAGATCATGGTGAACATTCAAAACTAGAGGACACCCAGTGGCTTTTGGATTTAGCCTTCCTCACAGATCTCACCAGCCTGCTCAATGAACTGAATTTGGAGCTTCAGGGAAAGGACAAAAACATAATCCACATGATCAGTTCTGTGAGCACCTTCAAAAGCAGGCTGCAACTGCTCACAAGTCGGCTGCAACGCAGGGACCTGCGAAACTTCCCACACATGGAGGCAGAGCTACAGCGCCAAGGGAAAGAAGTCCCACAACTGGACAGTGCACACTATTCTAAGCAGGTTCAGAGCATCTCAGCAGAATTTGAGAGACGATTTACTGACTTTTCCTCCATTGAGCCTGTTACCAGCTACATGTGTTATCCTTTTGGAAATGTTGATGTGGATGACATTGTGTCCAAATTGGTGTCCGTGTTTCAGCTGGACAGCTCTGGTGTTGAAAATGAGGTGTTGAGTCTGCAAAATGACATTGGGATCAAATCCAGAGCATCACCTGGCGTGGATGGAGAGTTCTGGAGTCTGCTGTCAGAAGAAAAGTATCCTAACATCCGAAGATGTGCTTTGAACTTAACAGCACTTTTTGCATCTACCTACCTGTGTGAGTCTGCTTTTTCACACATGAAAATCATCAAGTCCAAAAACAGATCCACAATGAATGATGATCATCTGGAGACCTGCCTGCGCCTCGCAACCACCTCATACTGCCCATCTTATGAGACCCTGGCCTCCTCCTCTCAGTGTCAGAAGTCCCACTAAGGTAGAGACACATTTATTTTATACAGCTTGCATAAAAAGTTGTCTCCTATAGACACATCACGTTCTGTTTTATTTACTTTAAAGAAGTGAGGAGTAGGGATTGATGAAAAATTATGTTTGTTGATAATGAGACTGGACGAGTAGCTCTCGGCAAATTGCCGACTTCAAAAGTAGCTCTTGGTTCAAAAAAGGTTGGGCACCCCTGATTTAGAGTTACCAATCAGCCTAACATGCATGTTTTTGGTCTGTGGAAGGAAACTGGAGTACCTGGAGAAAACCCACGAATGCACGGAGAGAACATGCAAACTCCACCCAGAATGGTGCCCGATCGAGATTTGATCCGGCAAACTTTTTGCTGAGAGGCAACAGCTCTACCACAGACCCACCGTGCCACCACTACCAGACCATGCAAGAATAAACTCCTAGATTTCTTTTTGTTCACTTCCAGATTTCTGTTTGTATTTAAATATTTAAACAAAAACCCATCTTCAAGTAAATCTTTACATATTTTTCCCACACTACAAACTAAAGAATATTGAAGACTCCACGAGGAGACCTCCTAACTTCAGACACACGCATCAGAATGAGTGCTGGAGACCAAAAATCTGCCTCGGGCAAACAGTGAATGTGTCTGTGTGAACCTAACAATCACTGATTATTACTGTGGGCTTTGCTTGTCTGGCTCCAAAAGGCTCCTACGTTTATCCAGAGTAGCATGAAAACTAATTCTCTGTTCACATTAGCTGCACTGTTGTGCCTGGGGCTGGGATCAGTGGAGAGTTTAAGCCTCTGCTCTTGCCGGGCTAATCTTTCTTTCACACTGAGATTATCCCATTCATGAAATCAAAGCAGAGGAAGCGCTTGGTTAGGAGCAACTGCACCAAAGGTTATAGCAGCCATATAGCAGGTAAACCGTGCATGATAATGAAACTCAAAGGAGATGTAAAACATGGAAACACTTAAGAGGCTTGTGTATTCTGTCTGTCAGTGTTCAAAGATTTATTTGGCCAATGTTTTATGTTCTGTGGTTTGATCTGTGGCCTCGTCAGGGTGACACCCGTCAGCTTTTATTCATGTTTTGTTCTGGACATGACACCATCAGAGGCTCCCATCTCAGTCCCACTGAGACGAAACGATAACGCTGTGTGGTTGGTCCTAATGAATAGCAACGTTTGGGTTAGCAGAGACAAGACGGCCAGAGGTTACCACATCCCCTCCCAATTACCAGCACGGAGCTTCCAGCGTGTAGATCCTGAGCATTTGATCTCTACCCAGCTGGATCATTCATATTCATAGAGGCCGCCTGGAGTTGTGTCTCTGTCCCAGTAGGCCCAGTTTAAAAGTCATGACTTAAACTGGAGGGTGGTGGTGACTGCTGCAGCACAAGCACTCACTTTCTGATTTATAACTCCACAATGCATCACCAGCTACAGCTGCAGATATCATTCTGTTAATTCTTTTAAATATGTATTTTTTATCAATTTAAAAACACAAGTGCCAATGCAGTCAGCTGAAATCCAACATTAGGTCCATTAATGAGAAAAACACGGAGCTTTTTAGACCAGCTTTAGTTGAGAAATGAGTTATTTTGTTCAAACCTTCAGAATAACATTATGTGAGATCACATGTTATATTTTGAAATATATTACATGATTTGTTCATGTTCTGAGTTTGTGTTGTGATGACTGTCAGCCACTACCACACCTAGTTTTAGCTCAGTAACGTTTTATGACTTACAGCCATGTTTGTGTTTGCTAAGATCACTTTGTTGTGGCGGCCATGTTGAATCACATTGACTCCAAAGGTTTAGCAGTTAAAGATGTTCAGTGATTGTTTTCTATAAAATCTGTCGACTTATTAATGAGCGGCATGGTGGCTCAGTTGGTATAGCTGTTGCCTCTCAGCAAGAAGGTCGTCGGTTCAAATCCTGGTCAGAGACCTTTCTAGGTGGAGTTTGCACGTTCTCTCAAAAGAGGAATTACCTTGGCTATTTTCATGTTTGGAAATATTCCTGTTGAGAATGATAAATTACACAATTCATTATACTCTTTACAAACATCATATCCATGTCCACCCAATCTTTTGATCTTTTGTCTGCAAGATTTTTTTTTACAATATTCACTATTTCTTCTTTGTCAGTTCCATCAAGAAAAATACTTTTGAAACAACCTGTGACTGTATGATTCACATTTTTATCTACTTTTGGTATTTTAGTTGCGAGATGTGGGCCAACATTCACAAAATGATGATTGAATCCATTTACAATTTCATTCTGATCATGGATTTATTTACCATCCTTTACAAAATACTGTGGAATACCTGATTTTACTTCATGATTTTTCAGGACACTATTCATGTTGCCCTCATATTACCAGTACTTTTGTCTAATAAATCACTGTAATATTCCTTCTTATGCTTTCTTATAATCCATACCAACTTATTTTTATACTTCTTGTATCTCTCTTCCGCTTCTTTTGTTCTTAATTTCAAGAAGCATGAGTACAAGCAGTCATTTTTTTTACAAGCATTTCTCAACCCTTTGGTCATCCATGGTTTGTCAACAACATCTTTCTTGGTGCAATTTTTTGCACACAATTCTTTTCATACAGAGCTCCTAAAATATTCATAAATACATCATATGCTCTGTTTACATCATCAACATACATGTCTTTCCAATTTTGTTTTCTTAAATTGTTAAATATTCCTAAAACAAATGCAACACAAATGATTCATGTCTAAAACTGGTAAACATTCTAACATCTGTTTATATGGCCATGTTGAAGCTATTGAAAGTGTAAGCACCTGTGTGATGGCAGCTCTAATCTCTCGTTGTGAAGTTTCCTTCAGTATTCGAGGGTCTTCAATATTTTATAGAAAAATTAACAGCACACATCATGC
Organism: Nematolebias whitei; assembly: GCF_014905685.2. Lineage (NCBI taxonomy): Eukaryota > Metazoa > Chordata > Actinopteri > Cyprinodontiformes > Rivulidae > Nematolebias > Nematolebias whitei. Next base: position 17,753,684 of record NC_056504.1, read on the forward strand.
TTGACCCCCCCATCGTCTACGGTCCCAGCCCGTTCCGATCCATCAAAACATGGAACCTGAACACAAGCGTTCAACCTGCCATCTGGCAGAGAGCCGAGACATTTATCTCTCAGCCATCTGAGCGCAGAAGGGGATTTAAAAAAGTCAGACGTAAGAGGGTGTGGAGATTAAGTTTGCAGAAGGTGACGACAAGGCAACATGCAAAGAAACTAGACCCTGATGTCTCAGAGCGATAATGGCAGGAGATATCACGATATTCAGGTCCAAGACGTGACATTAATGCAGCGTCCAGACGGCAGAAAGAGAGGAGGAGAAGGGGTGTGATAGGAGGAACGACAGGGTGACAGGAAAATTAAATTGGATTAATTTAGCAAATCTAGGAGGAAACGGTCAGTGAGTCTTGTCTGGGTATATTAATATATATCACAGCTGTGTGTAGCACCAGTCAGGTTTAACTTGTGTAAACTGTTGTGCTAAAAACTGATCATACTTCTGTGGTGTGAAATCATGAACGTTTCTACATCCTGAAAAATGTATCACGTTGTGTAAAATGACTCCTCTGCTACGAAGCCATGCTGTCGTCATAAATTCAGTGAGGTTTAGCGTCTTGCTGAAATATGCAAGGCCTTGTGTAAAAAAGTATCATCTGGATGGGACTTTTCTACATTCATGGAACCTTTCCAGATGTGTAAGCTTCACATGCCAGAGGCACTAATGCACCCCCAAACCATCAGCGAGGCAGGCTTTTGACCAGAGGGCTGATAACAGGCTGGATCAGGGGTCTGCAACCTTCGGCTCTGGGCCACATGTGGCTCTTTGGTCCTTGGTCTGCGGCTCCTTGAAGCTTTGACCAAACATCATGCAAAATGTAAATTCATTGGTTTTTATATCCACAGTAAAGAGAAATGGCAAGATTTAGTTGTTGTTTTGCAAATGTTTATAATAAATTACTAAAACAAGAAGAAAATAATGCTGATTAGCTTTTAGCTATATCATTTATCCAACTTCCAGCCTTACAGAAGGATCTTTCTCTCAAACCCACCAGAAACTCTTTGGAATATCTTCAGGACAAGATGCCTAGAAGAAATATGGTGAAAAATTAATTAATTGATGAATGGAGGGATGGATGGATGGATAGACATACGTATTTAAAGTTAAAGGATATAAAAAAAGTTTTTAAAAAATTTAACAAGTCACAATTATATATATCCAACAAAATGGCCAAATTTTTAGACACTTTAAATGTATGCTTTATTACTTTAAAGTGGGATGGATATTTATTTTTATTTTTATAACATTAAAAGAAAGACTCGGATTAGAAGGCAGAGTTCAAGGTTAAAGTTTGTTTTGGTAAAATTGGTATGAAATATACATTTTCCCTCTTGTTCACATGAATGTGGTCTTTAAAACACTAAAATGTAAAATTATTAATAAATGTTAAAATTAATTTTATAATTTTTTTGTTTTATAAAGTCATCCCTACTGGCTGGAAAAACAACAACATACGAATTTGAAGTGGCCCATGAGCCAACAGTTGATAATCACCGTTGTAGTCCCAAGTCTGTTGGTTTTGATGCCTCCACTGAAATCTGTGAAAGTTTCCTCCACTTCTTCACTGATAGAATTGTGTCAACCAGAGCTTGTATTTCTCAGCCTTCCTATGATCCTTCTATTCCTCTACACCACTCATCTGTTTTTGATCAGTTTGAGCCTGTGTCCTTCTCTTTTCTACAAGACACAGTTGATCATATGAGGCCCTCTGGTTCTCCTGCAGATTCCATCCCACCTCGTTTGTTTAAGGAGGTATTTTCCACTACTGAACCAAGTGTACTTCAGATTATCAATAGCAGTCTTTCCTCTGGTATAGTACCTGAGGCTTTTAAACATGCATTTGTATGCCCTCTACTCAAAAAAACAGGTCTTGACTCCTCTCTCTGCTCCAATTTCAGGCCTATCTCTAATCTCCCACTTATTTCAAAACTATTAGAGAAGGTTGTTTACAACCAGTTGTTACCATTTTTAGAGGACAATGGTATCACTGAGCCGTTTCAGTCTGGGTTTAAAGCCCACCACAGTACAAGAGTGCACTTTTGAGGGTTTCAAATGATATATTCTTGTCCACAGACTCCGGAAAGTCTGTTGTGTTAGTGCTCTTAGATTTGTCTGCTGCATTTGACACTGTTGATCACAGCGTTTTAATCTCTCGTCTTGAGCACTGTGTGGGCATCAGGGGTGTCGCCCTCAATTGGTTTCAGTCGTATTTAACCAATAGGAGTTTCTGCGTAAAAATCGACAATTTTATGTCTTCCACTGCTCCTCTTCCACAAGGTGTCCCCCAGGGCTCAATCCTTGGCCCTCTTTTATTTGCCCTTTACTTACTCCCCCTTGGCTCGATTTTTAGGAAGCATGGCATTTTATTTCACTTTTATGCTGATGATTGCCAGATCTATTTTCCCATGGCACAAAACAACACAGTTCAACAACTTACACACTGCCTTAATGATGTTAAGACATGGTTCTCTCTTAACTTCCTTAGTCTAAATGAGAACAAGACTGAAGTTATGATGTTTGGACCAAGTTGCCGTCCCTCTCCCAGCATAGATCTCGGCTCACTGTCATTTTATCTCAAGGACTGTGTCACCAATCTGGGGGTGAAGTTTGAGTCTGATTTTAAATTTGAAAAACAGATCAGCAGTGTTGTTCAGAAAAGTTTTTATCAACTCCGCCAAATAGCAAAAGTGAAACCAATCCTAGCAAGACCTGACTTGGAGAAATTAATCCATGCTTTTATCACAGCTCGTCTTGACTACTGTAATGCGCTGTATGCAGGCATTAGCCAGATGTCTCTTGCTCGTCTGCAGCTTGTGCAGAACTCTGCTGCTCGCCTGTTAACTCAGGCTCGTAGGCGCGAGCATATTACCCCCATCCTGGCGTCCCTTCATTGGCTCCCTGTGCACTACAGAATTAATTTTAAGCTTTTGCTGTTTGTTTTTAAATGTCTGAACAACCTTGCCCCACCATATCTGTCTGAGCTGCTTCAGCCTTACTGTCCACCCCGATCCCTACGATCAGCTGATCAGCTGCTGCTGACAGTCCCTAAAACTATGCTGAAGCTCAGAGGTGACAGAGCGTTTGCTGTTGTTGCTCCCAGGTTGTGGAACACTTTACCCTTGAGTGTCAGACAGGCCTCCTCTCTTCCTGTTTTTAAATCTCTTTTAAAGACACACTTTTATTCTTTGGCTTTTAACACGTGATCTTATCTTTTATGGCTTTTTAATACACCTGCTGTGAAACTGGTATGTGAATGTTTTTTTATGTTTCTTTGTGTATGCTTTGTATGTTTTTATTGTTTTGTTTGTTTTTATTGTTTTATTGTGCAGCACTTTGGCTACCCTTGTGATTTTTAAAATGTGCTATATAAATAAAGTTGATTGATTGATTGATTGATTGATAGTAAGTTTTGCGACTCTAGATACATTTGGTAAGTGAAGGGTAGAAATGGCTCTTTTGATCTAAAAGATTGCAGACGCCTGGGCTGGAAGGTTTCCTCTCTTCTTTAGTAGAGAACAACGACATCTGTGGTTTCCAAAAAGTTCTGATCTCTGTGACCACAGAACAGTTTTCCCCTTTAGCCTCAGTCCATTTAAAACAAAGACTATGGTGTTTCTGGATGGTGGTCCCATGGTTTCATCTTTGCAGGATAGAGCTTTGACCAGCATTTGTGGATGTGAACTGTGTTTACAGACAATGATTTTTGGAACAGTTCCTGAGTTCATACAGTGATGTCCAGAACAGAACCAGACCTGTTTTTTATTGCCTGAAGTGTCCAATATTGACTTTCAGTCGTTTGAGCTCAGAGATTTCTCCAGATTATTGAAAGCTTTTGTTGATTTGGTAAATTTTTAAACTGTATATGGGATAACAACAAAGTCCATGCTCAATAATCCAGGTATAAAATCCAACATTTTTCAGTCAGGTCATCTGGACAGTTTCTTTT
>NC_056504.1:17762680-17791949 GCF_014905685.2 Nematolebias whitei
CACCGAGACCCCTTGCATCCACCTAGTGGTGCAGCATATCATTACAGTGTATGTGCTGAGAATGACAGCTGCTGCCACGCCATATTTGAACACTGACTGAGTAAAAAGCATTTTGTGTTCGCTAAGGTTGACAAACAGTGGCGGCCCTTTTGAATTATGTAGACTTCAAAGGTTAGTGTTTTAGAAATCCACCCAGTGATTACTTCCTGCGAGTTTCACTAAAATCTGCTCTGCGGTTCACGAGACATTTTACTAACACAGTACTGACTATAAAAGGTAATGCACATTTTAAGCGAAGATGTCTCACAATGAGGAGCACTTGCGATTAACTCAACCACAATAAATTTTGATTTAATATCTGCAAAAGTGGCTGACTTACAGCCACTTCTGTGTTTTCTATGGTCAGCTGGCTGTGGTGACCATCTTGAACTGGGTTGAGTCTATAAGTTAATCAACTGTAGACCCCCAATGATTTATTTCAAAAGGTTTCGGTCATATATATCCAGTAGTTCATGATATTTTTCTTACAGATGCGTAGTCAACTCTACCTGTCCGCATAGTTGTTAATGGCAAATAAGAGTTTAATAATCTGTGTTAACGTAGATCATTTAGCTCCTGCAGCGAGTCTCTTGTCTTGGTCTCCAGGTGACTACCCTGCAACTGGTCACTAATCACTGATCCATATTTACCACCATTTCACTAGTTAAATATACAATCTAACCTTTGCTGTATGGTACCAAAATACTGTTAATATGATAATAATTCAAATGCCATGACATTCCTGCATGCGGTAACTCATGGTGCTTGTCAACACAATTATTAGGTGGAACATTAAAAGGAGTTCATATTTCATCCTCTCTCCTGCACTAAAACCATGGATCAGTAATAATGACTCCACTCTGAGGCTCTGTTTATGGCTCTGCCAGCTCTACAGTCCACACAGCTCCTGTCAACGGCTAATTCACAAAAAGCCTTCATCGCTCTGCGTTGCTCCAGCATCATGGCAGCCAAGTACACCAGCAAAAAGCCTCCTGCTATACTGGATGCTGAGTGAGAAGGTGTGGGCTCACACAAAGCTGATACAGTCCAGCAGGCAAAGCTGTGAGCTTAGAGTAAAACTACTCTGGATGGGATTCAAGGGGTGGTGGTGATGGGGTGGAGGTGTCACAAGTTGGCTGTATGAAGTTCTGCTCGTGAATCGTTTCGGCGGTGGTCTGAATATAGGATAGACAGGGTTGTCAGGTCCATTCTGTGCTGTTCTAACCTTTGTGACACTAACATTACTCATCGTCACTTTCTTAACACTTCTGCATTTGGTCAGTTTTTACCGTAGCTCCCATTAACTTGTTTTTTTAAGGACTAACCTTGTGAAGCTTTAACAGTAAGTTTCTCTCATGTGCTTCCTCCTATAGGGGTCGCCACAAAAAGTGAACTCGCATGAAAGATTTGGCAATTGTTTTATGCCGGACGCTTTTCCTGACACAATCTGTGCTGGAACCAGCAGCCTCAGGATTACAAGTCTGTGGGTGGCACTAAACCACTGATCTACCGTAGCCTTATTGGTGATGATGCTTGAATTCTCTTTTTGTCAGGGGTTGCTGCAGCGAGCTAACGTGCACAAAGATTTGGTAATTGATATTATGCCAAATGTACTTCCTGACACAAGCACAGATCACCAAGCTGTCGCAGCACTGCCATCCAAGGCACTCAGGGAGCAGCTGGGGGGTTAAGGGCCATGCTCAAGGGCTCATTGTAGGCCAAATGGTGGTGGTAGATGTGGGTGCTTCACTTTTTCAACACACATTGTTGGATTTGAACCAGCGACCTTCCGACAAACTCACCTTCTCGAACCTCTGCACCACCACTAATTTGAAGCTTTAATGACATATTACTATATACGACTTAAGACTTGAATGATATCCCTATTTTTTAAGTTGATTTGGATACAAGCATTTCCTAATTATGATGGAGCTTTAGGGCCACGCTAAAAAATAAAAAAATTACATTGACACGCTAAATTTTTTTTAAAAGCCATAAAATTACGAGAATAAAGTCGTACAATACTTTTTTTTTAACAGCTGTCGTTAATATATTTTTTCCATGAGTCAGATCCATGATGCGACCTGTCAATCAATCCAGTAGGCGTGCCAGCAAATGACCAATCCGAAGCTACATGCTCCTTACCTGCAGAGAACTGGAACATACCTCCTTACTGTAAGCAGGTTCAAAGTCCTGATATTGATAATAATCTGATGCTGATGTGCTAACAGATTACTCAGTTTCTCTCTCTGAGCGACGTTTTCAAACGGAAACAAAAACGAAAGTCATGACGTAATGACGTCATGTATACGCATCCCAGAAGCAGGATACAAAAACACAACAGTAGGTGGCAGTGTTGGAACATGTTTTGAGTAAGAGCGTCAATAACAATAAAGTTGAACAAACATTCTTCATTTTACCACAGTTAAAATATGGTAATCCTGCTTTATCGTGTCGGAGTTCAGATAATATTACAACTCATTTAGTTTCGGATTGGTCATTTGCTGACACGCCTACTGGATTGATTGACAGGTTGCGTCGTGGATCCGACTCGTGGAAAAAAACAACAGCTGTAAAAAAAAAAAAAAGTCTTGTACGACTTTATTCTCATAATTTTATGGCTTTTAATTTTTTTTTTCTTAGCATGGCAATGTAATTTATTCATATTTTTTAGCGTGGCCCTAAAGCTCCGTCGTACCTAATAACTAGATGTACATCTAAAAAAAATTGAATATCTTAAAAAGTTAAATATTTTTTGTCAATCACTCCAGAAAGTGAAACTCATAAATTAACATTACCAATATATTACTGCTATACTATACTATTACTATTATTTTAATTTTCTGTGATAAAAATGTTCCATTATGTGTAAGCCATAATCATCAAATTTATAAAAAAAATGTACGCTTGCAAATTTCACTGTACGTGATAAATATATGTAATGTATTAATTTCACTTTGATTGACAAAAATACTGTACTTTTTCCACGATGTTCTAGTTTTTTGAGACATACCTGTTAATGTAATAAGACTATTAGACTATAGAGGGCGGCTGTGGCTGAGTGGTTAGTAGGTTGCAAAGACAATGAAAGTCAAGTATTTAAAGAAACTCTGACTCTTTACTTTACCTGAAACTAAGAACTGAATGATTCTAGTTTAGTAAATTAGAAACAAAAATAATTTGACCCTGGAGGTGGGGTGGCAAATAAAGATGCAGTGTGTAAAACATCTCAGAGATCACATCTCTGACAAAAAACTATGCTCATGAAATAGATCTGATCTACTTTTAGCAGCAAAACAGGATGGTAAGCTGCATAAAAAGATATAAATAGAACATGAGTCCAGTTGTTTGGAAAGTCAGACATACCCTTAAGTTTTTACAAGATCAGAGGACCAGAACACACTCATAAGGGACGACACGCATGATGCAAAACATGAAGGACTGAGATATTCCATAATAAAAACTTAGGTCAAAAAGTTAAAAAATAAATAAAATAAAGTTTTTTTCTTTGTGGTAACTGCTTCTTGGCAGTAAATGTTATATTGTTTGAAAGCCTGTTTATTTTCCCTTAAATAATGCCACAGTTGTTAGGAAAATACATTTGTGGGTTGAGCAGCAGAGTTAATGAGGGTTGGGTCAATAGAACAACTTGTCAAATGTTTTCTACCAATGCCAAACAGCTCATGACATCACAGAGCTGTCTCAACGGAAAGCTCCGAGACAGACTGAGGTCATTGAGAGGTAAGGGATTGACATGTTGGTTGACATCACTCGGATGTGTCGATGTCCTGACAGGGAGCTGAGTTGAACCACCTGAAGTTTCATGTGATGAACGAGCTCGTCGTCTCAGAAGGACTGTTTCAGACAGAACCAAGTCTGTACACCCTTTGGGAATATGGATAAAAACGCAAGTGATGCTAACTGGACGTCTTGACCAGCATGTAAGTCTTTTTTCCTTCATGACCCCAGGCCACGACAATGACCACAAAGGTTAAAGCAAAGAGGAGTGATTTGCAGCCTCCATGTTGGCTCTGCTGAAGAAGTAATTTCAAAAAGAGTCGATTCTACGTCAAACAGCCTGGAGGATGGCAATCTAAACATCAGTTTAAATGATGGACACATGAGAAAGACACAAATGGATATAACTCTGTAACTTTATAGATTGTTGGATAAAAATATCCTTTCACTATCTTACTTTTTAAAAGGAGCCACACACGACGACAGGAGAAAGTTTTTATACAGAGTTTACTTGCAAGGACTGATAGTCACCACAGGCCTACGCAGATGTTTCACTGAAGCCCAGTCAAGAGGATCTGCACCATAAAGCATGCAAGAAGTGTTTTTATACAAATGATCAGCTTCTACAGGTCACGACGGCCTCAGCCCCCCAGCTCACAGAATGGGAGGCATCAGGTGCTTGCAGGCTCCTCTCTGAGAGGAAACAAACAACTCCCTGAACTCGCACATTAATTTAACTTTAGTTAGTGATAAACATCCTTGACCTTGACCAAAATTCCCCTGACAGATACTCAGGTAAAAGTTCAAGTGGTGCTAGCTGAGAGTTATCTTTAACTCGTACTATGAGCATGATGCCTTTCAATAGAAGCTTCTGTCACCTATTTTGCTAATGACAATTAGCTGCAACAAAAATGCTGCATTTCAACAATAAGGCTGAAAATTGTGAAATAAAAAGTCCTCCTATCACTTAATATTGCAAAACAAAAGATAAAATATTTTGAACTTTTACCATTTCCATTGAATTTTTTTAAACTTTAACGTTTGAACGCTTTGTGTGTGTTTTTTAACTGTACACAAAAACGAGTTATCCAAAGTGTCACCATTAGTCTGGAATAACGATTAGATCACCCCCCAAAATTTCTTGCTAATGATTCCCACAACACATCAGCTCATGCCATTACAAACCAGGTTTGGCTGAAGTTAATTCAATGATCAACTCTTAGGGATTCTAAGTGAGCACAGTGCTCCCATTCTCCAGGATCGAACCAACAGTCCTGCAGGACAGTGAGGCTTTGAACAAAGGAAATGATAATGGCACTGGTTAAATGAAAATTAATTTGTGACACGGTTCAATAGAAGTACTGCACAAACTGCATTTGAAATGGTTAATAAAGTCAATTAGGGCGTCAATGTATGATTTAGTGCAACACATTCATAGAAAGATTATTGCTCTTGGTTACTTATTAATTTTTAGAACACTATGAAATAATTTAATGGACAAGCAGGAGACTTTAAGCATATATACATTCTGAAGAAGAAAAACACTTTGTGTGACAATTATGCAGATGCACTTAGCTGCTGGGACAAAAGTAAATGATTACTGTTAATAGGTTGTGCAGGTTAAAAAAAAAACATTTCATTTCTGACTCGGCCAGCTCTGAGTATTTAACTTCAACTTGGACACTGAGAGATGGCCCCAAAGTGCAGGTTTTCCTTTGATGCTCAGTACATCATTAACCACATATAATTTATTTCCCACCATTTCCACTAAAACACCTTCAGAGGAAGCGTGTTTCACTCAAAAATTCAATTTTTTTTACAATAACCAAAAACCTCTGCACATTCAGCTTCCTACTTTTTACTCTTTACTCTCTTCTGCATTCACACCTCATTCCCTTCCAAATGGAAGAGAAGAGTGCTTTTAAGGAAGCGGAGCTTGCAATTTCCATCTCGTTCCAACCTCATTTGTGGTGAAGTACCCTCCAAATGCTGCCTTTACACAACATGGTGTTGTGGCGATGCTAAGAGGGCTCAGTCCATTAGGCTGGGGAGTGAGAGAAAGCCATCTTCTGTTTGCAGAGGTGTAGAGGTGCTGCTGGACAGAGGAACAAAGAGCAGCAGACCGAAAGCAATGACAGATGAACAGAGAAAGGGTTTGGGGGTGGAATAGCAGAATCAAGACAGAAGTAAGGAGGAGGAACGAAGAAGACTACAGCTTAATGAGGAGATAGTGAATTTAGAAGAGGGGGAGGGGGTGGTTTGAGCTTTGACCTGTTAGATCCCTCAATGTGTGTGACAGGCCTGAGTTCAGAGGAAGGATTAAGATAATCAAGAGTAGTAATGAGAACAGAACACACATTCATGAGCCCCAACACTCCCCGAAAACAGCAATTATGCTCCTCACTGTCATTCCCCTATCTGTTATGGAGCCTGATCTGTAGTGTAGCTCATTTACGCATGCGCTAAAAGGAATACTTCAGAATTGAATGGATCGCCATTGAATATGCTAGATTAAGGAAAATGTACTAGTATAATTCCATTTATGAATAAGAACTGTCTTAATTTAAAAGTATGTGCTCTATCTCCACCGATTTTCATGCTGCTTATTTACGCCATTCGTACTTCCATTAAAATCATTGACATATTTACGTCATGGTTAAAATGATATGCAGCTTCACCACTGAGTGGTGATGTTTCACCATGGAAATAATTAATTCTGTAACTTTCAGGGTTTTTCTCACTCAGCCCAGGCAGGGGGGTCAGATCTAATGTGTCGCATATCATCTTAACCAATGATTTGTAACGGAAATACGAGTGGCGTAAATTAGCTACATGAAGATCGGTGAAGATAGAGCACGTACTTTTCTAAGTAAATTAAGACAGTTTATATTCATAAACAACAGCGATACGTGCGACCCGGAAGTACACTACGGACTGTGCTTCTGTAACAGATTGGGGAGTGAGACTCACCCCCACCATCCCTCTTCTGTGCGTCTGTACCTGGACATCGTCTTTGTCAGCAGGACAGAAAATGGACACTCTGACGCATGAAATAATACTGAGAATCATTCTTTACCTTTATCAGTGTAGTCTTTATTCTGCTGTTAGTGGACACAACTTTGACTAGACTGCACTTCAACAAACCTGACAGGGATGAGTTAAAAGGAATGGATGATTAGATTTAAAATCTTTCCTCTAACATACAAAGCGATTAACAACCAATCTTCATCTTATATTAAAGATTATATTGGTTCATAATTTCCTAACAGAGCACTTTGCACTCAGACTGCAGGTTTACTTGTGGTTCCTAAAGTTTCTAAAAGCAAAATGGGAGGCAGCGCTTTCAGTTATCAGGCTCCTCTCTTGTGAAACCAACTTCTAGTTTCTGTCTGAGGCTGACGTCCTGTACATTTTTGCCATCTAGTTAAAATATGGAGATGGCACCCATGGGGATGTATCGTGCACTGCTCTGTGGGTGACAATCGGAAATTGTGGCGAAAGAAAAAGATCATTATAAAAATTCTTACAGATGTCTACCAGAAGATCAAATTAGCAGAGAGTAGCAAAGAAGCTGTTGATAATGAGGAGCCTGTAGTTTATCAATGTTCATTCAACCTTTATTTATACAGGTTAATCCCACTGAGCCTCGGGGACTCAATTACAAGAGAGACCTGTCTTAGACAGACAACATATAAGGTACAGACAACAATAAACTACAATAAAATGCAATTAAAATAAAAGTAGTGTTATAAAACAATAAATCAAGATGCCATATAAAACAAGGTAAAATACTAAAAACGTACTTGCTTTAATGTTTCTATTGACATTTTCAAATGTTTAAAATTCTGTGAAGAAATTAAGGTGGACAGCTTCAGATCTTGTTGCGAGGTGCTCCAGGTTACAGGAGCTGAGTAGGAAAAGGCCTTTTTGCCAAGTTCAGTGCACACTGAGGGGATGCTGCAGGTAATGATGTCCTGAGAGTGCACACTGTAACTGCACTGATGACATGACATGTAGGAAGAGATATAAGAAGGTAGCAGACCAAGGAGTGATTTATAGATGAAGATGTACCAGTGTGAGAGCCTACATGTACATAATGATGACCACCTGACCAATGAGTACAGAGTGCAGTGATGGTATAGTAGTTACAACTAGTTATGAATCTTAGCGTGCCATGGTACACAATCATCCAACATCTGCAAGGAGCTGGCAGGGGCAAAGCAATAACACACAGCATCAACAGAAGTCATACAAGCAGGAAGCTGATCACCTGTTAAGGCATTTAAGATTCCCTCTTGGCTCAAATCTCACAAAGCTTTCATTGGATCTACTTTGACAAACTCATCATTCAAGTACATTTGTTGAGGTAACATCTTGTAAGATTACAAAAATATAAAAACCCTTAACGTCAAAAATGAACACTAAAGTTAAAATCTAAGGTTTAAAAATGATGCCAAGAGCCAACAAGTACTGGACGATAGGTAAGGAAGAACAAAACCTTTTGTGTCTTTAGTTTGAATTAGGGGTAATTTAATTATCGGTCATAAAATTGAAGTCCAGTATATTTAAATCAGTCTACAGATCCAAGGAGTATGACAGTATCAAACTGGTGGAAGGTTCAGTTCTACAGGATATAGTGGTTGAAATAACTGTTGAATCAAGACAAGTATTTTCCTACAACAATACATCTGAACAATGACCAGAGAAGTTACAACTTAGTAAGTTCTGGGGCATGTATGGCATGATTCATTACCAGACTCTACAGAGGGGCTGAAGGTAAAGAAATCCAGTGAATAAAAACAACATTACAAGCAAGGCAAATACCTTAAAAGAAGTAATACATTAATGAAAAAGAGAAAGTGAGCAGTCACTGTAGAGCTCCTTCAGATGTTCTCAGTAGCAGATCAAAGCATAAGGGTCCTCCTGTATCCCAGCAGACACCATGACAAGGCCAAGAGTGAGGGGGCACCTCGAAAGGTCACAATGTCTGCTGCAGACAGGAACACACTTCATTCTGAGGTCAGCACAATCCCTTTCATTCACTCCAGAAAGCTTAACTCTAGCTTAACACCTACAAAGGGACATCTAAGTCTTTATAATGAGGATGCCACATGTCGATATCATCTTTCACAGGCTTCACTTGACCACTGCTCCCGCTGGATGGAGTCATGTTCGCTGGAGCACATCGCTGCCTTCTTTCAAATCACATGTTTGCAAATACTTCAATGTGGCACGGAACCAACTATTTTTCTGTAATTCAATAAGGATACAAAGAGGCAGGTCAGGCGGGTTGAGAGGGGAGCGCCATTGTCCGGGACAGCTGAGTGACAGGGGTGAGATTAGAACCTCAGAGTACACAGTGGCTACTTTGTACCTGTCAGTCAAACTGTGACACAAACAGCCTGCTTGGATGCTGGGGGAAACGTATCAAGAGGCGAATGAGGTGAGAGGTCCTTGACCACGGGGCAAACCCCAACCAGCAGATGAATCCCGTGAACTGCCTTGAAAAAAACAAAAAGCCTTACACAACAATAGGTGGAGCAGCCGAGCAGCTGGCTGCTGCAAAATATCTGCTAAACATGTGGCGATCGGGAGAATTCAACAACAGGAACTAACAAACACGTCTGCTGAGAAATTGTACTTTCATTTCTACCACTAATAAAGATATGGTGTATATTTTAGTGATAACTGAGGCTCAAAGTTAGGCAGTTTCAGATTATACCTTTAAGCCAAATGATGTATTTAATTCTGCTGCAGTTTTTTGTTTCTATTTATCTTTACTCATACCCACTTCATCACTCTGTGCCAGAAGAGCCTTGACTTCCTTTTCTACAGAAGTTAAAACTCTTTCAGCCCCATCTATCTACGTCAAAGCGCCTCACAACAAAGTACTTCCTCAGTCCACTACCGACCATCCTTCCTTATCTGCTGCTCTCAGCCAACACCCCATCATTTAGACTGCTTGGAAGTGCTGGGTCAACCATTGATTTTTTTGTGGCTGAGTGGTGGAGAAGAGGGTGGGTGGTGGTGTTGTGCCGATATGGATGGCTGTGCTGCCAGCTGGTGTGACCTGCAGATCTCAACTTCAACCTAAAAAAAGAAGGTGACATTTTTTTTTATACCTTTATTATGTTTATTGGACTAATGCCTGGCACACATATATACATATATATATATATATATATATATAAATATAATCCATACATGCTTGTATACCTTTGATAATTCACAAAATAATAGGTCCAAGATTGGTCCAAGGTTATTGAAGACTACTTAGCAACTTAAAATTGCCTAACAACTAACAATGGGAAATTCGTCTCAGTCTTACTGAATTCTGTGTTTGCAACTAAGTCATCAGCAAGCCATACAAGACATTTGCACAACCAATTTTTGAAAATCATAACCAACTTTCATATGCACAACTTGCAACACTGTATATGCAATGCTCATTCTTTGTTGTCCACTCTGGTTTTTCTACATCGTGACCACCTTGTCCTGCTTTGTACTCACCATGGCTGCCATCATGTTTCTAAATTTAATCCACTGGAGAATTCTTTTGAAAATGACAGGCATTTTTATTTATTTATTTATTTTGTTCAAGGGCTGGAGTATTTTAAAATAATAAAGCACGGTAACCGAAAACGACATCTACTAAGACCAAGGGACTGTCCACATGGTATTTAAACATTTGTGAACATGCATGTATTTTTTGTTGTTACAGCCTTGAGTAAAAAACACAAAAGAAACAAAAAGAACAGAACTTTAGTAGCCTTAAATTTTTTCTTACTTGTTTCTTGAAATTCTTGTATTTTAATGTAGACAGACAAAATGCAGCCTTTTGAAAACATTTCATGATCCTGCCATTAATCTACTTTATATGACCCAAAGGCGTTCTTCTCTTGTGCTGACATTTTGCTCCTAGCAGGCGAACTTTATGAACTTTTGTTTCCTGTTTTTGTTGGGGAGGTTTTGGCAGAGTTACAGCACCACACACAGGCCTGGCATAGTTATTACAATGTTTTGGGTCTTTTTGACTGTTACAGTGTGGATGAAAATAATTCAAGAAACAGTGATTTTCTCCCTCTCAGAAACAACAAACAAATGTTGTTTTTTTTTTAAACACTATCTTTTTTCTTTCTTCTTCTTTCAGCTGCTCCCTTTTTCAGGGGTCACCACAGCGAACTAATTTGCATTAAGACTTGGTGATTGTTTTTACGCCAGACGTCCTTCCTGACACAACCACAGACCAATAAGCTACCACAGCCCTCTGTGTGGAGCAGAGAGCTGCCATCTAGGAAACCAAGAGGAGCAGATGGAGGGGCTTAAGAGCCTTGCTCAAGGGCCCAGAGTGGGACAAATGAAGGTGGACGCAGGTGTGGGTTCTTCACCTTTTCCACCCACATTTTGATGTTGTCAGTCTGGGGAGTTGAACCAGCAACATTCTGATTATCCCGTTATTGAAACACGTGTATCCGTGTGCAAGTGTGAGTCTCTCCATTTATTTGTATGCACCTGTCCACTTCCATATGTGTGTGTGTGTGTGTGTGTGTGTGTGTGCGTGTGTGTGCGATATATCAATATAGCTAAAGCACACACTGGGCAAAACCTTTGTCGCCAAGGAAACACAACTTGTTTCTGATTGTTACTATGGCAACCTGCATCCTAAAAGTGTACAGGGTTTCTTACAGTGGGCAATGTCCTGGTGGTAAATATTTTAATTTGGAGGGCCAAACATAAAATAAAACATAAAATTCAGATTCAGTATTGGAGCTTCATGAATGTAAATTTGCAAAAACTAAAATTTTATGAACCTGTCGACTGAGCTGAGGTTAAATATTCCTTCCTATTTTAACCAATAATGCTGTTTTTTCTCGTTACCAGGAGAATAATGTTCGGTGCCTGTTCAGCAGATCACTGTCTAACGGTCAGAGGCTTAGTCTCGGCCGTTTCAAACAGCGGAACAATGCACACATTCATGTTACGCAACCTCAACTGGTCTGAAGGGATCAACATGTGTTCTTGGTTTATCATAAGTAGAAGGTGAACATGGAGCGTTTTCTTGTGGACACTGGTGACAGGATTAGTGGTTCAGATAGAAGAGGTAAAAAGTGTAACTGGTATACATTATGTGAGGGGGTATGTGTGTGTTGGGACAAGCACATTGCCCTGCATGCTCCTTTGATGCCGCTCTGCAAGCAGCGGGGCAGGGATTAACTCCCGATTACATCACAAATCAGCCGCGAACCGTTGCCCTCAGCTAATACACTCGCTGAGCTTTAAACTGTAGAACGCAGCTTGACGACATCAAAACAAACACAGGCATTCATGCTACTGTACATTTCACAGCTGGTGGGGGGAATAAACAGCGCTCCTGTCCAAACTGTTCACAATAACTACTAGTCATTAAGAGTTCAGCTGTGTGATGCAGACTAAAAAAGCTGGGATCACCTGGTCTGGACTTATATGACATAGAGGTCGTGTAATTTGAGAAGGACAGAGAGAGTTATACCTACAAAGCCACAAAACTGGCAGCAAATAAAGATGAAAAAGTGACCTTTGACACAAAATCTCATTATCTTACCCCATTTTCCCATTACCCCAAATTCATATAATGTTTAAAACTTGAACTGTCAGCGTGCAAATGTGCCTCATCATGTAAGAATATGTAGACATCAGTGGGAGAGATTCAGCAGGTTTTCAAACAGATGAGTAAACAGTCACTCATCCTCCGCAGTAAGTGACGGCTGATTACTAATTCAAGCATCATATTTAAACAAGAGATAACCGGAAGGCAGTGGGTAATTTCAGAAACTGACACTGTTTTGTTGCTAAAGTGATGGAATTTAAAAAAAGGTATGAAAGGCAGGATGAACTTCTGAAGAGTCACATCTCCACCTACTGGTAAAATAAAAAAGAATGAACTGAACAAGCACAGGGACAAAGGAACCTCCTGATTTTATGGTGTACAGACACTGATTATTGCTCAGGTGTGCAGTAGGGCAGAGCAAAAAACAAGAGATGGAAAATTAAGGGAATAAGGAAAACACAAACAAGAAAGACATAAAGACTAAGAGGGGGGTGTGGGTTTTAGCAAACAGCTTCAGCGAGAGACCCGAGGAGGAGCCACGCTGGTGTTTACCTGCTAGATTCTACAGCAGCTCATCAATCACACCATCCTCTCCAACTCCTGTTAATGTTTCTCCACTCCTCCCAGTCTCTGGGTCCACATCATGAACCTCTCCAACACGTGTGTGTGTGTTTGGATGTTTGAGCAGCCCAGCTGGTTATGTCGACAGTGGGAGGAGAGGGAAGAAGAAAAAGGAGGAAAATAATCTTAGCAAACTGGAGCCACGGCTCCAGTCTAGCATGACTAACATGTCTGCTTGCATCCATGGCCCAAGGGGGTGACACCCCCCCCCCCCCTACAAAACAAGGACATAACACCCAGCTCTCCCACCTCCTCCTCTTCCATAATGCAGACTTCCCCCAAGTTAAACATTTCCCTCCTGCTGCAGTAATGAAACCAGTGACAGGACCATGAGGAAGCTTTAGCTGTTTCAACTCTGCTCGGAGACTGACCGGAGGAATCAACTGCCCTTTCTGTTCTCAAGGCTCTGTTGACTGAAGAATGAAACACACAAGAGAGCAGCAAACTGGACAACACGAGAAGGGGATGCAGCCTTTACAGCCTGGGTGGGGGTGGTGGAGGGGTGGGGGTGTCCACCTGTTCAAACAGCCAAAGCTATTCCAAGGAAATGAAAACTTCCATCTCTGCAGAGCTGTGCAGAGCCTGCATGACAAATCCCTTCCACTTCCTCGCTGGCTCCCTCACTATCTTGTGTTTCCACAGCTGGATCCAACAGTATCTACCTCATTACGCCTACCTGCTCATCTGCACAACCAAACAAATCCCTCAATGCATTTGAGTGGTAAACGAAAGTCTTCTGTGTCAGTGTGTTCTGCTGAATGTCACACTAATGTCAGTCAGATTTGTTAAAAGTGGGCCACAGCAGCCTGCATGACTCCATCCATGTCTCTGCAGAGGTCATGAACAGAGTGCTGGAGGCGTGGGGAAGCGAGGACGACAGGACAATCACTGCCTGCACCGAGGCACCAGATGAATCTGTGGGTTAAACTTCTTGTAACACATTTTGCCTTTGAGCTCCGTGTCATTTTTAGACATAAAAGAACAGCTCGACTGGGGCAAAAGTACAAATCAAAATGTAACAGCGGTTATTTTCTGGCTTTAAAGATCAAAAGTACAAGCAAGGAGTCATGTTTTCTACATTTAAGTGATTCGTTACTCGACTTCTGTGATTTATTGAGTGATTTCACAAGACTGCAGGGAAATACAGTAATTCACTTTGTCATCATTAAGCAGCATTACCTAAATGCCTCACAAACAGTCCCTGTCTCTTCCCAGCCAGACTCTGCCTTATCAGCAGACAGCTGGCGTCTAACCGGGGTGCACTGCTGTACCTGGAGCTCTGACGTAACTGCACCCATCACCACGAGGGCATCGTCAGGGGAAAGTCTGATGAAATACCTAATGATGGGAGAGAACCAGCCAGTGCCATCAGGCTGTCCTAATGTGTTTCTAACAGACTCATCGGATGACTCATACAACAAATCGGGAGTAGGTAAGGTGTCAGTAATGCTTTCTGTCACCCAATCTTTACAGTGCAGGTTAAAGAGCCCAATCCTCCAGAACGTTGGGTGGCGAGGTGCAAGCAATCACAACTCTGACTGGTCCTTGCACGATTTGACAACTGAGAGACATCCAGTTCTTTGTTCCACCCTGAAGCTTCCACCACAAACCTCAAATTACACCTTTCAGAGGAGCCATAAATCAGAGCTTGTTGGTTAAATGCTTTCATGCCAGACGTAAAGCATGAGCTTGACAGGTGGGGGAAAGTGAGTCAGCTAGTAAAAATGACGAGAGTGAATGTACCTGTGGTGGAGAATAATCAGCTTTGAAACGCTCAGGACTGCAAGTGACATGTTTCTGGAAGTGGGATCATTGTTTTTGACAGCCAGTTTTGAAGGGCGACACGGCTCTGGAGTTGTAGGAGCACATGTTGGCCACCGGGGGTCGCTCCTTCCCTCTGCTGTTTCACAGAACAGCTGGATGGAAGTCAGGAATGATTTTCACACAACTGTGCCATGATCCAGGTTTAAAAGCCACCCTGCCATGATGCCACTCCGGCAGGTCAACCTTTTCTCCTTCGTCAGAGAACAGCTACAGTTACCCATAAAATGCATATATTAAAGAGACCCTATTCAACTGCCACAGCTGCCTCTAAAACTTGTAAATCCCCTTTCACTTGAGAAAAAAAAAATCTGCTAAAATATTCCTTTGTCTCAGGATTAATACTTTAGCACAGCTCCAGGGCTTGTTCAGAGAACAATGGAAAAATTAAGGGAACACGAAACACTATATTTTGTCTAAATTGTTATTTTAGTATTAAATGGTGCAGAAGGCCACACGAGAGAGGAGGGAGAAACACGGTAAGATGGGAAATGCAAAGCTCAATGTTAACATTGATCCTTCTTCTCAAGGGCTGGAAGATGTTTCTTTTTTTTTTTTCAATATGAAAGATAAAAAGAACGAAGACATTTGCTGTTCCCACAATGCACTGCAGGACCAGCAAGGCTCATGGCTCAAGGCTACTTTTCCAAAAAGACAGACAGGAAGCACCTGGGTCCACAGGCCGGAGGACAACAGGGGCCGCCGCTGCTTGCCCATCAGCCCCCCCAACACGACATCATCAGCTCGACTGGCGGGATCAGCCGCTGCAGCTCTGAACAC
This sequence comes from Nematolebias whitei, assembly GCF_014905685.2. Lineage (NCBI taxonomy): Eukaryota > Metazoa > Chordata > Actinopteri > Cyprinodontiformes > Rivulidae > Nematolebias > Nematolebias whitei. The sequence goes on from NC_056504.1 coordinate 17,778,267, forward strand.
AACTCCCAGGCTGTCTGTGTGTAAACAAACATATTTTCATATTTTCAAACAGGGAGTACGTGCTATCATTCCGCTTCAACCCTCAGGCACAGAAAACAGAGGCGAGCAGCATGCGGTGGAGCTGCTGGCTTCAAGAGCTGCCTCTTTACACTGAAGCGTTCAAAACATTAAATGATTTTCCCTCAGCTGGACTGCAAATACAAACTGCAGTGCACTGCCACCAGAAAGCCAAGTTAAAAAAAAAAAAAAAAGGAGTTGTGCACGGTGTACATGACTAATGGAGCGCTGTGATGATTATAGGAGCCCATGTGGTTGGGAGGGAGGCTGGATGAGCCGAGCCTAGTGGGCACGGTGTTGCGTTTTGGTGACTATGTGGCTGCAAACAGCAAATGAGGGGCTGGCCACAGCAGCCAGAGGCAAGTGGCCAAAAGTAAACAACTCATTTTGGTGCTTTGATTGAGGAGTTGATGTAATTACTACTGCTCATGAAAAGATGAAGAGAGATTTGGAGAAAGAGAAAAGTAGACATGAAGAAGGAGGAGGAGAACCGGGACACGAGGGTGGAAGCAGAAGGCCGGGGCGGGGAACCTGGTTCCAACTCTCACATCAATCTTTATCTATTACAGATTCCCAGGGAAAGGAAGCCCAGGGCAGTGAGCACAGTTCACAGCAGCACTGCACTCAGAGGTCAAATGCTTATTGATGCCGTCCAGTTCCAGAGGCTCTTGGAAAATTATCTCTAATATTTCAGAACCAGTTTTGGAAATGAAGTTCCTGTAGGAATCTGTGATTGCATGAAATCAGATTTAAGAAGAAGAATAAAAGTTTGCCACCAAGTTTTGTCTCCAGACCTTGTTGCCAAGTTTCTAACGGACTGAACATGTCTACAATCTAACTTTGGAACAGACTCCTATAAAGGAAAAGAACAATAACAATGTTGTATAGTTGCCTAAAGACAAAAGCTATTCTGATGTTTGTGTGCATTTTCAGGTTGCAGTCATTTTTCTGCTTGTCTTTACCTCTGTAGGACAAAGGTCGCCTGACATTCCTCACAATATACTAGTTCAATTAGTGTTTTCTTCTTTTGCAGCACGGAAACCTTAAAACTGAAAAACACTCAGGGGCTCTGTTACAACAAAGTACTGCAGGCTACTTTTTAACTTTGAGCAACACTTTGTGTGAAACAAGCAAGACCCTACACATCAATCATTTATCCGAAAACTGATTATTATTATAGACTATCCACTGTCAAAGCTAATAAAACAGTCTCGCTGATGATAAAGACAGGAGCTATTAGGTTATTTTTGCCAAATGTTTTTTTGTCCAATAATTTGTTAATAAGTGTGCCTTTCTGTCACATATCGTATTCCCTCATCATGAGATCAGAGGAACTAACTCACCTTTAAATTTTTATCTACTTTAACCAATCTTCTGATCATCAGAGAACCTTCCATCTGTCTGGATATTTAAATGGCTCACAAATGTGTCCAGGCAAAATCCTGAGCAAATGTATGCAACTTGACTAGTAGGGACTGATGCTGCTTTATGCTCGGATTACAAAGCATTTGGCATCCCTGGTGGACAGGACAGTGTGGGGGTTTGGAAAGTGGAGCATTGCCAGGTGTTCCCTTGATGATTAGAGCAAAGCTCTTGGTAACAGGGATAAGGTCTCCCTCACCACTGAAGTCCAATTAAACAATGAATTAAAATAAATCCACCATCTTCTTTAGTTTAGAGGAAACATTTAAAGGATCAAGATCCACACAGAGAACTAACGAAAGATTAGAAGTGATAAGGATGGTTTGGATCACAACCATTCAGCCTTGATTTCACTCTCCACTTTCCTAATAACACTGAGGGGTATATAAAAAAGGTTTATTTTAATTTGTTTCTTTGGATAAAAGAAAAAGCCTCTCTAATGGCAAAAAGACGACAAGAAATGACTTGCTATCCTCTTCCTTCACTCCTTATTGAGTTTTTTGGTTTGTCAGCTTCAGTTCTTGAAGTTTAGCCATAAAAGAAAAATAAAAGTGCTGGGATGCGTGAGAAGATGTGATACAAACATGGGTGGATATGTAATTTAGTAGCTACAGAAGATGCCAAAGCAAACAGGAAGCAAGGGTCTCCTCTGCTGCACACCCATTACATAAGAATTGGAAAAAAGAAGAAGTTATTTCAAGACCCAAGGCAAAACATGAGGTAAGAAAACAGGATCTAAGAGCGCAAAACTAGGAGAATAAATGAAAATAAGTAGCCTAGAGCACAGAGAGGGGAAGATGGGAGGAGGTGAACAGGCAGCGAGGAGAAATGTTTGTCAGAGCCGTGGCTTGGGGCTCGCCTGCTGAACAGAGAGGGATGCCACTGATGGACATGTCTGGCATTGTACTAACAAGCAGCTTGCATAAACTCATCAAAGCACACAAAAATTTCAAAACATACTGTGCAGTACACAGGCATTACTAAACGCCACTGGATTTCTGTTTTTATGAAAACCAAAGCTCTTCCCCCCCCAATGCCCCATAAGTCATGAAGTAATAACAGTCATAACCTAAGTGTATTTTTAACCACCATTTCACTTAAGCATCAACTACGTAGCCTGCAAATAGGACCAAACTGAAGGGTTAAACTAACTTTAGAAGGTGTTTGAAAGACTGTTTGACCACACAAGGTCATATGGAAGATGGGTTTAAAGGGAACTATTGGGAATAAAGCTACATTTACCATGAAATATTAGTTCATCCAGCGCTGTTTCTATTTCTTTGTGAACAAATCCATTCCACTTGATTAATAGGAGAATACTCAAACCACTAAAAGTGCACTCTGGATTTTCCTGGTCACCTACAACAACTCACCACACCGCATGCAGTGTCTCTCTTCGGTCATCTACGTTGGCAGGGCACTCATTTCTGAGAGGTTTTTTTGTGGACGGGGCAGGGGAAGGAGGGGGAGATACCGCTGTGTTGTGCACTATGTTAGTGTCGGCAGTTGCTGACCGAGGTGGTGGGGTTGGCCCGAATGAGAAAAGCAGAGCGCTACGTTTTTAGAATCTTAGCTAGCATGGCTGTATTGTGTGCTGCTAATTTAGCGCTACATTAGTGCCGGCAGCCGACAGTGTTGATCGCGGTGGAGATGTTAGGATGCGTGATGAAGTGTAGCGTGATCCATCCACACAAGGAGCGCTGTTGGTAAATAATTATTGAATCAAGTGTTTACTTATGAAGATAAAAGTAGATGTTTAACAACCTGTTAAAATACAGCAGAATACAGGAAATGGCATCTATTTTATTCAAAATTTTCTGGGGAAGGAGCCCCTCCATACACACACACACACCAGTGTACCCCCCCCCCCCCCCACACACACACACACACACACATTACAAGTGCTTCTGAAGCTAATGGTCATATAAGGCCCGACCACAGTTGAAAGATCAGAAAACAAACAAAACATTTGCAAATACAAAAGAAAAGTTTCTGTTTGACAAAATAGATTTAGTTTCTGTATGAGTAGTCCTGGGCAGCACGGTGGTGCAGTTGGTAGAGCTGCTACCTCTCAGCAAGAAGGTTGCCCTGGTTCAAATCCCGGTCCGGGGGCCTTTCTGGGTGGAGTTTACATATTATCTCCAGTAGTGACGCGCCACTCCACTTTTTCCACTTCCGATACAGATACCTGAAGTTTAGTATCGGTCGATACCGATCTGATACAGAAAAACAGTGCTGAATTCCATTCAATAAACTCATCGTGCTCTTTAGGGTGAAATCTCTGGAGATGCTTGATTAAGTTGGTAGTGTTATAACAGGAAGTTTTAGTGACACCCCCTGGAACCATTGCTGTGCACGTATTGCATGTAGCTGTCGAATGTATTGGCTGAGGTAGTGTGAAATAGTTCCAGATGGCTGATCCTTTCGCTCGCTCCATTTTGAAAACAATCTGTGCGGTGAGTTCACTAGTGCGTGACGTCACTCAGAGCACAAAGCATAGAATTAGAGTGAATAGATCTGCACAGTCATGGATCGGTAACATTGTCATAATACCTGATCCAGAAGTTTTTTCAATATTGGGACCAATACCGATATTGGTATTGGATCGGTGCATCTATACTCTCCGTGCATGCGTGGGTTTTCTTCAGGTACTCCGGTTTCCTTCCACAGACCAAAAACATGCATGTTAGGCTGATTGGTAACTCTAAATTGTCCCTAGGTGTGAGTGAGAGACTGAATGGTTGTTTGTCTCATTTGTCTCTATGTGTCCCTGTGATGGACTGGAGACCTGTCCAGGGTGTCCCTTGACTCTCACACAGTGATAGCTGGACATGAGGAACAGTGACCCCCACAACCTGAAAAGGAAGAAGCGGGTAAAGATAATGGATGGATGGATGATTAGTTCTAAATAAGGTAAGAATATTCTCAAATCTATGCCATGTCTGGGAAAAAAAAGGAATTCTCCCAGGTGTAGGAGTCGCTCTGGAGGGGTTTTACACAATCGTAGCAGAGATTTTTTTTTTTCCCGCCAAACAAAGCTCCCTCCAGCTGTGCAGTATCTCAGCAGGGTTAAATTATCTGCAAGCTCCGCAGCTCACTATGACGGCATATCTGTCAGACTTACAGTCATTTTTTGTTACAATCTGGCTCATTTTTCTCCTTTATCTCACATATAAATGTCACTGACCCCGTATTAATTTCACAAAGACTAATTAAGAATGCTTCACTGACTCTTGAGGTTGCATTTGCCAGTTTTGAAGGGTGAAATGGTTGGAGCAAATGTCAGTGTGCTGCCAGTGGTCATAGATGGCGCTTGTGACCCCCTTCCCTTCAAATGCCAACTCGATGCCATCATGCACCCTGATGAGCTGGAACGGCCAACCCATCTTGAGCCAGAGTCGTAATTCCTGTACTTCTAACCCCTAATGTAAGTCATCAGCTGATCAGCTAATAAGCCACCCTCTGGCAACTTCCCTCAAAGCCCTTGACTTTGAGGGGATTAAGAATCACAGGAAATGATGGAAGAAAAACTGAAACAGAAAACAATGGATTCAATGTGAAAGGGTTGATGAAGAACACATGCTTATTCACAGAAACAATTCAGAGGAGTGGAGAAGTCTGCCATCCAATTACTCTCCATGCTGTAGATGAAGCACAATCAGAGCAGCAGATGGTACTAATAGCAAGGAAGTGTTGGGTAAGGGGGAGGGGGATGGAGGTGGAGAGTAAAGCAAAACTCATTATCACTTTTCTCTGCATCACATGGCCCATCAACCCCCTTCCTCTTTTTGCTTAGTGTCTGATAACACTGAAATTCAAGAACACGTTAGCCTTTGAACTTTTTAAGTGATTCAGTTCAATTCAGTTTATTCATATTGCGCCAAGTCACAACAGAAGTCATCTCAGGGCACTAAACAGAAACATTCATATACATAACAATAATTTAACACTATTTATCTGAGGAGCAGACTGCTTTGAATTTAACTCCCTCACAGAACTCTCATCCTGAGCAAGCATGAAGGCGACAGTGGAAAAGAAAAACTCCCTCATAAGGAAAAAACCTTTAGCAGAACCAGACTCAGGACAACCGGACATCTAAGTGACAAACAGTGTCGACCACCCCACTTAGAATGACAACTAGCAACTAGATGTTGATTAAGTTACCATTTCAATATTACCTTTTTATGATATAAAATTACATTTCAAGAATTCAAGGTCCTTTATTGTCATTCGCATCACATGTGGTACATGAGGTGGAACAAAATTGTGTACACAGGGTACCTGTTACGGCCGACAATAGCAAAAATATAAAGTGTAAAAAGAAACAGTAAATAAGGATCTAAGCTATAAACTAAAAATACTTTAATCAGTAATAGTGCAAAACAATACGACAAACAACAGCAGCACAAACATGAGTCTGTGTGAGTAGATGAGTACAAAGGAATACAGCAACATGAAATAATCAGCAGCATGAGCTCAGCAGCATGGATAATCAGCAGCACATATCACCAATCAAATTATTACCGTTTTCATTTTACATTTTATTGTTGGATGTAACTGGGACCCTGTGTACAAAATTTTGTTCCACCCCATGTACCACATGTTGTGCAAATGACAAATAAAGAAACTCAGACTCTCTGAAAGTGCCATTGCAGTGATTTTCTTGAAATCCTTCATTTTCTACAAATAATAGTGGTTGGTCATTAATTATGATGAAGTTTAGCAACTTCTCGGTAAACATTCGAGCTCTGGGGCTTCAGCGATGTCTTCTTGTTCAATCCACAGCAAGCAGCTTGATTTCGGTCAGCCGCTCTCAGTCTGCCAGAGACGGGCAGAGTTAGCGGAGTCGATTGGGCACGGCTGGCTGGGGTCGAGTTGCCTGTTGCGGGTTGAGCAAGAGTAACGCCCTGCTGAAGCCACGGAGCTCGAATGTCCAACCTAAAACTAACTTTACCACGGTTTGGTTCTAGAATTGCGCCGCTCAAGGTGGCTGCATGTTGAAGCAGCTCTGTTATGAGATTATGAGATGTCATTATGAGATTTCGCTTTTGGAAACTTTAATTCCTCCTTTTCTGGATGTAAATCACATTTTTTGGATGATTGTTTCCTCTGGTATCGCTTGCTGTGCAGCTGGAAGGATTTTTACTGAAACTATTTTAGTTTTGGACATTTGTTATGATGCGTAACCATGGCAACAAGACAGTTTTCTACAACCAACAGCAGCTGATTAACATCTCAAAAGCTCAAATAATATCTTTACTACAGCCCCAAATCTCAAATGAGTTGAAAAGGATGTCCTGTGGACGCATTCTCATCTACCTGCCAGCTGTGCTCGAATGCCTGACCACTGAGATCCTGGAACTAGCAGGAAACACAGCTCGTGACAGCGGAAGGAAGGGATCGTCCCTCGACACCTACACTTGGCTGTCCGCAGTGACGAGGAGCTTGGCAGACTGCTGGGAGTAGTGGCCATCGCTCTTGGAGGAGTTCTGCCCAGCATTCGGGTGGTCCTACAGCCCAGGGGAACTGAGAGGCTAGTCGAGTCTGGGTGGACGGATCGGACGACATCTGCAGCCAGTTTCTTAGGATCCACTGTGGAATGGACCTTTACAAGAGATCCTTCCTGTCTACAACCATCAGTATCTATAACATCTCTTAATGAAATGAGGATAATGAGTTACAACAACAAATAATTTCCCTTTGGGATTAATAAAGTATTTTTGAATTGAATTGAATTTGAATTTGTTTAATGTGGTGCTATGGCTCTGCAGACAGTGCATGTTGCTGTCTTGCTTTGTGGTGTTTCGAGTGTAAAATACTTCCACACAGCGGACATGTTTAGATGAAAAGGTGGTTAGCTGTTAGCCACAGTGCTGCTAACTCAGTCCTCACGTTGTAGCTGGCTGCAAACTATGAAATGGATTTCCTGAATGTGAAGCAGGTCTTATTACTCTGGGTTCATGAGGCACGCCTCCGTTCAGGAAATCCATTCCATAGTTTGAAGCCAACATACATCATGGATCGGAAATCTCTGCAGATTGGATCGGAAAAATCCGATACGTAAATTATGCTGGTATCGGAGGCAAATACCGATACCGGATCGGCTCGGCTGGGCCCCATCCCTACACTTAATGCTCCTCAGCCTCCTTCCTGAGGGGAGCAGGGCAAAATGTGTGTGTGCTGGGTGAGTGGGTTCCTTCATGATGCAGGTGGTCCTCTTCCTGCATCTGGAGGTGTAGATGTCTGTGATGGTGGGGAGGCTGACTCCAACAGACTTCTGAGGTGATAATTAATACAGCCTGAACATTAACAATTCATTGATTAATTAAAATAAAAAAATCTATTAACATTCCTTAGATAGAGAACTTTACTAATTGGCTTTTATGTATGTGGATGTTCCTATAAAATGCCCTGAGACAACTTTGTTGTGATTTGGTGCTATATAAATAAACTGAATTGAATTGAACAATAAAATTACACTAACAGAAAAATGTGAGTCACTAAACTCACCAAACCTTGTAACATGTTCACATACTGACGACATACACAGACTGACATCACATGCACCGCAGTGCATGGCAGCACTGATAAGAGCTCCTTTTTGACTATCTTTTTTTGTTCCTGTTGTTTTTGTTTTAACTTTTTTTTTGCCTACATTGCACAATCAAGATATGTGGTATGACCGCAACGCACATTTGGAGTTTTCTGTGTTGCTGCCTTGCCATCCTGTCATCGTGGTTCAGTTCCCAGCCCTGTTCCAGCCTCAGGCTCAGGCTCTGGCCTGTCATGGCCACCATCTCCATGATCCTCTATATGCCTGCCTTGGACCGAACTCTATGGAACAGTTTGGTTCCACGGGGAAACCTTGGATGTTTTGCGTCTGCCAGACCCGGTTCTGGAGGGCAGTCATCATCCGTTGCCGTGGTCATTATTATCATCATGCTGCTAATGGGACTGCACTGCTAACAAGACCATGCCGCTAACAGAACCACACTGCTAAAAGAACTTCACTGCTAACAGAACCACACTGCTAAAAGAACCTCACTGCTAACAGTACCATGTTGCTAACAGGACCACACTCTTAATAGTACCATGATGCTAAAAGAACTTCACTGCTAACAGAACCATGTTGCTCACAGAACCACACTGCTAATAGGACCATGCTGCTGTAGATGTATTTTTTTCCCTTTTCCATTTTCGGCACCTTGTTCTTGTATTTTTATTGCATGCTTTGGTATTTCTTTTTTTTCTTTTGTTTTGTTTTGTTTTTGCGAGTTGAGACGGTTCTTCTCATTATGACAATTTCATTGCGTTCTTGATCTTGTGCTGATCTGCATATGACAATAAACCTAAACCATACTTTGGACAAAACAGTCTAAGACAGACCTGGGTTTGGCAGTCCTAGAAGAGTCAGGTTGAGTTTTATCCATCATATAGGGAACTGTGCATACACTGCAACATGGCCACTATTATTCTTTGTATCCTCCACCTACCTCAATCCATTCATCCATCCATCCATTATCTTTACCCGCTTATTCCATTTTGGGTCACGGGGGTCGCCGGTGCCCATGTCCAGCAATCACTGTGCGAGGGGCGGGGTACCCCCTGGACGGGTCGCAAGTTCATCACAGGGCCACATAGAGACAAATGAGACAAACAACCATTCACTCTCTCACTTACACCTAGGGACAAATTATAGTTACCAATCGGCCTAACATGCATGTTTTTGGTCTGTGGGAGGAAACCAGAGCACCCGGAGACCCATGCATGCACGGAGAGAACATGCAAACTCCACCCAGAAAGGCCCCTGGACCGGGGTTTGAACCAAGGACCTGCTCGCTGAGAGGCAGCAGCTCTACCAGTTGTGCCACCGTGCTGCCCTCCCCAATCCATTCAACATGGCAAATCGAAACAAGGGTAACTGGACTACTTTTAAGATTCCCGAAGATCTCTTAAGGATGATAGTCTTGCTGAAACTACCATGTCCTGGAAAACAAAGAATCTACATCAACCATCCACTTAACAATTTTACTGGCAATCAAGTCAACAAAACCTCATGAGCAACCTCATTTCTGATGACTATCCAGAAAAATCCTGATGTCAAATCTTCTCAACGAGCAAATGCAATCATAACTGCTTATAAATGCTGAGTGGTGCCTCTAGCTCAACTTGGTTGTAAACCCTAAATGCAACTGAGGGCAGTTAGCAGCCAAGCGAGGCTGAATGTGATCCCTATCTGAGGTCATGATTGAGTGGTTGAGTGTAAGGGAGAATGTAAGCGAGCCAGCAGAACTATCAACGTTTACGGATGTGTGGTCTGGCCAAAGTGGATGAAGGTTTGGAAGGGAAATAAGGTTGAATGTGAGGCTGCACAACATGCACTGTTTTTTAATTCCCATTGGTTGAGTTGGCCGGTCCTGCACAGAAACGAGTTCAAATGTTCTATGAAACAGAAGCAAAAACACATTGAACGTGGTTTCTGAGTGATGCAGCTGTTTCTCCTCAAATAAAGCAAACCTAGCTGGCAAAACAGCAATGATGTCAGTCATCGTTGGCAATAAACTGAACAATTTGGTTATGAAGGAATGCCCCCAGTCATCAAAAGTGGTGAAATCAGAGGTAAAACACAAGGCATAAGGTGATTTTTATTTTCAGCACATGTAATTTACTCCTGTAGTTGACAGTCAACTAAATATAGTAATTGTTTTTGCTTATTTTCAAGATTTAGCATGGACTGCAATTAACAGATTTTCTGAATAACTGCATCTTGACCAGCCAAACTGATAATCTATGTAAATATTTTAGATACCACTTTGGGAAATGTTTGATGTAAATGAAGATATTTCACTGCATTAAGTAATCAATATAACATAATTATGAACTCCTTTATAATTATATCCCATGGTTGGTTCTTTTTGTCATTGCTCCTGATTTTTCCTTTACAATCTTTATTTTTCATCAGATTCTTTAAAGCAGTAATCCCTAAACCTCTTTGCATCATGGAGAGGTTTTTATACAGGACAGCTTTCCCACAGACTAGTGGAGGATACAAGTTATTTAGAAAAAAAAGTTTTGTACTCATTTTTGCTAGGGTTGGGTTGTAAGGTTGCGTACATTCTAAGTAATCAAGCTCACAAGTTTGACGGACGGATGGACGGAGGTTATTTCCAATTCATCTTTTCTCTCCATGACGAGGGACAAAAAAAATTACTTTGAGTCATGCGCAGGAGAAAGGAGTGCGCAAAAGTTGTAATTTTTCAAAATAAATCACTCTGCAGACCAATAGATATTAAACTATTTATAAAGTTTTTTTTAATCATTGTGGCAAGTATTTCTGTGCGTCAAATGATCTGTGGACTGTACTAGTCCATAGCTTGGTGGTGGTGGACCCCTGCTTTAAAAGGTTACTGATACCAACAAAATCTTATATGTTGACTCTGCTCATTCTGAGTGATAAGGATGTCTACAACTTCCCCACAATGTTCAGAGTAAACGTTTTTATCTTTAGCAGCCCCTTGTCATTCACCCCCCTTCTGCTCCAAGTTGCTTCCAGGATATGTCCAGGGTCGGGGAAAAGCAGGTGGGTTATGTAATCAGAAAGTTACAGGTTTTAAGAGGAAGTGAGGAATTGTGTTTTGTCCTCATCTGTCTAAGGTTCCAAGTAGTTCTTGTTGCTCACATTCTATGCAAAAGTTTTCCTTTTGTGTTTTCAGCTTTGAAATTTAGCGAAACTTCAGGCTGAAAATCCAATTCAGAAGCAAAAAATTTTGAAAGTAAAATGACACCTTCATAAAAAAACAAAAAAACAAACAAAAATAAACTAAAAACGTAGTCCTGAAAAGGTTGGTCTAAACCATTTCCCTTTTGATGGACGATGTGAACATGACTGTAAGGGTTTTATTTTAACCAATTTCTTACCTTATTCTTGATTGCTTAATAAATCCTAGCATTTTTCTTTTTCTGCTGCTCCCTACTGCAGGGGTCGCCACAGTACAGAGGATTTGGGAATTGTTAAACACTATGCTAGATGGCCTTCCTGACACAACCTGGGCTCAAACCAGCAACCTCAGAACAACAAGACATTGAAATCTTCACTTATGACTCATTTTTGAAATGCACAACCACAATCACTCATCCATTTATGTCAGCACTCTGACTTTGTAAATAGCTCCCATCTAGACAAGTTTAAGGATTATGCAAAGAAGAAAGTCAATACAGGTTAAGTCTTTATTATCCCACGACCAAGATTCCTCCTCCTGACTCCAAACTGCCAATGGTGAGTGGTTTCTTTAGTGGCGCCTGCACCGTAGAATGAGGAGAACAGATAGCATCAGCTCGCGTCTGCAATCTACAGCCAAGTTTTGACTGACGCACGGCATTATTAGCCTGACACAGGCTAAGGAATGGGAGCTCCCAGATTACAATTTGCACATTATCTTCTAATGCTGCTCAAGTGAAGAGCCTGTCACAACAACAGGTACCCTGGGGATCTCTCTCTCTCACACATACAAACACACACTCCTCAAATAAACACTCCCAGAGAAGAGACGTCAGGGAGAAGGGATAAGAAAAAAATGGGACATTTTTTTACTTACACAGCCCACCAGAAATGATTTGTTTTGGAAAAGGAAGATTATCTTACCTGCAGAGACAAAAAAAGAGCAAAAACAAAAGTTTATTATTTCAGTGCTCAGGTTAATTCTAAGTCTTTTTCCCTCTTTCCTGCAGGCAGAAAGAGGGACTGGAGGGACTGGATGTCTATATTTGGCCACACGGTGCTCATCTTGACCATTTTTGTTTCATAACAGTACCTGAACCAAAGTGGATCTGCAGAATTCCACTCACTCCAGTTAATCTTTGACAAACGCTTAACAAGAAAAGGCCATGAGTTGTAGACAATACGTACAAATAAAATTTGTGTCAAAAAGATTGACTTAACAATATTAACAGTTATTGTTTTGCATAAACTGATTAATCATTAATCGTCGATCCTCATGAATCAACAGATTGGGGCCTCATCCTCAGTAATGAGGGCATTGCTTTGGTCTGTCATGGTGAAGGAAGAGCTGAGTCGAAAGGCAAAGCTCTTGATTTAATGGTCCATCTTCGTTCCAATCATCACATATAAGGTTTGGATCATGACAGAAAGAACGGGATCCCGAATACGAGTGACCTAAATGGGCTTTCTTAACAAGGTGGACGGGCTCATTAAGAGATAGGATGAGGAGATCCGTCATCTAGAGTCGCTGCTCCTACACATTGAAGAGAGTCAAGTTAGGTGACTCACAGACGCCTCCCTTTAGAGGTTTTCCGAGCATGTCCCACTGGTAGACGGCTCCGGGGAAGACCCAGAAAATGCTGGAGAGATTGTGTATCTTCTCTGGCTTGGGAACACCTTGAGGTCCCCATGACAAGCTAGAAAGTGTCGCAGGGGAGAGGGATGTCTGGGTTTCACTCCTGGACCAGTTGCCCCCACGACCTGACTATGGATAAGCAGTAAAAGATAAAGATGAAGATATTTTACAGAAAGGTCTATCAGTGGAATTAAGTAAACTGGTTGGTATGCACAGGTTCACTCAAACAATTCTGCCATCACTATACTGGTTCCATGATAATGGCCTCATGTATGTAGGCACATCATTGTGGGACTTTGTCAGCTTGGCTTATGTGTGAATGATCAATAGGGGTTTTAAAAGGGACTCATATTAGGTTGTTTTCACACCTGATAGTCCGGTACCATACCATACCATACCATACCATACCATACCATACCATACCATACCATACCATTTTATTTTTAGAGCACTTAAAACAGCGACAAGGCCAACCAAAGTGCTGTACAGACAGAACAACGGACAACACACAAAGCAATATACAAAATGAAGTAAATCAGAATATAGACATAAAAACGATGCAGATAATAAATATGATGACAAACCAGTGTGGAGCGTACAGGTTCAAAACACAGATCCTCTGGTGTTGAAAACTACTGAATAGTAGTGGGTTTTTAAATGGGATTTGAAAAGCGAGGGGGAGGGGGCCTGTCTGACGAGCAGAGGTAATTCGTTCCCAAGTCTTTGTCCTGCTACAGAGAAGGGCATGTCACCTCCGCACTTAAGACGAGTTCCTGGAACTGTGAGCAACTGGTCCGCTGACCTCAGGGAATGTGGAAGGACATACGGTTGCAGCAAATCAGAGAGATGG
>NC_056504.1:17792049-17806234 GCF_014905685.2 Nematolebias whitei
AGTATTTTGAACTGTATTCGAAGGTGAACCGGTAGCCAGTGCAGTGAGGCCAAAACTGGTGTAATGTGCTCTCTTTTGCCTGTACTGGTTAAAAATCAGGCTGCTGCATTCTGGACCAGTTGTAGTTGTGCAATGGAGGTCTGACTGATACCAAACAGGAGCGAATTGCAGTAATCAAGCCTAGATGTAATGAATGCATGTATACTGTCTCCAGGTTATTTTTGGACAATATGGGCTTCAATTTAGACAGTCGCCTCAGTTGGAAGAAAAATTATTTAAGTTGTTTTCACACCTGATAGTCTGGTAGACTCGGTTCGGTTGGGGATCAATATTCATAACATTTTGTTTACATTTGAGCTGGTGCGTTTGCATTCACACTGCACTGTGCAGTCGAGCCAACCTGTTGAACCAACCTGTTCCCCCGCTCGTCTGTAGTCCGGGCCAGAGTTCGCCTTTTTGTTCCGTGACAGAGTTCAATGGCTAGAATGAATGCACCCTTAACAATCATGTTTACATGATTCACACCAGCCCTGTTTAGTCTGCTTTAATCAAACTCTAGCTCATTTTCCTAGGAAGTCCAGTTCGTTTGGGGAGGTGTGAACGCGCCATCGAACTCTGTCACGGAACAAAAAGGCAAACTCTGGCCCGGGCTAAAACCTAGGTCTCGGCCCAGTAGAAGAGAACTCCAGAGCGGTTCGAGTACAGTGTGTAATCAGACCGGGCACCGCTGCACATGCAAGAAGTGGAGTACAGCGCAGGGCAAACAAACACGCATTTCTCTTACCTTATATGGAGCCGTCAGCTGCCTTGTGTGAAAAACATTATTCTCCATGGTCTTCTGCCTCATCTTTTGCTCATGCTGAGTCCATTTTTGAAAAATTACAAAATATAACTCCTAAAACTGCTAAAACTTGATGCCACTCTGTTTTTGTTTTTATTTCCAGAAGTAGAAGTGTCTTCAGAGGTTTTTGTGTTGTTTCTTTCAGTAGTTTTTGGTGCAGCGCCCCCACAGGCGAGCGGGGGAATAGGTTGGTTCAACAGGTTGGCTCGACTGCACAGTGCAGTGTGAATGCAAATGCACCAGCTCAAATGTAAACAAAATGTTATGAATATTGGTCCCCAACTGAACCGAGTCTACCGGACTATCAGGTGGGAAAACAACCTTAGTAGCCAAATAGCAGAACCATAGAGATAAGGAGATTTAAGTACAAGCCTATACCATTCCAGAGTGACTGTCTCTCCCCAATGAAGGTTTTCTCACATGTTGGCAACTAGACAATCCTGTGCTCATTTATAATCCCCAAAAATCTCAGCCTTTCATTGATACTGCATTTGTACCAAGTTAAGTGTTAGCAGTCATTTTGACCTGTTGATGTCACCTGTTGAGGCAGCTGTGGCTGAGTGGTTAGCACCGTTGCCCTCCAATGGGAGAGTTGGGGGTTAGATTCCACCAGCAGTCACATGTTGAAGTGTCCCTGAGCAAGACACTGACAGAACCCCTCATTGCCTCTGATCTGTGTCCCATCAGTGTATGGATGTGATGCAAAGCAACGATTAGTCTTTACAGATTCAGATTAGTAGAGTGTTGTACGGATGGGTAAATGAGGGCACAGATTGTGTTGTAAAGCACTTTGATTATCTTGACTAGATAGAAAGCCGCTATATAAGTACAGTCCATTTACCATTTACCTGTTTTAAATGACAGAATTTTATCTTTAATGTCATAATGAGCTTTGAAAACCTTAGTTTAAACTTTTTTGGAATCTGCTGTAGGGTGGGAAGTTGGATTCCAAAAAGTGGTGAAAAAATGATGATTGATTTATTTGCTTGTAGACAACATGAACACATTTTATTTTCTGTCTGATCATCCTAGTTTGATTTGTAAAATTAATTCCTTCCTGCTTTTCTGCCATCCTACTTTTATTTTTCCTATTGTTGCAACCTTCTCTGGATTGGCATAGTTACAACTAAAACAAATGTTCTGCAAACTAACAACAGAACAGCAGGAGTACAGTTCATTAGAGAGGGGCTGGGCTTCCTCTTATTTCCCTGTCTAATTACTCATCCCAGCTCACCCTGGGTCAAAGACCCTGCAGGTCTCACTCTAATCCATCTCTTCGGCCCACTTCAAAGAGCCCTGATTACAGGGAGGGGAAGAAAGAACCAGAGACAGAACAGGATGGGAAGACGACGAGATAAAAAGGAGGAAGGAGGGAAAAAGGTGGACCGAAGCAGAATTGAAACATCTTGTCTGTCTTTGTGCTTTCTGGTTTGTGGTTTCTTCAGCTTCCCAATTATGCTTCTTTGCTGTGCTACAGCACCAAAACGAGCAAGTCCTGTGGGACTTAACTCAAGTCTGCAGCAGCTGATGGTTTGAGGAACACTCGAGCGTTTACACTCAAAGCTCTTATTTTCCCATTGTCACATAAACAGCAGACCGACTCTCAGAGCAGCAATAAAACCAAACAGACAAATGTAGCATAATAGCAGTCCTGTTTCAGCGAACATCTGTGTTTCTGAGCACTTTCCACTCTTCCACAGAGACTGCACAAGCTCGCCAATCTATTACACAATTTGAGAGCAGATGCATCCAGAGAGGAGATGAGAGCAGACTTCGCAGGAACATCAGGGCGAGGGAGTATCCATTTTCAGAACAAGATATTCAGAATTTAGAAACACAACAAGTCAATTACTTTTAAAAACCACAAAAGGATTAGTGAGAAATCCCCTTTGTTCCAGGAAAATGTGTCAAATAGTGGATGTTCCTTTACATTTCATTTGCTAGCTTTAAGCTGTGCAGCAGCTAAAACTCTGAAGCCTGAGGTTTTCCTTTCTTGAGGGGAGAGGTGTGGGGGCTGATCCTCACTGATCCTTACCATCCTGAATGGTAAGTGAATTCTTCTGGTGTGCTATATGTCACCTCAGCAGTGCTGTAGGTACTCTAATATACACAGTTTTACACCCACAAATGGAGGGTCTGCAGGCTGGAGAAGTTGTAAAGTGTCATTTCAAAGCCAGAGTTTGAAGAAGCAGCGAGGGAGAAAACTGATGAGGGGAGTGGAAGTAGAACAGAGGAGGGAGTGAAAGGAGTAGGACAGACTGAAAAGGCCTGGGGCTGCCTGTCTCTTTCTCTTTCTCTGTACCGTGGATGATTGGAGCTGGAATGAGGCTGGCCGCTGGCTAGACTTGTCTGTCCACAGGTTTAAATTTAGGACAGACTGGACGCCTCGACCCTCACAGACAGCCAGAGGAAAGTTTGTTCAAATCATCGCTGGCTGCCTTATTGTTGTCTCCCACTCACCTCCTGAAGAGTAAGATGCATCACCCAAAAAACAAACTTGACCTGACGCCTGTAAAGTATCCAGAGTTAGGAGTTTCATTCACATTTTGCACAGTGACTGTTTAAAGAAGAGTTAGGCTGTATGTATTGGACTTAATGGATTGGGTACATTAGACTGAATATGATTATTATTGGGTTGATTTGGATTGTACTCAGTTGTGAATTGAACTGAATTAGATGATGTTTGGATTTAACTGAACTGAATTTAACTGGACACAAATTCAACTTCATACCTAAAATGCAACATCCTTGTTTTCTATCCGTTTGTAGTTTTCATTGACAGGATGTAAGTAAGTATAAGTGCTATATGTTGTCCTTGTATGTTTCTATACAATGATGAAATTAGTTCTCTGCATTTAACCCATCACTCCTGAGATACACCCAGGTGGAGCAGTGGACAGCTATGTAAGCACCTGGGGAGCAATTAGGGATTGGGTGTCTTGCTCAGACTCCACGACATGAGGACAAGGAGGAGATTCGAATCATGACTTTCTGGTCCCAATTTGGCTGCCCTACCTCTACACCATCTCGGCCCCCAAAATGTCTCATGTCAAGGTGGTGTCATGTTCTGTTGGTATCTTTAAACCATGATCTATGTGCACTGGGGCAACTCATGGCTAAGTGTGAAGCTGTTGAAATGAGAGTTAGCTCCTATAAATCAGAGGCCACGATTCTCAGCTGGAAAAAGAAGGAAGGCTCCCTTTGGGTTTCAGGTTTTTGCCTTGAGTAGAATAGTTCAAGTGTCTGGAAGTCTTGTTCATAGCTGGTTGGAGTGGGATATGGAGCAAAGAATTGGGGCTTCATTTATAGTAATGAGGGCACTGATCCAGTCTGTAGTGTCAAAGAAAAAGCTGAGACAATACACAAAGCTCTCAACTTACTGGTCCGTCATTCTAGCCCTCAACTACAGTCCTAAAGTATGGATCAGAATTTAAAGAACAAGAATCTGGATTCAAGTGGCTGAAATGAGTTTCCTCAGTAGGGCTGCCAGACTCATGCTTAAGTTTGGTTTATGTGAAGTGATGAAACTGTGTCTCGCTGAAGTGGGTGGGTAACAAAAACACAATTTGTTTCTACTCTTAACATCTGCTGAGACCCCATCATGTGCATTGCCACCAGTCAGAACTAGTACTCACAGCACTATGTGTTAAGCAGTGTGTGATTGGTCAGAACTCCATGGGTTTGTTTGTTTATAAAAAGTGGCAGCAGAAGCTGCTCACATCTGCTGAGGATCTGCTGGTCGAAGGTGTGGGAAAATAGAGGCATCAAAAAACTGCTTCAGCATAAAGCGTAAAGAAGGTAGAATAAAACTTGTAAAGCTAGTCAAATAACTCGTGGAAGGAGATTGGACAACTTTTGTGCATGGAGGACACACAGGCAGCTCCCCGTGACTGTGCTAAATGAGAGAGAGTCCCCCCCCCACACACACACACACACAGTGGTGGTGATGACCAGGAGCGAGTGCAACGTAGGGGCACGTTCCCAAGTTGTCTGTTGGAACAGGTGCCGTATCTTTGTGGCACATTTATAAAATAGAATGTCTCCTTGGTTAACAGAAAAACCAGATCTTCTTCCTCCAACACCTCCATCATCAACTGAAATCAAACATCCACTGTTACAAGCATGCCATCTGTGTTGATTCAGATTTTATGTAACGTGTGCTGCAGTGGGAGGACTTTATCAGGACTTCTCCCCCACAGTTTCTCTTTAGAGTATAAATACTCCATATGCAAAAGAGACCGTCAAAAATCATGTCAGCAAGATCCAGTGTCTCAAAGTCTTGTAAGTGGCACCTTTAGAGGTAGGATGAAGCTCCATCATCTGGGAGGAGCTCTGAGTAGAGCCACCGAACAAAAAGATAGCTGAAGTAATTAGGGCATCTGATTGAGACATCTTATGGTCATGTCCCACTGGAGGTTTTCTGGCCACATTCCACAAGAGCAGTGGTTCCCAAACTTTTTCTACTGGGTCTCCTTTGATTTATAAGAAAATTTATTTTCAGTACTTTTAACAGCCTGGTCCCAGACACCTCCCTTTACAAGAAAATAAGATACAAAATAAAGCTAAATTCATAAAACAAAAAAAGGTGCAACATGTGGCATGAAAGTAAGCTAGTTGTAGCATAACTGTGACACACAAGCTCACATTAGCTTACTATACATTCAAATATAACGTATATTTTGGCTCAAATGGGCCAGATAATGTTCTATGGTCAAAGAAACAACATTTCTATTTCCACACAAGTACATATATACAACTTATAAATGTGAATCAAGCAATAAAAATGTATTATAGCAGGACCCAGGGCATTGAACATCTTACTTCCAGTCTAGCCCTGTCTCTGAATGTGCAATGTGGGATAACATGACTACTCTGCATGGGCTGCATTCAAGTGCAGTAGGACAGTGAGTATGTCCTACTGCAGGTATTAGTACCTGCTCAAACAGGTAGTAATGCAATAACTTAACTGATTTGCTTCACAAATCATGACTGGTCAGGTGGAATTCAAATCATTACTTAGAGTAATATTTTTAACATGTTACACTGGCAGTGTCCAAGCATTCATTTTTTCCCATTCAGTCATATCATGCCCCCTGCAATGGCTTGTGCGCACCCCACACTTTGGAACCATTGCAGAGGGATTCTGTATCCTCACTGGCCTGGGATTGCCTTGGGATCCTCCAAGAGGAGCTGGAAAGTGTCTTTGGTATAAGTATTCATCTTTGTCGTGGGGACCTACTGCCTTTGTGATACAACTATTCTATGGCGAAAAAAATGGAAGAATGTATTGATAAAATCAACTTTTTCTTTTGTAAAATATTAAAAAAGACTTTGTAAATGGGACTTGCATTTCCACCCATCTACACATAAACTTGCCATACTTTACTGAATAAAATAACATCATAGATTACAAACTAATTACCCACTGCACACATAAATGATACTTCCATGCTAGTTTGTCTAAATTCTGAGAGCAGAAATGAGAGGAAAGCACTGCCCTAGTCCAATGAACTACTTGTTATCCCTCCGTGTCTGTAGTGTGCCAACAACAGTTCAGGCAGACGTAATGATAATGGTGAGATGTCTTATCAGAGCTTGTGATGTGGAAAGTCTGACCAGCATTCAAATCAGCAAATAATGCATAATTGCAGACGAGCTCATTCACATCGCTGAGGCTCAGATCTCCCTCCATCAAAGAGCAGCACCCTGAGAATATATGTTCATGAGCTATTACTCACTTCCCTTTCTTGCCCTGTTTGTTGTCCACATTGCTTGAACTTTTCCTATAACTGTGCTTTATTTAGCCACACTGATAAAGGAATGATAAAATGGAGACATCTCCTCTCATACAAACAATTAAATGTGTTATCTGTCCTGTAATATCTTAGCTGTATTTCTCTAAGTGTCTGGGGGGTGTATGAGCCTCAGACAGGATACAACCTTTTTGACAGTAACTGAAGAAAACGGACAGCATGGAGTCTCTGCAGCTGTTTCGCCACAGCTGCAGATGGGGGAGGTTTTAATTGAATGTGAATGTGCAGGCTTTTAATTTGGCCTTGGCTTGTGAGACACACACCCGAGGTGGTTAATGTAGGCTAAAGAGAGGTAGGGTGAGGAGGTAGGTTAACACTAGGTGGGAGCTAAAAGCAAGACAGCCCCTGCCTCATCCTCACCATCCCTCCCTTCGACGCACACACATCACACGCCTTTAATTACCAGCCTGCAGGGAAAACAACAACCATTTACAACAGGACATTGTGATGTGCTCAGATCAAGCTGTAACATCCACTGGAAACAAATTAGGGAGCACAAGAAAAAACATGCAAAGAAAGAAAACCAGAAAAGCAAAGATGCCTCAGCTGTGTCACGGCTGGAGGGGGTGGACACGAGAGGCCTCAAAAACTACAGCACAAGGTATGTATTCAAGCAGCTGGAACTGTGTGATAACTGCAGGCTGGATGGGAAGACCAGTGACGTGGCTCTTCTCTCTCTGTCACCCCGCCTCTGAGCCCTCCCCCCTCATGAAGCACACATGGCACTCAGTGGAAAACATTGCATGAGGGATAGATGGAAATCCAAGCACAGGGTCATTTTTTGATCCAGTAACTCCCAGTGTCTGTGTGACTGGCATATGGGTTTCATTTGAGCTCTGCTGTAGGTAACAGAGGGAGGTGGAGACTCATCCGTCAGAGATAACCACACTTCCATCAGTGACTGTCGCTCTGCGTTTAATCACCTTGGGGGAAGGACGCTTCTTTAAGCTGCTCAGCTGACTTCATGCCGACATGAAGGCACAGTCAGTTGTCTGCTGCTTTCCTGAAAATGTGGGATTATTTAATGTCACAATAAGCTCAGTTTGTTATTTAATGTCACAATAAGCTCAGTTTGTTGTTGTAGCAATGCCCCCCACCCCACGCCCCCGACTTTGTGCATATGTGTGAACACACATAACACAAACACAAGCAGACAGGAGTGCTGTGTACCCAACCATGAGAAGCACGCACACAGAGACGGTGCTCTACACCGCTGCACCCTGGAACAGAGCACCTTTTCAGCAGACACCACTAACTTATGGGCTTGCTGTTAAACTGCCCCCGGCCATGGCGGTGGTGCGAGGGCCAAAGGCATGTAAACACCAGACGACAATGAGGACACTGACTAGAGTGCACACTTCTGTTGTTCATACCCTCTTTACAACCCTGTTCCCACAAGCTGCAGAGCAGTGCTGGAAACCTTTCTTTACTGTTGCATTCTACTGTAGCTTCACTCGGGAGAGACTGTAGGGATTACTAAAACTCTAAACCAGAGAAAAAGAGGTAGACGAAAGAACTGTTTTGTGCAAACTTGGTGAAATGTTGCCTTGCTTGACCAAAATAAGCTTTTTGGGAGACTAGGTGGTGTTTTTTTTAGCATCAGGGAAAGAGTGAAAATTTGCTGAAAAACTTGTTTTTAAAACAATGCATCAGCCAGTTACAGAGAGAGGAAAAAACGCATCATGAGGCATTTGTTTGGATCTATTTCAAATTCCATCTGGAGATGTTTAAATGTCATTAAAATATGTGCAGGCTGAACGAGTTGGGCTCAGATTACAGCCCCAAAATGACTCGAGACTCACGCAGTCCCAGCGTCCGCCGTCATCCCAACTTTTGCAACAAGGAACAAGATCTGGCGAACGTGGCTTTATCAGGCAAACACGTAGGATTCAGTGGTGTGAAAGCTGCTTCGGTGGGAAGGATGATTAAGATGCACTTTTTTTTTTCAGATTCATGTAGACGAGAGTAAAGGTGAGGAAAAGGAGTAAGGGCAAGAAAAAGAAGGAAAGAAAACAAATGAGGCAACGATGGTGGGTGGAAATGGTTGGAAGTCTCGGTTGTGTGCGAGTGTCTGTGTGCGGCCTTTGCCAAAGAAAACAAGGCCTGAGCGATGCTGGGATTTGATTTCAGCACAAAGTCATTGCAGGAAACTGGTTTCTCTGGGGAGGGGGATGGGAGGGACGAGTTAAACTTTATGTCCTCCCAGGAAAAAAAAAAGATTCAGAGGGAGAACAACTGTCCTCATATCTAATCAAGTCTTATGTGTAGCATTCGTGTAGGTGGTGCATTGTTACACATATGGTACGTAGCTAATGCCATTTCTGCCAGCAACACTTAACCGATGATCACAGAATTGGGCTTGAACTATTGGGTTTGATAATGATCCTCACGCTGCAGAGAGGTCAGCTAAGTTCAGAGTCTTGTATCTGCATCTGGATCACGACTCCACTGCTGGAGAGCTGGAGGGGATACTCAGCACATGTGCAGAGAATTAGATTTGGCTACACAACGTTCGGAGCCTTAAAAACCTTTTGTTAGTCTGTCTTTTACACAAAATGCTACACTGAAAGTGCACAACGGTCTTTAACTTATTTGTCACCAGCTCACTACGACGGAAACTCCAACTGCGCTCTGTGGTGGAACAACAAATTGCTGGCACGTCGCCACGCCGGCTGAATTCAGCTACAAGTGTGCAGAGGGTGGGGGCGGGGGTGAGATGGCGTGGAAATGGAGGGGGGAAAGGGTTTTTGCATCTCAAAGGCTGTAAAGTAAGTTAGGTCACCTGAGAAATGTTTAAACTCATAGGATGGAGAAGGAGAGATGTTTATGTCAAAGCAGTCATTTCCTAAAGAAACACAGCAGGTTGTTTCCTGCTTTTGTTATTCTTGAAGCAGATTTCAACAAAATTTTCACATGCAGAATCAGACAAAGTGTGAAGAGTTTCTGCTACCAGTAGCTGGAAAATTCAGTCTTCTCTAAGTACCGAAGTACAAAATCATGTTCCCACTATAACCTAATCCACATGTTGCTTTGAGAAATGTTCAGAAAAAAAAATCTGAAATGCTAAATACACTGCCTAACCAAAAAATAAAAAAGTTGCCACCTAGATTTAACTAAGCTAATAGGTACAAGGATCCTTTTGGATATCCAACATTTTTCAGTCAGGTCATCTGGACAGTTTCTTTTTTTGTGCTGAAACGTTTTGCCTTCGATCCGGAAGGCTTCATCAGTCAAGGAAACACACAACAAAACTGATTCTTCCCCCAACAGCTTACTGTAGTGAACCAGATGACTTGATGATCTGACCCTCATCTGACCCTGATGACCTCAAATCTACCAGATGGACAGAGACTGTTATTTTCATTGATCTGAATAAGTCTGAGCCATCTGATGACTTTCTTTCTTGAATTAATCAAGCAGAAAAGACAATCCTCTATAATCATTACTGTCTTACAAATGTTTTGATAATCAAATTGTGTTAGTTTCACTCAATGCTTACAGGTTGAAAAGAACTACTCATTTTTATTTTACATAAACAGTAAGTAATGATTTTTATTCCTCATTCAAAGAAGAAATCACCTGAATATGCATTTCTTGATTTTCTGTCTGAAATGAGCCAAGTCGTAAGTGTGTGAAAGTTGAAGCTTCGGTCAACTAAATGTTTACTGAAGAAGAAATGTCATGTTTAAACTTTTTCAGAAGATTACCAAGAGTTGGCTCCACGAAGTCTGCTTTTGCAATAATCTCTCTGTCAGTTGTTAAACAAATTTCATTCTCTGACCTTGGCTTAGATAACATCTTACGTCACAAAACCACTCCTCTTTCTGGTCCATCCACGAATCAGAAAGCTCTGAAGTAAACTCGGAAGTAAACTCATTTAAAATGTGACAACTTCCCGGTTCTGGCAGAGAGAGTTGGAATGGTGAAGAGTGCAGTAGATTCCATGGAGTGCAGTCGGTTCCAAGAGATTCCAGAGTTAGAGTTATGGAGAGTTTTGGAGTTGGAGTCTGAGAAGATCTGAAAGAATCTGAGAGCTGCTGACAATGAAGAGTCAGAGTTGCCGAGAATCCAGAGACGTTTGGGATTATAATTCTGTTTTGAGCTAACCACGCACGACTCTCCAAGGATTTTAGCTGTTCTCAACGGAGACGCTGATATCAGTCTGAAGGTTCTTACTGAGGTGATCTATCGTCAACAAGGTAACGGTTTCTTCTTCGACTAAAGTGTACCTGGGATAAGCTGAGATACCTGATGGGAGCGTGCAATTTCTGGTCAAACAGATTAAATTCCCTCACATATTCCTCTGTAAGATAAATCTCAATTTCATCTTAAACTCACCTCTCTCTCATAAATCAGTACAGATATTTTTAGAAATATCTGAAGCAAAGTCCTCAAATCACCGCCGAGTGATTTTGAAGTTCATTATTTGTGAAACTGTCTGTTATTATTTTCATATTTTGCCAAATTAATGTAAATGTTTGATGTTAAACTTTGATTCTGAAAATAAATGACTCCATTCATTTGATGGGTCAAAGGTAATAACGTCTCTCGTTCGCATTTCTGTTAAAATTCAATGCACGACATTACAGTCAGAAAAATGAAGAACTCGTGAAAAGTATGCATAAATATATACCACATATATTTGTCATACAACAAGTGACACGTACCCACGTGACTCACTACAAACTGGTGGCCCGTTAACGTGCTCATAAATGACTGTTAATTCGTGTAAGATTGATTTTTTAAATGTTGGCATGTTGAAAAAGTAACAGTTTATCAGCTGTGTTTGAACGCAGCCGGAGCTGCGCGCTTGGAGCTCGGCTCTGCAACTTTACGCTGCATGTTCTAAGCGTTGGGCTAGTAATGTTTTAAAAGCTGAAATTGTGTCATTGAGTCTTTATGAAAGCTGAATTTGTACGTCTGTTACGTGTAACTAAGAGCTGATGAGCTGTGGAAGACGTTATTCTGTCTAAAAGTACGAGGTTCTGCTAAGACCCGGCTGTGGGTTCGGTTCTGTTCAGTTTGAACGAGTATTTTGAATAGATGGATAAACGTTTTAAAAGCTGAGTGCCATCTCAGAACACAGTTAGGAGTTGATTCGTTACAATTTTTAACAGAAAAAGTGCATTTTGACAGTTTAAAAGACGAAAAGTGACGAACTATTTTCAGGCTAAACCTAGCATGCTTGCTGCTAACGCTTCTTGATTGGTTGAATTCGCTGTTGTGGAGCGCTCTGATTTGCTGAGAAGTTTGACTGACGTGCTACGTCATCTCCCCTCACCCCTGCGCTGCTCTGTCATTGGCTGATTGACGTGTCAATCACGTCACCCGGAAATGAAATTCGTTTTCATAGGGAAATAAAATCTGCTTTTTAAAGCTGAAAAGTAACTTTAAAGTGGTTTTGACACGCTGGTCAAATGCTTCGAAGCTATTTGCTGAAATTTTGCTACGTTAGAGTTTAAAATTCGTCAAAAAACGATGTTTTTAAACAACAATAGCGATGCTAATTTTAAGCTAACGACCGGGGCCTTAACTACGCCTAAAATCACTAAATGAAGCTGCTATATTGTTCCAAAAACTCATGTTCAGGCTAAGAAGTCGTGTTTGTTGAAATTTTGCCACGTTTGTGTAAAAAATCCGTTCAGAAATGTTGATTTTAACCGAGTTTAGCCGAAGCTAACTTCAAGCTAAGCGGCTAACAACAGGATGTCAACCGAACGCCACAGGAAGTTATAGCTCCCCTAGTGGATAACACAAACAGTGTCTGAGTTAAGATTAGTAAGGTAAGGCTGACATCTTCTGGACAACCTTGAGAAGACAGGTTTTCACTCGCTTATTAGGTCTAAATAGTGAAATTAAACGTTTTAATTTTCTAAAAGGCATTTTTCGAGTTAATAAACGTTCCTTAAAGCTGAAAATTACTGTTATCTTGCATTTTAAAAGTTATAAGGTATTTATGCAAACGAGCATTCACCAAAACAGTTTTATTTCACTGGTAATCCCTTAAAACTAAGGTACAAAAATAAACATTAACTTTTTAAAAATAGAAACAGTTACAGATTTTCACAAAGTTGGAAAAAGTTTACTCATTTGCTAAAAGGATAGTGCACGTTTAATTGATAAATCACTAAATAAAAGTAAATACATCAGACAAAGAGACTTTGCTGATTTTATTTATTTTAAAAAACCTAAAACATTAAAATTCTCCTGTTTAATCTTTAAATAGAAGAAAAATGACAAGCGAAGAAGAAGAAGACAACTTTTCAAAACCAACAAATGATGATATCATTTTGGGGGCCTTAAATATTTTGACAAATCCACTAATTGGCAAAGAAATACAACAATTAGAACAACTTGATGAAGCTCAAAGACAAGAAGAGCTGAAAAGTTTGGCCGCAGGAACATTAAAGACAGAGAGTAAAAAGCTCAGCCTTGAACGGTTAGCAAAAATCTCTCTGCTTCTAAAAGCTGAATTGGATGAACGGTCGGAACGCCTTGACTGGATGTCTAAAACACATGAGAAGGATCTCTCAGAAATGCAGGCGTCACTAGAAGCAAAATCTTATGAAAAGATTAAAGAAATAGACCGTCAGTACAAAGCCACGTGTGCAGATAACGAGGTGCTACAACAACAGTTGCAGCTTGCAAAAACTGAACTGGAACAATGCAAAATAGATAAACAAAATCTACAAAAGCTACATATGCGCTTAGAAGGTGACTACTGTACATCCCAGGAACATTTAAAAAAATGTGAGGCGAAACTAATAGCAGCAATAGAAAAAGGTCAGAATGTTGTTCAAGGTGACCTGGAATCCAAACCAGACCTTGAACAAAGTCGGACTAATACACCAATTACTCAACGACCTCTTTACTCACATGGTGCTTTTAGACCCATCCAATCACCTACACAAACGGGCAGAGTAACACCCCCACAACTGATCACGCATGTGAGACCATTGATATCTTCTCCATCAATGGATGACTTCCAAAGTGGAACAAACCAGTTCTGCTTGTGATAAGATGGTCTCTTTGGTACGCCCCTCCTCCATTGCCGGCCCTCTTCCTTGTTGACAGTCGTGTCAAACTAATTGAAAACAACAAAGTCCATACTCAATAATCCAGGTATAAAATCAAACATTTTTCAGTCAGGTCATCTGGACAGAGCATGGACTTTGTTGTTTTCAACCAGTTTGACAAGACTGTCAACAAGGAAAAGGGCCAGCAATGTAGGAGGGGCGAACCGAAGAGACCATCTTATCACAAGCAGAACTGGTTTGTTCCACTTTGGAGTAAGCTGTTGGGGGAAGAATCAGTTTTGCTGTGTGTTTTCTTGACTGATGAAGCCTTCCGGATCGAAGGCAAAATGTTTCAGCACAAAAAAGAACCTGTCCAGATGATCTGACTGAAAAATGTTGGAGAAAAATGGCAGAAGGAGAAAAAACATCAAGAGCACATTTTCTACAGTTTAGGCTTTAACTGGTGATCATCCATCCATCCATCCATCCATCCATCCATCCATCCATCCATCCAT
>NC_056504.1:17806244-17806527 GCF_014905685.2 Nematolebias whitei
CATCCATCCATCCATCCATCCATCCATCCATCCATCCATCCATCCATTCATCCATCCAGCCATCCATCCATCCAGCCATCCATTATCTTTTACCTGCTTTTTTTCAGGTCGGGGGGTCACTGGTGCCCATATTGCACCCACTGTGCGAGAGGTGGGGGACACCCTGGACAGGTCTCAAGTCCATCACAGGGACACAGAGACAAACGAGACAAAAGTTGATGATGTAAGTATGTATTGTCCGTCCGTCCGTCCGTCCGTCCGTCCGTCCGTCCGTCCGTCCGTC
>NC_056504.1:17806537-17819649 GCF_014905685.2 Nematolebias whitei
TCCGTCCGTCCGTCCGTCCGTCCGTCCGTCCGTCCGTCCGTCCGTCCATCCATCCATCCATCCATCCATCCATCCATCCATCCATCCATCCATCCATCCATTATCTCTGTCCACTTCTTCCTTTCTGGGTCTCTGGCGCCCATGTCCAGCCAAAAGGCGAGGTACACCCTGGACAGGTCACAAGTCCATCACAGAGACAAAGAAATAAACCAGACAAATTATTTAACCGTGTCCGTTAACCTAACATGCAGGTTTTTGGGAAATGAAGAACTCGGAAAACCTAGAGGAGAACACGTCAGCTCCATCCAGAATGGTCCCAGGCCAGGATTCTGATAATAAAATGTCTCACTAGACAGATTTTAATAAAATGTTCAGGAAGTTCACCTTTACCCTTTGAAGTAAATCCAGTTCAAAATGGCCAGCACATCCCAAGTGAACTTAAAAAACAAAACATATTTCAATTAAGCCAATTTTAGAGATATTGAGCTAAAATTTGACTAGCTCAGTCATTTACAACATATTGAGCTCTAACAGATCACCAAGATCTCCAAATATCACGAGATTGTGCACTGGATTATTTTCAAGGTTTGAAAAAAACAAGTATAACTTTTTCATTTCAATCATTTTAGTCTAAAACTCTGGTATGACAGTGGACAATATGCAAGTTGCCAGTAGGGCTTTAACAGACTACTCAAGTAATCTACACATCAATTCCTAAGACATCTATCGAGTTTTTAAATTTCACGTTGAGTATTCGTAGTGACATCATTACGTCGCAGTTACGTCATTGCATCACGTGTCATGTGATCTGCACCGAGCACAGGCTAGCTAGTAGAAGCTACAAAATGGATTACTCCATGCAGACGTGGATCAGGCCCAGTCTTGACAAAAAGGTAAAAATGCATCGATTGTGTGGAAATATTTCACTAAAGATGATTCCTCTGGTTCAACTACCGTATGCAAAATCTGCAAAGCTGTGCTGTGTGAAAGTCTGTGACGACCGTATATTGTGACCGTAGGGGGCGGTGTTGCATGCACTGTTGCAGGTCACAGAATATGATGTAACACCGGGTCCAATCGACCGAACCAGAACCAGCTTCTTCTGATCTTGTTTCACAAATAAAAAGCAAAAAATATTAATCTCTAAACCTATAAAAAACCTATAAACATATTAATCTCTAAAACTAAACCTAATGCGCACCACAGCTGGCGGTGGTGCGAGGTGGTCGTCCGCACCACTGTTTTTAAGTTTCGTTTTTTACGTGCCACACGTTTCTTTCACTTTTGCAGCTTAATAATAATAATCAATAGTTTTGGTTTTCCTGTGAATTATTTTCAGAATGATAAATGGTAGGAGCATAATATATGCTCCCAATTTTTTGTTGGTGTTTTTTTGGTAAATAATAAATTACGCTTTTTTGCGTTTTTTTATTTTATTTTTTTGCATCTTGAGATCCTATGAAGTCATCAAGTACTCGAGTTCTACTTGAGTTTTATTATGTTAATGTCGAGTTTAAAAATTATGTAGTTGTTCAACCCCTAGTTGCCAGTTGAGGTGGTTCAGGCATCTGGTAAGGCTGCTCCCTGGGCGCCTCCCTTGGGAGGTGCTCCAGGCATGTCCAACTGGAAGGAGACCTCAGGGGAGACCATGGACACACTGGAGAGACTATGTCTCATTAATGAATGTCTTGGAGTCCTCCCAGAAGAGCTGGAAGAGGTGGTTGTGGAAAGAGATGTCTGGATCTCCCTGCTCAAGATGCTGCCCCCACGACCTGATTTCAGAACAAGCAGAAGATAATAGATGGTATGCAATCCTTCAAGACATGCTTGACCTTTAAATTTGTCATGTCTTGCAAGTTTTTTCATATTTTAGGAACATTTGGAAGAAAATCTATCTTATGACTTATGAATTAGGCAAAAGATGAAAAACAGTTTGAATCTAAAATTAAACAAAACAATCAAGCTTTTAATAATCTCCACCTTGGAACTATTGTTTAATACCTCAAAAGCACCACAATTTGTTGACCCACTCTACTGTTCAGAATTTACTTACAAGTAAGTTTTGTTGCTGAAGACTAGCTAAAACTGTGTTCATTATCCCTCATCAAGCTGAACAATCTGCAGCTTCCCTTTACACTCTGTGTACTCTGAGTACAGGAACGGATACAAGAAGCAGCTCTTCCAACAAACTGCAGGCTCAGTGGGCTGAAGCCCTCGAGGGCACGGAGGCTAAAAACAAACAAGGAGGTCCGACCAGCAAACACAAAGAGAGCCATGTTGCCTTTTTACGTTAACCCTCCAGTCCAACAAAACCCTGCATCTGTTCTCCAGTCCCTGCGTGAATGTGGATGAACCCAAAGGTGGAGGTAACAGCACCAGATGTGACCGACGGGGCTGATGAAGAGCAGGGTCCGAGTGCAGCTGTGCAGCGCTCGTTAGGCCAGCTCAGAGAGGGAGAGAGATGAAACAGAAGCTCTGTCCTAAAATTATCTCCTTACATCAAAGCATCGATATTTTCCACAGATTCATCTTCTTTACTCTTGTCAGTTTAAAACAAACAACAAAAACAGACTGTTCTTTTGCTTCTCGAGTTTTCCTCCGTGTTTCTCCCCTCGCCTCTCTGCCTGCTCAACACGTTAGCGTGATGTTTTGCTCTGACAGCAGCTTTACCTCAAATCCAGCCATCATGAAGAGTTATGGCATCGCAGCGAGCTGTAGATTTGAGAGCTATAACACAAATCAAATCTAGAGGGACTCGGTGCGAAGGCGACGGGGAAAAAATGACTTGTAAAAACAAAGATGGAGAACTACAGAAGCTACAAACTCAGACATCGTGCTTGACTGCTTTTGAATGCATTCAGATCATTTGATCTTAGTCTAATAAAAAATTCAGGCTACATGTTTCTAAATAATGCACGAGTTTATGGAGAACATGCACGTGATGATCAGTCTTTGTTAATGTCTTCAGCTCATCTCCACTGCTTTGCAAAAGAAAGCTTCAAATGTCTCACAGTGGGATCCTAACTTTTTTTTTTTTCTGAAATTGAAAGTAGCAGGCAGTCTGTTTCCTTTCTCCTCTCTTGTTTATTTTCCTCTTGCATCTGTCCATCAGTCTGCATTCCCTCCCTGGCTGTGGAGCTTCGCCATCTTAGGAGCAATCTGACCAAATTAAGATACAGCAGCAGCACGTTGCCAGACATTTTAGATAAGGTCATGTGACGCTGCCTGAGGCTGACACAAGCAGCTACTTTTTTAAAGGTTTCTTTAGGTTGACCAAAACTTGTGTTGCAGCAATTCCAGTCTACCTTAACAAAAATCTCAATTCTTTAACCTTTAACTTGTGTTCCAGATCAGGAAGCTGGTGTTTCACACATACACTGTTCACACTGCAGGTCTCAACGCTTAGTTCCAAGTTTTTGCTCAGATCTGATTTTGTTGCATGGTTGTTCACATTATGAATAAAATGCAACCTCCATCAGACTCCAGTGTGAACCCTTTACAGTTGTGAGCGACCCACAAGCACAGAAGAAACTGTGACGCCACGAACGGCATGCTGCGTTTCAGGAAGTTAATATGGATTCTACACATGTTAGCATGTGTGACTGCAAAGTTGTGCAAGTTGTATGTTTGGAACAGGAGCAAAGAACTGAAGGTAGAAACAAACTCAAGTATTGATCCATCACGTTAGCATCGATACGATCTGACACCAACGTTATTGTCTTATGACGCTGTAGATTGAGTCATCCAGGACATGGAAATTAAAACAACAAAGACAAAACTACTGGACTTCTGTAGCTGAAGACATGTCGAGTCTCAAGATATAAACTGCACAAGGTTGGTATCAATATTATCAATATTTGGATCGATCTGCTTACTCCTACCTCTCTGACATAAAAGTTGGATGAAACGCTACCTGAAGTTCAGACTGTAAAAGGATTTTGAAAAACATCAGATACGTATCAGATTCAGAATGATAACTGGTAAATGAACTGTACTTATATATTACCTTTCTATCTTATCAAGACACTCAAGTAGGGGTGGGCGACATGGCTCAAATATAATATTGTGATATTTCAGAGCATTCTGACGATAACAATACATTTTGTGATATAACAAAAAAACCCAAACAGAAATCATAGTTATTCATTTGACAAAATTAACTTAACACGTTGCTTTGCAGTATTATATATATATAAAAAAACAAAGGTTAATTTTACTGAAATTACTTTATTTAGTAAAGTATTCAGTCTCCAAGTAAATAAAATAAAAAATAAAAATGATCCTTTTGTTATTTAGATTGAAAAAGTCTGCACAAAATATAGATCAATAAATCCACCACAAAAACTAAAGTGCAAGTGAAGTTTCCCAAAATAACCAAATAAAATTAAAGCTTAAGATCTGTTGAGCATAAATGTAACATAAAACAAAATATATGTTGCCTTTAAATGAGCTATAACTTCCAGAACTTGTAACAAGGTGATCAGCTGACCCTGAAGCTTGTGGTGTTTCAACTTCCTCTGTTCCTGCAGGAATGATTCATTTCTCTGATGCTCTGTCTCTAATCACATGACTCTGTTCTTGGTCCATGGTCTAAGAGACACAGCTGAGCTGCGCGTGTCTGTACCTGCAGTTTAGAGCTGGGTGGAGAGACAGCTGAGCCGCGCGTTGTTTGTTTTTAGCTTTATAGCTAGCTAGTATTGCACGCAACTAATTAGCGTTACACCAGTACCGACAGGTGGAGGGGGGTGCGCAATTCGGTTCAGTCATTCGGTGTGCCCAGTTCTGTTAACAGGGTGGGACGCCCTGACGTATTACGTCATGAAATTAGCATATCATGATATTATTTATTTTCCTGTGCGAGCTTTTTTAACTGGTATTATCGTGAACGATATGATATGGCCCAGCCCTAACTCAAAGCTCTTTACAAAACAATCTGTGTCCTCATTTACTCGTTCATACAGCGCTCTACTAGATCTATACAGTGACTAATCAGTGCTTTAAATCACATTCATACACCGATGGAACACCATGGTTCAGTATCTTGCCCAGGGACACTTCAGCATGTGACTGTTGGTGGAATCGAACCCTCAACTCTCTCACTGGAGGACGACTGCTCTAATCACTCAACCACAGCTGCCCCCACAGAACCACATATGTATGAAAAGAAAGAATCAGATTTTTTGTAACATTCAAACGGTCTTGAAAAAAAGCCGATATGGGTCACATGGGGGCAAAAAGTAAATAAAAATTTGGATTTGGGCCGTGTTTGCCTGCAGGTGAGATCATCTCTTGTTGAGAAATGACTTGTACGTAAATGAGTCCCTGAGGCTCAATGGGATTAACCTGTATAAACACAGGTTGAATGAAAAGACTTCTAGCCATGTTGGTCAAAACTCAAAAGTAACGTTATGTGCTGTGAATCATTCTCGGCTACTAGCACATGAAATCTGAGCCGAGTATCTATAAAACTGACTGAACTTTAGACATTTTGTGTTTGCTAATACTGATTAGCTGAGGTGGCCATCTTGAAATGAATCAACTCCAAAAATCAATCAGATGTAGATTTGCATTCAACACACACACACACATGGGTAAGAACATCATCGACTGCCTTCATCTTTTAACAGTGGGTGATAATGAACTCATTCTCAGAAAGCTGTTTACCGCACAAAAACATAAAATAGTGACGGTTTTCATCTCCAAGGCAATTACATTGATTGTCATGTTGGTGCTTTAATCTCAGTCATTATCTACATAAACTCAAACTGATTAAAACTCTCTCGAGCTCAGGAGCGCCCTCGCTGATTAAATGCTTGTGATTTATGTAGCTTACGACATATTTTTGATAAAATAAGTGGCGACAACAAACACCTTCACTTGGATAAATCGTTGTTAAAGCTAATGGGGGAGGGAAAAAAAAAGAAGCTCCATTACAAGTTTAGTTTCTGAAAATGATGAACAGCAGCTTTTGGTAGCAACTTGAAAAAAAAGAAAGAAAAACAACCCAAAACTGAAATTATATGCTGTCTTAATCTAATCAGTCACAGTAATGACGGCGGTGTGGCCATGCAGTTTCAATCAGTTCATCAGTTGTGTTCCCTGTTTTCCTGCAGCTCGGTGGCAGAGGATGAGAGTACAAACTCCCGACACGAGGGGAAAAAGTTTATTCACTGGAACGTTTACTGTTTGACTCGAGGCTTTTGGCTGGTTGATGCAGATGTCACTCAGACTGATCCTGACTGACTCGTCATCATTTTGTCATTATTCAGGTTTGGAACAGAGAGAAATCTGATTCTTGATAGAGGTTATTTTTTTCTTCTGACGTCTCTCCTGAAGGAGCTGACGCAGCTTCAGACCGATCACACAACAGGCGCTCTGTTGTACGCTTGGCGAGCCTCTGGTCACCGCCGGGCCTCCCTGGATGAATGTGGACCTTTAAGGGTAAACCACACACACACATTACGCACAAATAATGAATAAAGGCAGAAAGACAGCGTCTACATACAAAAGACAGCTACAACTTTTCATAATTAAATGTCCATGTCAGACGGAGGATGTCTGGATGTGAGCAGCACCCCACTCCTGAGTATCACATAAACAAATACAACGTAGAAGCCGAGGCATGATCGGGGGCTGCAGCCAAACCCTGTGTGTTACCCATTTTAGCAATCTGGAGGTGAAAATGTTAGACAGAGCCCTCTCTGACTTTCAGACTTGCTCCTAAAAGCAGACCTCGAACGTGCAAGGATACACATGACCTTATCCAGGATAAACATACAGCAGGGTGGTAGAGAAGGAAGTTTATATGTCTGTGCTTTGGGGTGAACAGCGTGCCAGTGTTTAAAGAGAGAACACTCATCTCCAGGCCAGTGGTCACTCGTTCAGGGATGAAGATGTTCACATCCTGGATAGAGAGGATCAAGGGTTTGAGAGAGGAGTAAAGGAGGCCATCTTTGTGAAGAGAAACCATCCATCATTAAACAGGGGTGGAGCCTCCGTGTGCAACTGTCCCCCTCTTACAATGCTGTTATTGCTAGTATCACTCAGCCCCCTGTGAATAGCAAGCGGCCATCAGGGCACTCATGATCATTCATTAGGCTGATGGTCCTCCTGTGAACAGCTAGTTCTGGATGTAAGCAGCAAACTGGTTGATCCACTATGACAAAGACAAAATGACAGAAAGAAAGACCGACAAAGAAAGACAAAGAAAAACAGGAAGGCAGAAAGAAAGACAGACAGAAAGAAAGAAATACAGGAAGACAGAAAGAAAGAAAGAAAAAAGAAAGACAGAAAAACAGACAAAAGAAAGACAGAAAAAAAGAAAGAAAGAAAGACAGAAGAAAGAAAGACAAAGAAAACCAGGAAGACAGACTGAGAAAGTGTTATGTGTTGTCATCATTGTATGTTTCTATACAATGATGAAATTAGTTCTCTGCATTTAACCAACCACACATGAGATACACCCAGGTAGAGCAGTGGGCAGCTATGTAAGAAAGCAGAGAGAGTTAGGGATTAGGTATCTTGCTCAAGGACACCACGACATGTGGGACATGTTGGCATGGCAGGGAGTTGAACCTGCGACTTCTTGGTCCCAAATAGGCTGTCCTACCTCTACACCATCTTGCCCCCTAAAGAAGGTGCTGTTTACAAGACTGTTTGTTGCAGCTCCTCAGAATGAAGAAGTCTTGGATAAAAGACGAAATGCTTCAACAAGAAGAATCTGTCCAGAGAACCTGACTCAACCTCGTTAGATTAACGAGAGAAGCAAGTGGAAATATTTTCTGGTTGCCTTTCGTGCAACTAGAATACCACCATCTGAAAGTGCTGACCATTAATAGAGACTGTTTATGAGTCTTCTCGCTGTCGCTTGGATATATGTGTGCTTTATGCACTCAGCACTGGTTTATGCCCGTGGTAATCAGTTCAAATCTACACGAAGGCATGTGCAGGCTGTAGATGCAGTTACACTGCCGTGTGATCATCAGAGCTATTAGTTTCCAACAACACTGATTGCTTTGACACTTTGTGCCGTCCAAGCGTAGCGTTATAACAGATCACTTTCTCGCACGCCAAATTAAAGGCTGATATACAGCTCTCTTTTCATGGGGAGCTTTTCACTGCCAGGCTCAGAGCGTGCGAACCAACAAGACTGCAGATGAGTCGCTTCTGAAAACAAGGTGATGACTGAAGTTTGGACATGACTAAATAATAATAATAATAATATTACTTGAAAAAAAAAACCACTCCCAGTATCGAGGGCTTTGCTGCAACATGCAAGACAGATGATAGTAAAACGTATATTGAGAATGCATACCGAGGCTTTAAAGCAGACATATAAGCATGTTTCCCCAAAACAACAAAATCTAAAATAAAAACAAACAAACAAAAAAAACCATTATGGAAAGGTTAAACCTGGTTCCCAAATCACAGGTTTTGTTGCTCTAGTTAATCACAAGTTTCTTTCACAAAATTATTTAAACCAGGACGCCTTCTAGCTATTTCAAAATAGTGTATAGAAGGACCAAAGCAGCATGGCAGGCTGAAGTCAACCAGATGCTGGTAGTATTTGTATTATAATATCTGGTATTTTATTAGTGTATTGGATTATTATTATTTAAATTATTACATGTATTATATCATATATAAAATGGCTTGTTCAGTGATGCCGGCACAAAGGTTTTTCCAATATGATGTACTATAATTTTCCATATTTTTTCTACAGCTACTTATATTTAGCATAGCATAATCCTTTCTTATTGAGGACTACCTAGTACGGCAGCCACCCAAGATGGCCGTCTTAGCTAAAAAGGAAAAAATACGATAACTCTGACATTTTTAGAGGTATTCAGCTGAAATTTTGTGTGTTGGTAGTTGAGAGCAATGCTCATTAAATACTGAATTCAAATAAAATAATCACAATGGCTGTTAAAACTCCATTTAAATGGCTTTAACTCAGATATTTTTACACATATGGAGCTAAAATTGTGTGCGTTTATAGATGAGTGTTCCCTATCACATACTGAATCCAAATCAAAAATCCAAGATGGCCACCATAACTTAAAAGAAAAAATGAACACAACTCATTGATTTTTTTTGTTGCCATATTGAGTTTATAGTCTATTGTGCTGATCTTCTTCTTAAGCTAAAACTAGAACAAGAACATTCCACTACATTAGAGTTTGAGTTACCAGGACGCTGTCCCACACATCAAACCTCCAAGCATGACTCATGGCCTAACAAAGGCATCAGACATCAAAAAGGTACTTTTAGTTGAACACAAGATTAAGAGGTACAATACCCAGGAGATCAGAGGACGTGTTGTATCCTTGTTACTTTATCCATTGGTGTTTTCTGAATCCTGTCTACACCTGATTGGTACTTGTTGAAATGTAGACTCTCATCCCTCTCAAGTCTTCACCGTCTCTTTGTTCAGGTGTAATCAACCTCTGTTCCAGTTGGGTATTGTTGTCGGTGATAGACCTAACTAATACAACTAGAAGTTTACGGACTTCTTCACCAATTATGCTTTAGATTTTATGTTTGTGACAGAAACATGGCAGAGTGTTGGTGAGTCAAGCTATTTCATTGAACTTTTACCAATAGACTGTGTTTATTTTAACACATAGGATTTAGACTGTGAGATGTCCCAACAACACAGCTGGGCTTTAGAGTAGGTCCTGGGTTAATAATTTCTAAATGGCCAAAGACAGCTCAAAGAGGGTCTCATATTTGTGGCCACATTGCAGAACTGTTTTGGAAGAGGCATTCATTTGCACATTTGTGATTTGCTAATAAATCCAGGGCTATACTCGCCGTAAAAACAGTTATATGAATTAATCGCCTGACATTCCTCTTGTACAGATGTAATAAAAAAGACAAACTGCTTTTAATGACAATAACAACTTAAAAAGAGTCCTTGCAGTTTGAATGCAAGGTTTGCTTCGGACAACAACCATTACTTCTAAACTGTCTCTGCAACAGTGACTCTTTTTCAGCCTAACATGCATACGATAAGACAACTGGTCACAAAGGAAGACATATGGAAGCTTTATTCTTTTCAGCTCCAACACAGTGGTGCAAAAATAGACGTTCAAAAACCATGAGATGATAACATTTTAGTCTATTTTATTGGATATGATATCAATGAAACAACACAATGCCAATCTGTAACGCCTTTTCGAGATACAAGTTGTTTTTTAATCCACACAATATGTGTAATATTATCTACTCATAATCATGAATCTTGGTGACTAACGCTGTTCACTTGTTAATGAGAAACTCTTCTGATTATACAGAGCTGGACAGAGTTAACAAAGCAATGTATTATTTTGGTGGCACTTCCTCTTGGCAGGGCGCTCACCTCTTCAACGAGTTTTATGAATGGGTGTATGGTATGGTATGAAGTTTATTCATTTTAAAAAACAAAACAAAACAATTCCATAAACTATATAAAAAAATACAAGAGATTTAAAATGAAAGGCAGCAGAAAGAAGAAAAAAATCTTATTATATCTGCCCCTTTTTCAAACAATTAGTTCAATCATAATAAGCTTCAAGTAACAGAACAAAACGAATAACTCTGAGGTAGGAAGACACGTGAGAGAAGCAAAGTGCTACGTCCATAGCTTTTTAGCTAGCGCATATGTATTGCACGCCGCTACATCAGTGCCGGCAGTTGTCGACAGAGTTGAGGGTGAAGGACATTTCGGTAGGCAGGGCACTCGGTCCTGTTGACAGGGCGGGGCACCATCCTTGTCTAATGGTAAGTGAAACACTGACTTCAATGTATTGCCACCTTTCTCCCCCTACTTCCTTTTTTAAACCTTTTGAACATCAAAGTTCATGCTCATTAATCCAAGTATAAATCCAACAATGCTCAGTCAGGTCATCTGGATGGTTTCTTTTGTTGCCGAGACGTTTCATCCTTCATCCAAAGGATTTCTTCAGTCTGAGGAGCACACCAAACCAAACTGAATCCCACAAACAGCTCACTCCCAGAGTGGAAAAACACTTTTTGAACATATCATTAATCATTACATTAAAGCACTAAATGCAAACCATACACACCACAATTTTCAAGGACAAATTTAGACAAGAAAACATTTTAGAAACCCTTAACCTTTGGTCATAAATGATATTCCCATGCATTATTCATAAAGGCACATTTTTTTCTCTTCTGAATGAACCTATGGACAAAAAGTACCGGTAAGTACACACTCTGAAGTGGGACTGCAACTGTTTTAAGACAGACCAAAACAATTCAATGTGGGAAAACCTTTGTAGCCTTCTTCAGGCCTTAAGGGAGGAAATTTTCTTAACACAGCTGCACAAATCAATGCCACTGTTTCAACAACAGAGCAGGTCAAATGACAACTTGTAATGTAAAACGCAAGAAACCCACAATGTAATGTCGGCAAACAATACAGCCGCATTGGGGCTTCTCAGTCTTGTTCAGCATGTGATCGTTGTTTTGGCCCTGACATTCTCTCATCAACCTACTCCTGCCATCAGGAGCAGGCAGCTGCTTTGAATCAAAACACCATGTACCTAGTGGATGTAGCCATGCCAAACAGTGGACAAAGAAAAACTAAAACAAGCAGGTGCACAGAGCAGCTGAGGAGTTTCCCAAAGGACAGTAAAGAAAAGAAAAATGTTTGGACTACAGTACTTATAAGTTGTGGATGGAGGCAAACCTCCCTAATCCAGAGGACTAAAACTAATCAAGGTTTGTTTAAAAGATGGTAATCTCTCGCAAAAGTCGAGATTATAATTCTCTTTCAGTGACAATCATGCATGTTTTCTTCGATCATCTTATTGTCTTTTCAGGTTTGCACCTCTCTGTGGGTTGGCAGCTTCTCTCCAGAGAAAACCTGAGAGAAACACCAGAAACGCTGCATCACCTAAAATGAATTATAGTAAATTGTCGAAAAGCCATGTCACCTTAGATGAGGCGATCGTATCTGACTTGGGGTCTGGATCTAGACTGTGATCCACCATTTTGGACTATGAAACAAAAAAAGACGGCTTTAGCAGTTTTCAAATAGTTTTCATTAACATTAGTATTCCTTCTTTAAAGCTCTGAGCCTAATGTAAAGGGACATTTTGAAAAACGCTCAAAGTTTTGGGGTTTTAGGACAGCCACAGAACATTTTTTTCACTGAGCTTATGGACGTCCCACTCCAACTACGTGAGCAGACAGGGCAGGCAGATATCAGTAATGCCTGTGAACACACCTCTTCATTTTTCAATCCCACACAGACGTGCACACAAACACATCATCTGCTTCTCCACTCAGACCTGAGTCAGACCTGAGGGAATGAGCTCAGCTCCAACTGGATGCTGAGGAAGGCTTTAAGTCAGCCATTCTCTCAGCACAGATCAGCGCTGCCAAGTTTAACGTGGCTACAGCAACCTGATTACAGAAAAAAGCTCTAAATCAGCAAATCTCAGATGCTGCAGCGTTTCCTTTACTTATGATTCTAGCTAGGTTGCCTGATGGAGGGAACAGGCTGCACATACCGTCTGCTAATGAAATTAGGACAGTCGGTCTGTACAAACAGATCCACAGAACGTTGACCTGCTGAATGTATTCAAATTGGACCGGCATTGCACACATTTATGGTTTCCAGAGGGGAACCATGACTTTTTTAATTGCCTAAGCCTAAATCATGACTAAAACTATGAAGAGCTAATTAGCAGAGCAGTGGAACAGCACAGTGGGGGATGTGGTGGTGGTCTCCAAAGACAAACTTCACTCTGCTATGGTTAGCGGCAAGCAGCAGAGTAAAGTGTGCAATGATTCATGCGGGGCTTTGTTTGGAGCTCATCGACACGAAGCAGCCATCTGGGCAGCTTTCAGGAGACAGAGCTCTCTCCACAGAGACTTCAGAGATGCTAGCTGTTCATGGTTCAGATAAATGTATTATATGCAATGGGACTCATACCTGCACCAGGCATAACAATGGCAGAAGAACCTCTCCTTGCTAGCCTACTGCAAAAAACAGAAAGTTGTTCTCTTTTGTAGAGCAGCATGCATGAAACTTAGAGAAAGAATCTGGTTAAATTTCAAAAGGCCTGATCAGAAAGTGAATCCATACCCTATATATATATATA
>NC_056504.1:17829649-17844136 GCF_014905685.2 Nematolebias whitei
TTTTTTTGAATGTCCAGAGGACCAGATTGAACTTTTTTGGATTACCCAATATTCTTTAACATCTTGGTATTTAAGAGTTATTTTTTGAAGTATAAAAATGTTTTGTTTTTAATTGGCACTTGTTTGGCTAGCCATTAGCCTAGGCTGGAAGCTGACTTTTGCCTCATTTCCCATGCTCAATGCTGTATGACATACCCTGCTGATAACCATTTGACACAACAGTTCAAAAATTATTAAATTATCTCCTTAAAAGCTTACAGAACCAGAACATTTTAGCTGAAATTTAGTTTATGTAATTCCCATGATCCTAGAGAATAACCACTTACTGAATCAAAATACAAGAAGCAAAGGCAGACAGACCAGATCACAATTTTGTCAAGAATTTGTAATTGTGATCACTTTTTCCTGGCATCCCTCACCCTTTAGTTTGGGCCTCGTGCATCTCCTGTAACGACTGGCTTGTTTACATGGTTCTCTGGAATGAGCAGCACAACGGCAGAATGTTTTTGAAGGGGTTATAAAAAGCTTTGTCAAACGAACAGGCTAATTGACTAAAGTGAATCATGTGTTTGCGGGTGAGCGTTCCTCCTCCGGTTCCAGCTGAATGATTCTTGTTCTTGTGGGGAGAGCAGATTGGCTTTGCGTGCCAATTTTTCCCTTCTAATGCGTAGAAGCGGGACAAACAGCTCAGTCAGCTGTGAAAGCCCATGGAACGGTTTCCTCGGGAGACACCACAACAAAAGAGGTGAGAGGGACACAACAAGCAGGTGATGTAGATGCAAGATTGCTGTAATCAGTGTTGGAGCAATGGAAATGAGACGCAGCACACGGGCAGTCTCCCAGTACGTACCTTGTTGGCAGTAGAAGCGCTTCTTTCCCACAAAGTGTGAAACAGAGAAGTATACAGAGAGTACTGCAGTGTCAGCCCACAGACACACACTGAAGTTCACACTCTGTTGCACCTCATTAGTTAGGTGCATTTCTTAACTTGCAAACCATGTGTTTGTAAAACTACAAACCTCTTGCTTTGTCTTTACTGCCAAGGTTAGACCCTTAGTTAACCTGTTGCAGGTTACAGGTTAGGTGCCTTGGTTACAGTCATGACCAAGATGGCCAACAAAGGAGGCAAGAAGAAGAGAAAGACCAGGAAGGAGAGCTATGTCATCTACAACATCAGCATCTCCTCCAAGTTCAAGAATGTTTATCCTTGAGGGGCAATTCGTTTCACAGTCAGTAGGCACACAAAACATCCATACTAGACAATACATAAAGGCCTTTTAAATAACAGTATACAAAATCATCACTGTTCATTGGGAAGCCTGATCGCTACAGGGATGAATGAGTTATTCAGTCTGTTCGTCCTACATCTGGGCTGCAGATATCTGCGTCCAGATGGAAGCAACCTGAACTCATCATGGAGTGGGTGATCAGGATCTGCCAGAATCAGCCTGGCCTTGTTCACTGACCTCTCCTTGTGTAGGTCAATGAGGTTCTGTAGGGCTATGCCAGCAGTTTTGCTGCTCTTCCTGACAATCCCTGAAAGTCTGTTCCTGTTCTTATATGTCAAAAGTCCAAACCAACAGATGAAGGTAAAAGTTAAAAGAGACTCAATAAAACATGAATAAAACATTCTCATAAAAGTCAAATCAACAATAAAACCACAGAGATTCCAATTAAAAATACATTCTCTGGTGGGCCTTCTTACAAAGTGAGTTCACATGGGGGTCAAAGGTCAGGTTGTCAACAAGAACAGTTCCCAGATACTGATGCACCACCTCAACAGCTTCAGACCCACCATCTGTACTTTATATGTTGTCTGTCTAAAACGGGTCGCTCTTTAAAATGAGTCCTTGTGACTCAGTGAGACTAACCTGTATAAATAAAGGTTGAATTGAACATTATTGTGTAATTATAATTAGTAGTAACTTTAAAATTCAGTTTAAATATGAAAGTCTAACAAACCTCAGTACTGGTAAAATGCTCTGAGGTTTAGCCATTTTTGTGGAGGTTAAGGTCATTTAGCTGTAGCAGTCATTTTGAACTGGGTTGACTCTGTTGAAGATGTACAGCCAGTATTTACTTTCTGGGGGTTTGAGTGAACTGTGTCCAGTGGTTGAGATATTTAGCTAACACAAACACTCAACAGCCATTGCTAATTTAAGACAAAAATAATGTGCAATGAGTAGCACTCAAAAATATATATTGCGAATGAACCCCTTGTTG
The DNA here is from genome assembly GCF_014905685.2 of Nematolebias whitei. Classification (NCBI taxonomy): domain Eukaryota; kingdom Metazoa; phylum Chordata; class Actinopteri; order Cyprinodontiformes; family Rivulidae; genus Nematolebias; species Nematolebias whitei. The sequence goes on from NC_056504.1 coordinate 17,831,873, forward strand.
CATCCATCCATTATCTTTTACCCGATTTTTCCTTTTCAGGTTGGGGGGGGGGGGGGGGGGGGGGTTGTCACTGGTGCTCAAATCCAGCAGTCACTGTGCAAGAGGCGGGGACACCCTAGACAGATCGCAAGTCCACACTTAGTTGCAGCCACACAAAATATGAAAACAATACATGTAAAATTTACTAAAGTACATTTTATTCTGCGTATTCTCTAAGGTCATTCAGCTGTGGCAGCCATCTTGAATTAGGTTGACTGCAAAAGGTAATCAGTTGTACATTCAATGGTTTTTGGAAAGTGTTTATAAAATTGGTCCAGTGGTTCAGGAGTTATTTTATTAGCAGACAAACATAAATGATTCATATGGTACATATATACATATACATTATATTATTAATATCTGTTCAGTGGTTCATTATACGGTTTGCTAACACGCACACACACACAAACATTATTGTCACTTCATCATTGGACGCGGGCAATAATGATGAATGAACCAGAGGGATGACACTCCACCCCCACGAGGTCCATACTTTATATTAAACTGCAAGCATACCGTATTTGGACACACTGACAAAAAAACGATGCATCAAAACCACCAAGATGCATTTTTTCCTCTCACGGAGTCATACTTGATTAATCAGTGGTTGGAGAGGAAGAGAGAATAAACGTGCTGTCAAGATGAGAGGAGAAACATCTGAGTAAACAGTAGAAAAGACACAGAGGGCTGTGGGTGGGAGCTTTCCCACTCAAAAGCAGCATTTTGTCATTTCAACATGATGGCACTGAATCCTAATAGAAGACGTAAATGGAAGAGTTATTTCATTCCTCCTCGCCACTGTGTGAGCGGAGCCTCCAGTCTGGCCCCCTAGAGTTTCTGTGTTGTGTAATTTAATTCACGGGGCTGCAAAACAGAGCTGAGAGAGCCTCGAGCAGGACGGAGAGATACACACAACCACAGCAGCCGCTCATGGATGACGGGGATTTCTTTTTACTGCCAAACAAATGAGAGCAAAAACACTTGAGAAAAGTTTCTAATGGTGAAGCTAATCCCTATCATATAGTCTGAACAGGGCGTTATAGAATAAAACCCGCTGTGAGATGCTATACTCAGTCATTGCCATGCCTCTACCAGCAGTGGCCGGTTTATGGCCCTTTACATCACAACAATGGTATGCTCTATTCAACACAAAAAGTAAAATCTGCCTAATCCTGGAGTAACATTTAGGATTTTCTTACAGATGTTCTGGTTGAATTGGGGGAAGATTGAGACACAAAAGGAACCTAAACTGAGTTGTACAACTTTCAGATACTGTATTGTGCCAACATGATGAAGATGATTGAGTTATGACAGACACATTGTAGAGTGGAGATGAGGAATCTGTTAAGTAACATGTTGCTTCTTCTTAGTGTGAGATCTTAAATGATTATTCTACAACTGTCAAGAAAACATTTAGCAACAATGTTTTAACCATCTGTGTCAAACACACTATGCGTTAAGGTTTCCCCATGCATTGCTAACGCATCAAGACGTACCCTCATCTAAAAACGTATTGGTTATTATTATATTATTATTTTTATTTTTGCACTCTGGTTTGTTGTCACCCAGTGGCATCTGGATGTGACTGTGTTAGCATTGGTCAGGAGACTTCTATGACCATCCATATATACATAATGTTACTTGTTTTAGTTATTACTAAATGTCTACAATGCAACATAGAGTGGTCACCTCAAAGTAAGAATTGCTTCAGGTTCAATGCCCAGCAGGAGCCTCTCTGTGTGGAGTTTGCAGGTTCACCCCATGGATGTGTGGGTTTATTCTGGGTACTGTTGTTTCCTTGCACTGACTAAAATCAGGCATGCTGGGTAAACTGAAAACTCTAAATTGTCATTGGGTCAGAGTGTTGACAGTGAATAGTTATTTGTCCATCTCACCCACTGACCACAGGGTAGAGCCCTATCAAACAAATATGAATAATAGCAAAGTAAAAACGGTTTAAGAAAATGGATGGATTTGCCACCTGTCCAGAGTGTCCCCTGGTTCTCACACAGTGACTGCTGGATATGGGCACCAGTGACCTTCGTGACCCAGAAAGGAAGAAGTGGGTAAAGGTAATGGATGAATGATACACACTAGTTTTTATTTATAGATTTATTTATTTGATAGACTGCATATACATTTTCTATTTTGGAGTTAGACTGGTTAAAAGTGACTTCTGTTGTTGGATAATAAATAAAGTAAAGTGCTATGTTGTCATCATTGTATGTTTCCATACAATGGTGAAATTGTTTCTCTGCATTTAGCCCATCACACCTGGGAGACACTCAGGTGGAGCAGTGGGCAGCTATGTAGGCACCCAGGGAGCATTTTAGGGATTAGGTGTCTTGTTCAGAAGCACCACAGAATGTGGAGATGGATGGGGATTGAGCCTGGGACTTTCAGGTCCCAGATCGTCCGCCTTGCCTCTACCCCATCTCAGCCCCCAATAATGTGAGAACAGTTGTAGGTTTTGCTGTTTGTTGAAGGAACAACAGTCAGACGACCAAAGTTTATGAGTTTGCTAATGCACTAGTTTAGTTCAATTAAAATGAGGACTCACTATGTAAAAATATATATTATATATTGCAATAAAGCCTCAAAGTTAATATTACATTGTGCTCATGTCTTAAAATCAAGTGTTCTCTGTAGACTTTCCTTTTACAGAATCTTTGGAAGGAATCCAACTTCTTCCAGCGCCATGTAACCGTGTGAGGTGACGGATTAAAGGAGTGCGACGTGCAGCCCCTCCCCAGAGTACGAAGCTGTGTTCAAATTAGTGGCAAACACCCAGCTTAAAGTCTGATTACCCCCAGCCCGCTCCGAAGCTTCAGTGAGTCGAGTCAGAGGAAGGTCACAGATAAAAGGGTGTTTGATCTGAGCTCAGTTAGCCTGCCCTGAATGTATGCACTTACAGAAATATTGACAGGATCTTTGAGGGCACGGCAAAATGCTCTGCAGAGAGAGAGATGGCTGAGGCTCGTCCTCTAGGCTTTGAATGTGTTTGAGAAGTGTTGACGTTCGCCACTTGACGAATCAAATTGCGATAATGAACTCTGTTTGCACAATTGAACGTTCCATGCTTGCAGCTGCACAGCGGGAAATTAAATTCTCTGACTGAATGCTTTACAAGCAGATCATGATCTATGAGAAAGCCGTTCGTCTAGACACATTTGGAGCAAGACTTCAAACGGTTGGCTCAAGGAAGGGTTTGTATATTTGTCTAAAAAAAGAGCCTGATGACTTCTTGACAAATGAAGTTGTAAAAATAAACGTGTGTAGATGAAGGTGAGCTTGTGAGCTGCTCTTGATGTTGGAATATTCAGAAGGACAAACCTATTGTTACTCTCACTTGGACAATCTGAAGGGTAAATCTTTCAGCGTAGGTTCCAAAGTGCAGCGCATTTGGTTTAGATCAATGAGGTCATGACCCACACCAGGTTTATTTGGACCTTTGCACTAAAATAATCAAAGTGGTCCAACTTCTGCTGAGACAGGCATTAGCAGTCTGGAACCACTTGGGTTTCTGAGCCCTTTACCTGAAACACAGATTGCAGGGGGCTTGCTGCAGCCACGAATATTTCCTAATTATAGTTTGAATTATGAGAGCTGTGGGACTTGCTTCTTACAGAAGGTACCACACTTTTCTGTTGGAAACAGAGTATGAAAGTTTGTCTTTGTGGTTTGTCTGCAGGAGTGAGCTGGCTCTTTGGAAGGAAGGGACTGCATGGGAGGAGGTCCAGATGAGACAGAGAAGCTTTCATTTTCTTTTTTTTTAAGTCTCACACGGACCAGCAGCTCTTATTTTCATAGCAATTGCAGCACGCGGTGATAATGTTTTAAGAGACCGCAAGCATCAAATCGAGTTAATTAAAGAAAATACAGTGACTAGCAGAATCTTGACAGAGGAAACTGAACATTCTGGAGTGTTTCTATGGGTGGCCGTCGAATCGGCTGCGTGTTGTGCAAGACTCGTGTCTGTCTGAGCTGCAGACGTGCGGTTCAAACAGCACCAAGTCAAACTCTTCAGAAATCAGATAAAGGCCTTCTCTTGATGTGCCAAGGGACAGCTGCGAGAGGGTTTACAGCTCCTTGGCTCCTGTTCAAGGAATTTGAGCTGGAGAGAACAACACACCCTCTTTACCTGAGATACCCTGCTAAAAACCAGAACTTAAGGACAGCATCTATGTAACAAACGCCTCTGAAGATGATTAAATTATTCACTTTATTTCCAGGTTGAAGAAAAATTTGGGTGTTTTCATTTCTCTCTATGCCAGAAGCTCAAAAATAAAGGGTCTTGTGTGAGATCCAGTGTGTGCTGGAAGCCGAGCCTCTGAAGTCAACATGCTGAGAGACAGCAGCTGTTGGCCTGATATGGCAGGGCTACAGAGCGAAGGGGGCCGCAGCGGTAAAACAGGATCTTATTCGCTCCAGTGATCGCCAGAAGAATTTCTCTGATGATCCTTGATGAAAATCAAGTGAAATTTCTGTTCCCACTTTTGCTTATTTAAATAATAAAGAGGTCACAAATAACCAGAAGGGAGTTTGGATCCCAAACTGAGCAGCGTCTTTCTCTTTCAATATGGCCCAGTCTGTGTTTATCTACACCAGTTCTGCTTCAGCTGGCTGAATTCCTGAGCTCTCAAATTTTTCATGTCGTGTTTTGTTCTGTTATCACCAAAAGTGCATGTCCTGGCGAAAGAAGGCCTTATGAGGCCATGTGATATGAAAACAGGAGATAAAGAGAAAACTGCTGTAAACCTGGGCTGTGTTTGTGTTGGAGGCATCCTGGTGCTCAGCAGAAGCTCCACTGGGAGGTAGGGGTTGAATAGACTAATAGTCGACAAGTCGATTCTAGGATATCTCGAAAGTTTTTAAATTTCACGCCGACTAGTCGAAGTCAGTGATTGTTTCACATGATCTGTGCCGGGCCGCTCGCTGCAAAACGGATCCTTCCAAGCAGATGGAAGAGGAGGAGCAGACCAAGTCTTCTCAAACAAGTAGAAATTCATCAACAGTGTGGAAATATTTCACTAAAGATGACTCTTCCAGTTCAACTGCCCGTGGTCGATTCCACCAAAACCCGCCCAGCTGTTTTTATTTTATTTAATCCGCTAAATAAAATAAAAATAAAAACTGTGGGGCACACCACCGCCAGTGGAGAATCCACCACCACTACGTGGTTTATTTTATTTAGTGGATTAAATGAAATAAAACTAACTTTTGCAGCTTAATAATAGTTTTGGTTTTCCTGCGACTTATTTGCAGTATGATAAGTGGTAGGAGCATAAATATATGCTCCCGATGTTTTGTTGTTGTTTTTTGTAAATAATATAGGACTATTTTTTTGTGAATAGCATCTTCAGTTCCTATGATGTCACAGCGACTAGTCGATGGCGACTTTTATCATGACGAAGTTGATTTTAAAAAATATGTAGTCGTTCAACCCCTACTGAGAGGTATATTGTATCAAAACTCATTAAGAAACTCGAAAGGCTCCAGTATACTGCCACGTATGTCCGTTCACGCCTACATACACGTGTACGGTATGCAGAGGGTTCAGACATGATACTCCAGCGTACACCCCGAGCAGCTTCACAGACAAGGAGCGTTTACCTTCGGGACAAATTGACGTCGCCGATTGGTCATTTGCTGACATGCCTACTGGATTGATTGACAGGTCGGAAAAAAGAAAAAGCGAGTGCTGGCAGCCTCCGCTGCAGCGGTGTTCTGTGTTTATATGTTGTTAATAAAAAGATCTAAAAAAAAAACAAAACAGGGAGCGCTGGCTCTACAACCCCCACATCAGACCAGCCCACCAGGAAATCTCCAGACCCTCCCGTAGCCACGCTGGACCTGAGTTTAATTCACTCGTGACAAATTCCTCCATTTCTCACCATTTCAGTCATGAAGTCAACGGAGGAGGAAGAGATCACTGCCTCTTGGCAAAAAACAAAACAAAAGAAAAGGCCAGATCAGGGATGAAGAAGGGGAATTTAATACGTTGGTGTCGCATACAAAACAGTCCGTCGCTGGGCAGTTTATTGTACGACACCGCGTACGCGTATGCGGTCGTAAAAATTTGAGCTTTGCACGGACATGCCCTGGGGGGTACGCACGTACCTCTGCGTACGTACAGTATGTGCGTACCTCTGCGTATGGATGTTCGCGGCAGTATACTGGGGGCTTTAAGACGTAGCATTCTTTGAAGGAATTCATGTCACCCATCGCCTTTCATGCAAGAGTTTGAACTAAAATCGTCATTTTCTGAGAAATTACAGTTTCAGCTATTTTGGGCAAACATTGTGCCCAATACAACAAAGTTCATGCTCATTAATCCAGGTAAAAAATCCAACAAAGTTAAGTCAGGTCCTCTGGACGGTTTCTTTTGAAACGTTTCGTCTTTCATCCAAAAGACTTCATCAGTCCGAGGAGCTGCAACAAACTCAGTCATAAACAGAACCTTCTCGTAGTGGGTCAATCAGTTTGATGGTGCTCAGATGGTTTCTGGAATCCACCCTCTCCCCCGCCAACTCCTCTGAGGCAGCCATGGCCAAAGTGGTTCAAAACACCAAAGTTCATGCTCAATAATCTAGGTAAAAACTGACTGGCCCACTATGTGAGGTGTTATTTATAAGACTGACTTTGTTGCCGCTCCTCGGACTGATGAAGTGTTTTGGATGAAAGATGAAAGATTTCAACAAAAGGAGACCGTCCAGAGGAGCTGACTTAACTTTGCTGGATTGTGCCCAATCTTATGCAACTTTGAGAGACCTTGTTTGTGTTCAGAGAACGTATTGAGGACAACTTTCAGCTATTACACACCAAATTTGAGCTCAATGCCTCTAAAAATTAAAGAGTTGCAGTTTAATTTTAGAGCCTTTTTAGTGTTGGCCAAGTTTGATCAGCTGTTGCAGAAAACTTTATTTGGGTTGACTCGAAACGAGTTGTAGTTATTTTTGTGTTTTACCCCGGCAGTTGGCTGTGGTAGCCATCTTGGCCATTTTGGACTTCAAAACTTATTCACTCATAATTTATAAGTTTAATTAAAATCTGTCTCAAGGTTCATGACATATTTTGCTAAAAGACACAAAAAAACACACAAGCAGACAATTATATGAACGGTGGAGAATAATTTTCTTTACCTCTTTTTTTAGGATGTTTAAAGAAATTTGGCTTTCCTTTCTGTCTGAAAGGTGCAGCCCTTCAAACGGATTCATTTCTGACTCTGCAACTTATGAAACAACAGATAAAAGTCAGTTTAAGTTAGTTTTGTAGGGAAACTGTTACTGCTGAAGAGAATATGAAAACAGCAGTAACAAAAGACATAATGTCTTTGTACTTGTAAGCCAAAGGCTGCAGGGTTTATATGTAATGTGTATTAAATTAGACAAGAGCCCATAATGGACTTACAAAGGTCCATTGTCCAGCTGGGACAGGCATGATGTGTGAGACATCCGACATTATACCGAGCTTCTTTTTTCTCTCTTCTGGCCTGCTTTGACTCTCTGCTTTGAGACTAACATTTTCACAAGTTGGCAAAGAGAAAGACATATCCCTTTTAAGTTAGCTGAACCCCTGACTCAGGGGGGTAGCTTTTCCCACCTGTGCATATCAATCACACTGCTGCTTGAATACCAAGATTAAAAACTGGAAAAATGTGTTTGGTTCTTAGTCCAAAATGCAGACAAAATGGCTGCCAGTGCCCTACTGGAATTTGAAAGGCTTAATATTTTTGCCGAGGCTCTAATCAAAGCAGCTCTCTGTTACAGAGAAGTGAAGGTATCCTTACTGACACCTTGGCGTTGGCCTTGGCATGGGGCTCTGGCCACTAAGCCGGTGGTCCTGGACCTCTCCTGAATTTGCCATTTATTTTCTCTGCCTGAGCACTATCAAATATCAGAACCTACTGAAATTCTGCGGCTCAACTTATTTAACCCAAGGTTCAAGGTGTACTGCTTGATGATAGATTAGACGGAATAGTGAATGTTGTCTTAACAAGCATTCAGAAGACTAAGTATTAAAAAATTGTAGACGCTCCAATCAAATGTTGCTTTTCACATATTTACGGAAGAGGAAAAAAAGTTTATTTTACTGTCGGTGGTCCAGAGCATGTGGCATTTATTACTGTATGTGCACAGGTGTAGCGAGAGATCAGAAAAGTGTACAGTTGCAGTATTGTCCCAGAGAACGAAGAAACAGTGTAATGCACTTTTAACACAGAACAACTCATTTAATGAAGGGAAGAAAAATAAAAGATAGAAGCAGGAATGTCTGAGTGGCACCTGCAGAATATCTTTCTCATTTCACCCCCAATCCCCAAAAAGCTTACTTAATGAGCCAGCTACGACATTCCTCCAGGCTGTTTATCAAAAGAAGAAAGGAAATGTTGAGCGATACAGAGCCGTAACACTTGAAAAGGAACATCACTCTCAAGGCAACAAGAGGGAGGCCAGAAAAAGAAGTGGTGTAAGAAAGACAGAGAGGCACGCTGATGAACTGCGTTTTCTATGTGCACAGATTTGCATATGAAAAAGCAGCAAAGCAGCCAGCGGTTCAACAAATTGGCTACTGAAAGGACAGGATTTTTCGAGCCTCTCACGAGAGGCCGAGGGAAGAGAGGGAGCGCTGTAGACTGTGAAGTGGAGTGTGTTGTCAGGGTTAGTTGGTCGAAAGAGAGAGGAAAACATTTTGACAGGGTATGGTAGGCGTGCACTGCTCGAAGCCACTTCTCGATCATGTCTGTTTCACTGCACTAAACTGGTGACGACTAGTAGCAAAGACCTTTCCCCATTCAGAGACAGATGAAGCTGAAAGGGAGCAGGTGCAATACTCATCTTGCACCGAAGGAATACTGTACATCAATATGTTGAGGCATGGGACACGTGCAAATGATTTATCAAATCTGTGTAAGTGGATGGCTTCCAATTAGCCCAGATATTACTGAACATCTGTCATTTACAGAAGGGACAATTATGCCTAGTGAAGTCATGCCTGTGTGCTGTGCATCTGTTGGGTCCTAATGAAGCCACAGAAAATGAAACCTAACATCTGACAGCAGCAGAATCAGCCGAGGCCACAGTGCTGCAGTCTGTTTCCCCTGATTAGGAAGTTTTAGGCTCCTTTGAGCCTCAGTTGTGACTCAGTAAAAGGACCATCCACATTAATATTAGTATAAGATTTTGAATAGTAAACAAGTGGAACAACCATGTTGCTGAGGGATTTCAATAGTGAGCGTTTCTAGTTTTGGAGATCAGTGTCTTTCTGGACTGGAATTGAACAAGGAATACAAGAAAACCTTAAAGTTACCTTAAAATGGGAGGTAGGTTTTTGTGCTGTTTTTTTTCTCGTCCGAGGCAGCACAGAGTGACGGATCCTGGCAAGTGGAGGGAGAAATTTTATCCCCCACTACGCACAAAGGTAGAGGCAGGGAGTGGCCAATGGTGGCCTTTGCCACCATAGATTAATCTTTGGCTACCCCAAGGGCCACCCCAATCACTGGAGGAACTATAATTTAAGCAATTGAAAATCTAGAAAGCATAGTTTCCTCAAATGATAGGGGTGGTCAGTTTGCAAACATATATCATGGTTAGGGCTGAGTACCGAACTGAGGTTCTTTTATGACACCAACTGAACTGCACCGGTCGGTGTCACTCTTCTTTCGGTGTCAAGTTTCGGTATTGGCTGTAATGTGTCGCGTGGTTTCAGCATGCAGGCTGGTAAAACACAAGACATATGACAAACAGACTACACCCAGATTACACCCAGAGCTGTATAGAGCTGCCGTACCGAATCTATGTATACTGTAATGTATGTCTATGGTGCTGGTGACGCCCACAGACGGGTTCACGTGTGCAGCGCATGTTGTCGAACGGCTTTGACAGCACACAAGAAGAAAGTTGCTCCGTGTTTTTCTACGAGGAGAGAGGAGTTCAGCAGCCTCCCCCTCCTCTCAGCATTAAAGTCAGCCTGTGAGTAGAGCCTGAATGTCCTGATTCATTATCTCCACGACCGGACTCTTCATCAAAGAACTCCGAGGACGGCTCTGTGTGCTTCAGCTGGTGAGTTTACGTTTGTTAGCGTAACTGCAACTTAACACATACATCGCGGTGAAATAAATTATGATCCATGTAATGCTAACTTTAAGATATTAGTGTGTAAATTTATTTTATCTACGTGGCTAGCTAAACTCAGAAGCTAACTAAAGATTGAATGTAACATAAATCTTAGCTTGTAAAACTGCTCATCCATCCAGTCAGCTGCTTAAACAGTTCACCTAATGTAGCCTAGATAATGTTATTTGAGTAATAATAACACAACCATGTTATTGTTGATGTTTTGTTCTCATGTCAATTAGGGAGATGATCAGAGCCCTAAACCCCAGAGAACCACAGAGAAGATTCAGGCAGAGACACAGAGGTGCAGATGTCTGCATCATCCCTACCTCATTGAATCCAGTGACCTGCTGGTGGAATATGAGGGACAATATGTCAGTGCTGTCAAACTGACAACCAGGTATCTGTGTGTGCAACAAGAATCATCTACAGCCTCAGAGTGAACATTTTCTACTGCTGGAGACACCATCAGCCAGGAGCGGGCTTGTTTGTGTCCACAGAAAACAGACATGTTGATTTTTCTGAAGAAAAGCTGTTCAGTGAAAAGGTCCTCAGTGTGTAGCAGTGAGCATTAAACACTGAAGTGTCAATGGTTTGTAACTGGTCTTTTGACCTGGAAATTATTTGTTTTTATGTAAGAAAACTGCTTGGAATAGAAAAATACCAAAGTTAAAAAATAAAACTCACAATAGCTATGTTTACATGCGCAGAATTCTTTGACCGGATTGAAATGTGTTCTGTTTGAATAATTCATATATATTGTTTACATGGGCACAATCTGTTCATGACGAGCGTTTACATGCAGCGGGCTTTGCTCTGAACAGCAGTACTGACATGCGCAGAGTGGTAAACTCTCCTTAAAAAAAAAACACAGAAGAAGAAGTTCTACTTCCGGGGTGACCGTAAACAAACTGAGCACCCAAAATGGACCCGCGACAGGTTGTAATGATGGTGGAGACGTTATTGCACTCCCTGACTGAGCTACAGGTAATAGAAATCATTTTGAGCTCTTTCAAAGTTCTAGTAGAAATGTTGTGTCGCTCACCGACCAGTTTTGCTCCCCTGACATGCTAATATTATTAGCATTAGCCAGGCGAAATTGGCAAAGTCGCACATGCGCAGTCAGGTCAGTTTTTCACGATCAGATAAAAAGGAACAGATCAAGCGTTTACATGCGTACCGATCGGGTTTCGGATCGGCGTAAACCACCCGTTTCGTTCTGATCACAAATTATATCGGATCGCGCCGAATACACAAAAAATAACCCGAACGGAGTGTTTACATGACACACTTTTATTCCGACCGGCCATTTGATCCTGTTACTTATGTCCATGTAAACATACCCAATTTGTACTGTAATGTGTAAAGTAATTTTATTCTTGTTAGAATTAATATTAATTACAAAATTGGTACCGAAAAAAGAACCGTCCAGGAACCGACACCGAAGTGAAGGTACCGACATCAGTACCGATACTGATTTTTTTAGAAAGGTACCCAGCCCTAATCATGGTGGCCATCTTGGATTATGACATGACAACCTGAACCCATTTTTGACAGTGAACTATTTTATATTTAGGTGAAACAAAACACCAAACAGGAAGTCACCACATTGCTTATTTTTCAAGTTATCGAGCTCACAAGGTTTACACAATGGGTACGTGTGTGCACACACACAAACATATAAATACATACACACATATACATACTGTATATGTGGGCAGCATGGTGGCGCAACTGGTAGAGCTGCTGCCTCTCAGCAAGCAAGTCCTTGGTTCAAACCCCGGTCCAGGGCCTTTCTGGGTGGAGTTTGCATGTTCTATCCGTGCATGCGTGGGTTTTCTCCGGGTACTCCGGTTTCCTCCCACAGACCAAAAACATGCATGTTAGACTGATTGGTAACTCTAAATTGTCCCTAGGTGTGAGTGAGAGAGTGAATGGTTGTTTGTCTCCTTTGTCTCTATGTGGCCCTGTGATGGACTTGCGACCTGTCCAGGGTGTACCCCGCCCCTCGCACAGTGATTGCTGGACATGGGCACCAGCGACCCCCGTGACCCAAAATGGAATAAACGGGTAAAGATAATGGATGGATGGATGGATATATATATATATATAT
>NC_056504.1:17844536-17857660 GCF_014905685.2 Nematolebias whitei
GGTAAAATTAGATATATAGAGATATATATATATATATATATTGATATATATATATATATAAATATAAATAAAAACCACATATATATGTAACTTTTCTGTATGACATACAGTTTTTTTTTTATCTTAGCTGGTCAAGGCACTGATTACATCATCACCAAAGGACAGTCTCTTACCAAACAAGTCACCCTATATCAGTAATTTTACACCATGTTAATAAAAAAAAATTCTAAAATTTTATGTCAGAAAAAGGCAGCTGGAATGTTTTGTGGAACTGTTTAACTGAAAAGAAAACATCAAAACTTATTACATGTGGCCTTTAATGCCTAAAGCAGCACTTTAAAACTGTTCTAAGGCACTGATGTTGTCACTCAGCAAAAGGAAGAGCCTTTCCAAATGCCCATGATTAACAGGTCGTTGATATTAAAGTCAAGCTGAGCTGCGGGAACAGAAAAAGGCCACTTTATCATCCCGCTGAGGTAGCACTGTAGTGATTCCATTTGAAAGGAAGATGTGCATACACCAGCATTTTGATTGATGAGTAAAATATGTAGCCTATAATCTGCTGTAAGACCAATGTTGGATCACACAGTGCCACATAAACCATGTTTAAATTGCTGTCAGCATATGGCATTTCCATAGAAACAGACACATGTGTCATGGTGTCTGCTGCCAACGAGCAAGACGTGGATTTGGCGTAGTGAAACAGGAAAGTCCCTCCGTGTGTCATCATACTGTTGGAAACACTCATAAACCACTCTCACAAGGATTTAATTGTTGTGTTAGCCGAGCTACAACTGCAGGCGTTGTTCTGCTGAGTTTTTATTTGAACAAATGTTAAAAAGAAAATTTAAACCTTGACAAAACCACGTGCACGTCAACAACTTCTGATTTATATTTAGGTTGGCAGCCAGTTTCACTACTTAAGTGATTTCCCCGCATGGAGTATTCCTTAACTCAACACTCCCATTTTAGGTTTATGTTTGCCTAAATGCCCCCATTTTTCAGCTCCATGTAGAATATACTCCCTCCATGGAGGCCTTCAGTTAAAGACTCTCAGACAACTAGTGGTGCATGTTATGGTTAGAAGTTATTTGTACTTTTAGTTCCTAAATTTAGTAGAAATGAGGAAATAAATCTTTGGCTCTTCTGCAGTAAGGACTTTTGTAAAAGATTTATTTCTTAAATGTAGTAACACTTTTAACTGTGGTTTATACAATATGACATGAATGTCACTCCTTCATGACTGCCACCATTTTCTCTTGTGGTTGCATATGTTTGTAGAATTTGTACTCTGGTCATCTCAAGTAATAAAATTTTTAATAATCCACCTCCAAAAGACAAAGACAGATATGTTTTTGCCTGCATCTATGAAAGTCTGTGTTTATGTCCGTTACTCAAAACTCTCAAGAACCATTGGACACATTTTTATGAAAATTTCAGAAAGTAACCAATGAATTTACATTTACAACTAATAAAACTTTGGAGTCAACCCAATTTAAGATGGCTGACACAGCCAGTTGACCTTAAAAATACAAAAATGGCTACAACTCAGCCAGTTTACATGAAATGAATCTAAAATTTGATATGGGCTGTTCAGTGTCAGCTACTACCACACCAAATTTTACTACTGTCACACCATATGACGAGCAGCACGGTGAAACAGTTGATAGAGCTGCCACCTCTCAGCGAGAAGGTTGCCAGTTCAAATCCTGGTTGGGGACCATTCTGGGTGGAGTTTGCATGTTCTCTCCATGCATGCGTGGGTTGTCTACGGATACTCCAGTTTCCTTCCACAGACTAAAAACATACATGTTAGGCTGATGGTAACTCTAAATTGTCTCTAGGTGTGAGTCTCGTTTGTCTCATGTGTCCCTGTGATGGACTGGAGACCTGTCCAGGGTGTCCCCCTGCCTCTCACACAGTGATAGCTGAACATGGGCACCAGTGACCCCCGCGACCTGAAAAGGAAGAAGCAGGTAAAGTCTTCCCGCTTCTTAGATAATGGATGGATGGATGGACATCATATGACATATCACACAGAGTCATCAACAAAATGTTTTAATTGCTACTCAATAAAACTTTAGTATTAAGTAATCACAAGGTTTGTATCTACCTCAATTCAATTTAAGATGGAGGTAACAGCTAACTGACCTTAGCCAGCATAGAAATGGCTTTAAATCTGTCAACGTTGCATGCACTGAGCTAAAACTTGCTGTGGGAGTAGCTGAGAGTCATTCACAGCTCTTAATCTGACAGCTGATATCACATGAGATTGAGCAAAACATTATTTTCATGTTCAACCAAAGTGGCTACAACACTGTCATTTTTCAACAGGAGATGATTTTAGTTCAAAACTGACAAGAAAAGCAGCAGGCAATCTCCATTTAATTTTTTAATTTGGTGCAGTTACATTCTAGAAAGAAGCATAATCAGATGTTTTTTCTTGCAGAATCGTTGTGACTTTGTGCAAACAGGCACAAAGTCACAACGATTAGTGCTTTCTCAATCAGCTTTGCCTAAATTCAGCGGTACTTCTGATGTTGTGAAAATGTTGTGCAAATACTTAAACTGATTATACATGAGACTGTTACACGCCTGCTACGATAATCTGTGTCCTGCTAGTCCAAGAGAGACTGAGGGAGAGTGAGGGGTGATTACCAGGCAAGAGCTAAGATGCATTTCTGAGGGGCACTGGGAGGAAACGACGGGCCATTACAGTACAACTAAGGGTCTGTTAATCAGCCTATTAGGGTTTAATTGAGGGTAGTTAATTAGGAGACGGTGGGCAGTCTGTGCTTGGGGGTCAGGGGCTGACATGAGAAGCGGCAACCTGCGCAGACTGTTGCTGATCCACTGGCCAGTGATTGATTGGCAGGAAAATTGGTCTTAATTATACCTGTCTATTTCTGCCTGTGTAAAACCTGTTAGGAGCCATAAATTAACTACCACCCCCCAGGTCCAACGAACAAGAAACCAACTGGGACTGTGCTGAAGCAGAGCAAACACATTTACAGTATGCCTAGACAGTATGTCTCCACAAAAATCATCAAGAGACGGCTCGCCTTTGAGCACGCAGGCTATTGAAACTGAGCGGAAAACACAATAAAGAGAAAAACAGACAAAAGCAGCCTTCTGACTGAGGTAATGCGTAAGCTCACCTCACACCATCTCCACTCTGAAACAACTCCACATCTTAACCCCCACCCTTACATATGGAGCAGCGGAAAACAAAGATGTGCTTGTCCTCACTTCTTAAAGCCAGCTCTGCATAGGGCAGTGACTACCACCAGAAGCTGATTATGGACTCTTTAAAGTTAGATTTGATTTAATGTCCGGCTCCTGCCTCAGCTGGACCACGGGGTACTGGAATGTGGCTCTCTGCTAGGATTGGCCCACTTAGCCTGGGGTGGATTCATCCTGTCTAGGGCCAGTCCTGAGCAATAGAGCAGGGCCACATTCAACTCTCCCATCTGGGGAATAAACACACTGCATGCACAGGGGCCAAAATCCAATAAAGAGCCTGACAAAGGTCTGTTTCTTCCCTCAGAATGCCAAACAACATGTGATCCCCCTTAGGGAAATAACTCCTATGTCTGTTCCCCAAAGCACCCTGCAACAGAAATAACGCCTGGGGAACTTATGGCACATGTCTTGCTGAGAATGCCATGTGATCGGACAACATATTAATGTCAATTTGATCAGGCAAATCTGGTTAACTGCACAGCTGAGACTTGTTTTCCCACACTGGTGGCAATGTAAACAAAACTTTAGATGGAATAGAACTGATTAAATAACTTCTAATACAAAAGGACATGTCTCAATTGTTGCAAAATGGCAATGTAAATTTGGCTTATGTAAAGAATATATCAACATTTAAACTCCCAACCTTAAACATACCAGAATGACAATTTGAACAAAGAAAATAATCTCGGGGAATAATTAAATGAAATTTTGTCTCCGTCTTTGTTGTTTCCAAGACACTAAAAATGGATAAATGTTCAGAGACTTCAGGCCGCTCCAACACTTTACATTACTGTTTTGTCACTAAGTGCTGAAAATATTGGCTTTTATGCTGCCATTGACCCAGAAACAATCATTACAAAGCTGTAGGGAGGTGTCATGTGTTCACTGCTTGCCTGTGTGTACCTTTGAGGCTCAAACACCAAGTGACAGGAAAAATGATAGGGTCTGATAAAAGTGGCTTTAGGAGGGAACTAGTTCACAGTCCTTATACTGGTAATCATTTGAATTAGTTGGCCTTTTTGCGTTGTCACACTGGCAAAACTGTGGCCAAACATTGTCCTTATAACTGTTTATCAGAGTAGGCACATTCTTAGCTCAATATGGACTGCAGAGTGATCTACAGATGTGATTAAGCCTGTCACGATAAACAATAATTCAATTAATCGCATGACAAATGAAAATTATTGAGCTCATTTTTGTTTATCGGTTTTATCGTTTCTTCATGTCTCTCTCTTTCTACAGGACACTGGATGAAAAAAGACTCAACTCCGGTGCTCTTCACTGACCCCTCTCTTTCTCTTTTCTCTGTAAAATCTGTTTCAATCGTTTAAAATTGCGTTTTTGGATTGTTAAAAGCAGTTAAGCTGAGAAGCTACGCTACGAGCTAAGTTAACAAGCCGACCTCGATAAAAACACCTGTCTTGTTGAAGCTCAAACTTTCATGGTTGAAACCTGTGCCTTTGTCTAAAAAGTTTTTTTTTCTGCAAAAAGAAGCTGAGAACTTGTTTACTGATTTTTTTATTTATTTTATTATTAAAAGCATTTTGTGACAAATGCTATGCTAAAGAGCTCAAACCACACTAAGCCTCCGCCATTTTGAGAACCGAAAAACAGGAATGAGAGACAGCCCATGTCACGTCAAGGGGCCTCCCTCCCATTTTTCTTAAAGAGATATGATGCTCGCTCCCTCACTATCCATCCTTCACTTCAAACTGTCTTATACTGCCATCCAGTGGTCAAAAACGGTATTACACACAAAACTTAACCAACATTTTTTCTTACATTTGACAATAATTACTAATTATTGTCAAATTTCAAACACTATTATTGTTTATCGCAATAATTTCTGAGACAATTAATCGCTCAGCAAATTTTGTTATTGTGACAGACCTAGATGTGATTAGTCCATACAATGAATGGCAGCACCCGCACTATCAAAATCACATTTGCACAGTCCAAATAGAAGTTACTTGACTGTCACTGTCAGTCATATGATGTGCCCAATGCCAATGTGTTTTGTGTGTCCTGGCTCCTTCCTTTGAATGTGTGCAGCACTCTTTAAAACTCCATTTTCAAAAGTAAAATATTGACCTATAACACACAACTCCTACTATGGCAATTTCCATCGTTCATGGTCTGATTACTGGCCAAGTTTTGCAAAAACAAACACATAAGTTATTATAACGCATGCCTATTTAATTTCCCTTTGGGATTAATAAAGTATTTTTGAATTGAATTGAATTGAATAACTGCTCTATAGTGGTACAAACAGCTTTTATAAACATCAAGGAGTCCTTCTTTTTAGTTTGGTCCTAAAATGCCAATTTATTATTTCTGCAAGAGTCCTTTAGTACATCCTTTACAGATCTTGTTGTTACATATGTTCCTAACAGAGCACTTTGCTCTCTGACTGCAGGTTTACTTGTAGTTTCTAGAGTTTCCTAAAGCAAAATGGGAGGAATATTTTTCAGTTATCAGGCTCCTCTCTTGTGGAACCAACTTCCAGTTTCTGTCCATGAGGCTGAAACATTATCCAGTTTTAAGACTGGGCTTAAGACTTTCCTTTTTGATAAATCCTATAGTTAGAGTTGGCTTGGGATTCCTGAGCTGTCCCTTAGATATGTTGGAGGACAAACTGACCACATTTCCTCACTCCGCTGCAGTCTTTACTTACTCTATTCTACCTGTTTGTATTTGTAATTATTTCTATCTTAACATGTGTTTTTGTCTTTCTTCCTATAGAAATAACATCTGGACCTCTCATTCTGTGTTGGTTTGTTTCTCTTTCCTGACTTCTCAAACCCCAGCGAGTCGAAGCAGATGGCCACTCGTCCTGAGCCTGGTTCTGCTGGAGGATTCTTCCTGCTAAGGGAGTTTTTCCTTTCCACTGTCTTCATAATGGAAGACTGTGGCGAAGTGAAGATTCAACACAGTCTGTTGACTTTTTAGATACAGAACTTTTACTAATTGACTTTTTTATGTATGTTAATGTTTCTGTGCAGTGCCCTGAGATAACTTCTGTTGTGACTTGGCATTAAATAAACTGAAATGAACTGAATTAAATTGTAGTTACTGTTACCTATTTAGATATTTAAGATTTACAGCACAGTTAACTTCAGCCATAACGCTAAAGTTCATTGACTAGCATAAACACAGAGATAAGATTAAGGAAACAAGTTGTGTCAGACCTAATAAAGTTGATGCTGGCATTGGTGCCCCATTACAGTTAATATTACTCAAAGAAACTGTATTCAGAGGATCCTATTTTGTATTTTGAACACGTAGACTATAAAATCTGTCATTTCCTAAATTAATTTCTCCTCTACTTTTATCTAATCCCCCACTTCAGATGTAAGGGATTGCTTACCCAGTTTGCATAATCTGTAACTACGCTGCACAAGCACAAAAACTGCCTGCAACTCATTCACAATGTCCACACATTGCTGTGTGGACTAGATGACACAAAACAAAAAGTCTGTGTTGCAGAGCAGTTCTTTCTAACCTCTGTTTCCCCAGTTAATCTGACATTTGGTTTTATATAAACATTGTTAAAGCTGGAACTTTTTCCTGTTGGCTGTCTATAAATGTTCATCCAGAATTGGCATGTTTCAGTGTACATTTATTTTAAAGTAGCTTTTAATGTTCAACCTCTGTTACCCAAGAATGTTTGCTAAAGATTTACAAGACGAAGTTTACAACAGCAGCCCGGGCATCTTTGTTCTTGTCCCATATTTGCACTTAGAAGGCCTTATAGAGACAATCCCTTTCATTTTTAGAGCTCAGGAAAATGTATTCTGGACAGTGATGTTGACCGAGTGTGATGGACTGGCAACCTGTCCAGGTAGTAAGCCACCTCTTGATTGCTGGAGAGACACCAGATCCCCATGACTCTGCTCAGTAAAAAGGGAGTATAGAATATAAATGAATACCGGTAAGTAATAATAAATAAATAAAGTGCTATGTGTTGCCATCATTGTATGTTTCCATACAATGACAAAATTGGTTCTCTGTATTTGACCCATTGCACCTGGGATGCACCCAGGTGGAGGGATGGGCAGCTATGTGAGCGCCCGGGAGCAATTGGGGATTGGGTGCCTTGCTCAGAGGCACCACAGCATGTGGGAATGGCTGGGTATTGAGCCTGGGACTTATGGGGCCTGAGTTGGCTGCCCTGCCTCTACCCTATCTCGGCCCCCAAGTGGAAGATATTAACTGAAGCATCTCACACAAGTTGGCTTGAACAACAAGGAAGAAACACTTCAGAATTCTGGGATTCCTCAGAGTAAAAAAAAAAAGTTTAAAAACAACATTGTGATGTTTAATTAGCGTAGCTCACAGATGGTTAGGGCTAGGCTAATAGATGGAAATAAAACCAGGTTCATTCAAAGCTGAATCACAACCAAGTTATGAAACTGTGGAGTAAACATTGGCAAATCCTGACCAGAGTGCTATGATTTTCTTTTCATTAGCATGTCGAGGGGAGAGAAAGCAAACACAGCTCAAGGTTTTACAAGGAAAAATGTCCATCTGAACAATGAGGTAGTCATGTCCTGATTCATACCAGCATTTAGCTCAGTAAGAGAACGGCCATCTGCCATCGTACTCCCCCCACTGAGAGCCTGTTATAGAAGGACAAGCCGTGGATCATCACGTCCATGTTAGATCCATATAGACTTACTGGAAATAACGCCTCGACTACAAGAAGAAAAAACAGAACTGAGGCTGTTGACAGAGCTGTGGTTGTCTGCCTCCTCAGGTGAATGAACAATCCACTGATCCATGTATCGTGGGTGTCCTTTCACACAACACTTGATCCCTATAACAGGGTTCTGCCAAGCCTTGGATTGGTGTCAAAGGTGTTAACTTTTGTATGTGTAAAGTAGATTTTATTGGAAAAAGCTGATGGTGAAGCTGAACTGAAAACCCTGTCTGCTGCTATAGTTTTAAGCTTAATAATCAATATTTCTGTTTCTAAAAATGGACCAAATCTCAGTGTAAGATGAAAGGGGTCATGTGTTAAACTTACAACTAAAATATCATCATGGGGCGTTATAACCTTTTTGGCACCGTTTTATTTCTTCGGCTGCTCCCTGGCTTTTAGCAGCCTCGTTTGTAGTTGTAGACAGCAGATGTTTACCACCAGAGAAAAATCAAATTGTTCATGACTATAGTAGACAATTTAGAACCAGATGGAAGAGCTTATAAAAAATGAAACATGCGCTTAAATTCTTGCAAGGGTAGTTTCAAACATAACCCCAAATGAAAACCAACACTTCAGTGTCCAACAGATATAGAAACAACATTATGAGGTGACAAAGCATCACAATGTCCTCAAACTATTTTTAAGCTACTGGAATACAGCAGGGTGGAAAAAAAATAAAAATTAACCACCACAAAACCAAGGAATAATGAAAATGATTGCTAACTGTAAATACAACCTATACTTCAAATGTAGATACAGTATAATTAAGAAGTTTAAGACAAAATACTACCCGTCTCCAAAGATTGCCACCAATTGTCAGAAATAGAGACTGGTATAAAAAGTTTATTTTGTTTACCGTTAAATACCAAGTCAGTTCAAAAGTGTTCACACCTCATTATATTGTCATTGGCTAGTTTCGTACCATCTGATCAGTGTGCTACTGAACTAGCAAGTCTGTGG
This sequence comes from Nematolebias whitei, assembly GCF_014905685.2. NCBI lineage: Eukaryota > Metazoa > Chordata > Actinopteri > Cyprinodontiformes > Rivulidae > Nematolebias > Nematolebias whitei. The sequence continues at coordinate 17,853,442 of NC_056504.1, forward strand.
ATCTTTAAAATAAATCATTTAACGATTATGGTGCATATAGTGCTCTAAACAATGTATTTTTCTTCTCTAATACTCAGTTTGATCTAAATCTAGTCATTTGTGTGTCTCAAATATAAACTAAGATTGCTATGACAAAATACCCACCTGAACAATGATGTCAATGCAGCAAATTTGGTTGTATATGAACAGTTTAGTGATGTAAACCTAATAACAAGCAAAAGACTGTGTCCTGTTTAATTTTTAAGAAATATTTATACTGTAGCAAGGTAGCACCACAAATACAGTAAGTCCTTCCAAGCTGAGTTGAATGCAACTGAGGTTTTTTATTCTTGGAGATACTTTACCTCCGATCTGAGACTTTCTCAATTCAGATTAAGAAAAGCCTAACTTGCTTGGATTACCATGTCCTGGATGACTGAGAATCTACACCGGCACCAAAAATGAAATGCGAACTCAACTCACGGATGTTTCTGGATCTGACATGTATATCTTCTCTCTGAATACTGATTCACTGAGCATAAATACAATGTGCAACTGTTATTGAATGCTACACTGTTTGGTGCCTAAGAATACATACTTTCTGTGAGATGACTCAAAACCAGGTCTAAAGGCCTCTGCATTTTAATGTGCCATGTCCTACATAGAATACTAAAAACACAGTTACAGGCTGTCAGTTTCCATCTACAACTTTCAATTTCAATTCAATTCAATTCACTTTCAATTCAGTTTATTTATATAGCGCCAAATTACAACAAAGTTGTCTCAGGGCACTTTACAGAAACATTCACATACATAAAAGTCATTCAAAACATGAACAAGAAACTACCTTTAGGTGTTTGGTATTCATTTCCTTTGATTGAGATCTGCAAACCACAAACTCCTGAGACACAACCACCTGGGGTTAAAGCTGCAACCTACTTTGTACATAACTGCACACGGAGTTATGGCATTGCATTTATAACAAAGGTCTGAAAACCAATAACGTGGAACTTTTCTGCTTTAAACAGTCAACAAACAAGAAGTTTCAGAAATATGAACCTTTTCTACTATCAGGTTTCACCCACCAATGAAAAGAACCAATGTGGTGTATCAGCTCTGAGCTTTCTGTGTATTTTCCATTTCAATGGATACATGATTTATTTTGTTGGGATTTTTAATAACCCCTAACCTCCTGAAAGAAAACGAACACTTAACCCGGTGTTTTGCTACCTCCTCAGGCTCTTCACACTCTCACATACAATGGAGGTCTCATCCACCCGAGAGGTTTTGTGACTTTGCCAACAATAGATCGGAAAGCAAGACAAATGCAAATGCAGCATCATCTTACATCAAAAATCTGTGTTTTCTGCTTGTACCAATAAAGGAGTAAATGGTTATCTCAGCATTGAATTTTACACAAGATGCCTTTAAGCTACTAAATACTGCAACATCTGGGCTATAAGCCTGTACTAACGTACAGACAAGAACAAGATCAAAATAAGACCATAAAACTGGATATAAAAATAAACTATTGACATAAGAACTCATCTATTATCAGCTTGCATTGGCAAACAGACTACTTGTAGATGTAAGAAACTTGATTGCGTTATTACCAACGATAAACAAATAATCTATTACAGTGTTGCTAAATGTTCAGACACGTTATTCGTGGCATGCGGCCTGAGCCAGAGAAACTGTGGCATTTTCTTGCATGTAATTCAACTGGATGAACAACAGGACAAAAGTGAACAATGCAGTCCAGATGTTCTCTTTCCTTGTAAACATTCTCCACAAACGTCTATGCAATGCACAGTTCACAACGCTCTGGGACAAAATCACTGAGGTTTGACAATAAAGCCTGCGACAAACCATATTTGTCATCTTGCGGCATGCGGTACTACACACTTGTAATCCACATAAACCCCTCATTTCAATGCCGGCATTGTGTAGAATTGCAGTTGTGCTCTAAAAGCAGCCTTTGTGATGTGGAGTTGTTCAAATCATCCTTCAAGTTGACCTCGGGGTGAGTTGGCCTTTCCACACAAGATTCTGTTTAAAGGCAAAAGAAGGATGCAACACAGCAGCTCAGTCGTAAGCGATTTGAAGGGTAGGAAGCAAACACAAGGCTCTCTCACTTAGTGAAACCAAAAACAGAAATCCTCGCCTCAGGTTTATCTTAGCCCATCTCCGGCGATGCCACCACTTAACAAGGCTTTTGACTAGCTGTTGGTTTGTACAAGTATATGTTCAAACATAAGCTGTCTGCAGGATTTATTTTCTGGAAACAAAATAATACCACAAAATGCAAATCATCGTCTCATGTGTCACATCTGTTGCCCTTAGCTTGAGCTCAAAAGACCAGTGACACATTTGTGACAGACACTTACAGTACATCAAACGCAGTACTTCACCCTCACATCAAGCACTCCAGTGTTGGTCACATACCTTCATTACTCTGTCATGAATTTGAAGTCCTCCCTCCTTGTCTGCTGGACCTTTCTCAACAATCTTGGATACAAAGATCCCTTCGTTTGAAGTGCTGTCATTGTCATCCTGTGGAATAGACTGCTGTCATTTTTTCAAGAACGAGATAAGTACAGGGCTTACACAACACATTCAAGAAATGCTTCAAAACTTGGAAAACTATTTTTAAAAACTACAAAGAATTATTTTTTCCATCATGGAACCGCGGTGGCATAAAAGTCTCCAAATCACAGGTTAAATTGGATTTCAATAATATTAACCCGGTTGGCATCAGAACCAAGATTAGTGTCTGTGATGTTCACGAGAAGCAGTATTTATTTCCACATGCAGGCACTGGAACGATACGTTCTGCTATAAGTAAGTGAAGCTGGCTCTTACTTAAATGAAGTGACCTTGCAATTGAGTGCAGACTTTAATGTGAGCTTTAATTTTGGAAGCTTCCTTGGCTTAACAATTTGACCCTGGCCCGCAAAAAGGTTTAAACATTGACGCGTTGAAGAAGTCTGCATCAAAGACATGTAGCCATGACCCCAGAGTCAGAGCTAAATCTGAGTTAACAGCTTCACTGGCACCCTCCACAAAAAGCATGAATCATTCTGCTCACACCTGTTGAGCTCTGTAATACTTTGAAAAGTTAACCAAAACACCTTGATTTAGAAGTTTCAATGAGACTAGAAGACCAGAAAATGTACTTTTCCAGGTCTTCAGTTATGTACAGGTACATACGTGTATATGTTAATTTGCTGTGTACTCCTAAACAAGCTCACTACAGTTCCTTCTCTTATAACCAACAGCTGCAGCCAAACTATCTAGCTCAGAGACCAGAGGTGTTTCAGTTGCACTAAAAAATAATACCAGTGTAACAACCACAGGAAACACACACAACTGGGATTTTACCTACTACCATACAAATGAGTACCTTATTACTGGTACATACTCTGTTGGTCTGGGAGCAGGTGGTAAAGTAAAGCCAAGAATGATCTTTGACTCTTGTTAAGGCACATAGTTTTTACCAATTAACTATTTTATAATATGTAAATATATTATACAAGTAGGATCACGTTACATCATAATTGTGGGCGGTAGAATAGATGGAACTTAAAACCCCACATTCCTACTGAACAGATGCTGGTCCCCAAAACATAACATGACAGCTTCCAGGAAACAGGTCCTGCCAGCTTCGTTACCCAACAACAAGAAAAGGCAGGGACATTTGGGATAATATTATATGTGTCAAAGGGACAAACTGGTGTAAAAACTGAGCTTTAGGACCAAATCTTAATGTTATTAGTAATTAACTTTTAATCTACTACAGGTCCTTCTCAAAAAATTAGCATATTGTGATAAAGGTCATTATTTTCCATAATGTAATGATAAAAATGAAACTTTCATATATTTCAGATTCATTGCACACCAACTGAAATATTTCAGGTCTTTAATTGTTTTAATACTGATGATTATGGCATACAGCTCATGAAAACCCAAAATGCTTGTCCCAAAAAATTAGCATATTTCATCCCACCAATGAAAGACAAGTGTTTTTAATACAAAAAACACCAACCTTCAAATAATCATGTTCAGTTATGCACTCAATACTTGGTCGGGAATCCTTTTGCATGAATGACTGCTTCAATGTGGCGTGGCATGGAGGCAATCAGCCTGTGGCACTGCTGAGGTGTTATGGAGGCCCAAGATGCTTCGATAGCGGTCTTAAGCTCATCCAGAGTGTTGGGTCTTGCGTCTCTCAACTTTCTCT
>NC_056504.1:17862660-17877333 GCF_014905685.2 Nematolebias whitei
GGATGGATGGATGGATGGATGGATGGATGGATGGATGGATGGATGGACGGAAGTTCATATTTCATAGATTCATTACACAGGGTGAAATATTTCAAGCCTTTATTTCTTGTAATTTTCATAATTATAGCTTAATAATGAAAAACTGGATGGCCCTGATCTCAAACAATATGCAAGCAAAGACATATTGAGAATTTAAATCTTTATTTTATAAATGATCACGATGCTGTTAAAAGCTTCTGAAAGTCTTTAACCCTTACGACCCCTCGCCTGAGCTGAGCCAGCTCAAAAACCAGAAATGCCTCCGTCGAAGCAGAGCCTGCAGCTCACACACTCTCACTATTTGTTGTCCTATGTAAATTAATACGCCAGCGGACCTCTTACTTAGAGGCAACATGACATGCAAACCTCTTGGAAACATGCACACTCAGCCCTTAATCTGTTTTTTCAAGCAGGATTTAGAGGAGAGCAATGAGCCTACATAATATCAGCTGCCACTCCAGCATGCTGCGACACAGAGTGGCTAAATTTAAAATCAGATATTATTGGCATGTACAGTGCCCTCACAGACCAGCATGTGCATGTCAGGCCACGGTGGAATGTGCACTCCTGCACAATGTCATGGCACCATTAGGAACACATGCTTCCAGATGATGGTGATAACAGATAATACTGTCAACAAGATGTCAGTTGGGCTTCACAAGATGCTGAACGAGACGAATAAAGGCAACACAGGCTGGACGTATCCACCGACGTACACCACATCATCAACAACCCTCAAATAAGTGATATAAATGGTGCTTTTATGACACTAATAAATACAAACTCTGAGTAATTACACTGCTTTGTTTTCCCCACATCTGCTAACAATCTTACCAAGTTCTAATCTCTTAGAAATGAAAAGAATCTTTTCGAGAGCTGTGTCGACTTAAGCGCAAGGTGATAAAATAAAAAGTCCTTACCACCAAAAATGTAAAACATGATAATGCAGACATCATGTGAGGGTAAACACACGATGAACCATGTTCGAGGTAGGAAGAACAAAGCAGTCTGTAACTGACAAGAGGAAAGTCATGAAACTTTAGTCTGCTGGCCATTTGGCACCCCAGCATGTGTCACACTTTCCAAGTCTGTCCTCCATCAAGCCGCCTTTCTTTTGTACAGCCCGTGGCGTGGCGTGTCTAAATATAGTGATGGTACTGTCATGCAGAACAGAAAAGGAACATATTGATTTACAAAGTCCTGGCATGCGAGCAACCGGCAGAAACTCAGTAACCTTATATACCAGAGCATTTAAGCCTGCATGAAAGATTTCAAAGAGATTTAAAGTTTTATAAACGGAGAAGGTCTAAAGAAAAACCTGCAGTCAGGTAAAGGCCCAACATTAACTGAAGCATGAAGCTTCGTCAGAGCTTTAAAACCACCTTATTATGAAAAGGTGTAGTTGTAGTTGTTTTGGTCACATCTTGTGAAGGGCACTTGAAGCATGTGTTTAGGGTAACTCTCAGCTACCACCACACCAACTTTTAACTCTATCCATCCATTATCTTTACCCGCTTCTTCCTTTTCGGGTCACTGGTGTCCATGTCCAGCAGTCTCTGTGCGAGAGGCGGGGGACACCCTGGACAGGTCCAAATCCATCACAGGGACACAGAGACAAACGAGACAAACAACCATTCACTCTCTCTCTCACCTAGAGACAATTTGGAGTTACCAATCAGTGTATGTTTTTGGTCTGTGGGAGGAAACTGGAGTACCTGGAGAAAACCCACGCATCTCAATATTTGTAAAAGTGACGGAGCAATAGTCATTGTTGTAAGCTAAGGTCAATTAGCTGAGGCAACAACTTGAATGGGGTTGACTCCAAAAGTTAATTAGAGGCACATCCAATCATTACATTTTTAAAACTTCCAATAACATTTGTTCAGTGGTTCATGAGATATTTTGCTAACAGATGGAGAGGGTTGACACCAACAATTAATGCAAAAGTTTTTAGCACAAATATTGTCTTAGTTCACCCACATATTACTTTGTCAAAGTTTCAATAACATTTATTCAGAATTCATGAAACATTGTGCTAACAGACAAAAAAAACCTCACTCACAAACACAAGCTAAGACATTTTTGCCCGCCTCACACCTTTTGATGGCTGGCAATAATTAATAAACCCAACAAGAAAGAGCCTGTAGGTTTACACCGATCGACTTCTATGGAAGTAAAACAAGTTGGAAGTTTAATTGTTTTAACATCCTCTAATCGCTCAGAGCACATCTAAAGTGTGACAACACTTCTAGCAGCACTGAAGGAAGACGGAGAAAAAAGATCAGAGCACACTTTGTTTTCTTTTATTGCTCTTTCCGGCTCTCTGAAGACGTTTAGTATTAGGTTGTATTACAGGAAACACCAGTCCACACACTCCGGTCATGTTGAGCTCCCTCACAGTCTCACTGACTGCTTATTAAAAAGACATTCAAATCATCCGTCACATGCACAAAGCCAAGAGGCAACAGAGTCTCACAAACACATTTAAGTCAGACACCCATCCAACTCTGGGTACAATACTGAGCCTGGATGCACTCTTTAATGGAGATTTGAAAGTCTGATGCGTCACAACAAATCTCTACTTGCGCTGTACATTTATACGGACATTTATTGTCCCCCACTGCTGAGCAAAGAGGGGAAATGGAAATACACTGTCTGTCTTGTGAGCTTAATAACTTGAGAAATAGTAACTTCCATTTTGGTGTGTGGCTGCATCCAGGCGTAAGGAAGGTTCCTATCGAAAATAAGGTTGTCATGTCAAAATCCAAGATGGCCTCCACCACGTGTGTAAACTGGCCACCCCAATCAGTTGAGGAAACTATGCTTTAAAGTTTGTGACTTGATAACAGTTTATCTGTTTTAAATTGTGCTCTACAAATAAAGATGACTTGACTTGACTTGACTTGATTAAAAATATAGGTTACTTAAATGATGAGGGTGGCCGAAGATTAATATACAGGTGATGGTCATAAAATTAGAATATCATGAAAAGTTGATTTATTTCAGTAATTCCATTCAAAAAGTGAAACTTGTATATTATATTCATTCATTACACACAGACTGATATATTTCAAATGTTTATTTATTTTAATGTTGATGATTATAACTGACAACTAATGAAAACACCAAATTCAGTATCTCATAAAATTAGAATGTTACTTAACACCAATAAAAAAAGGATTTTTAGAAATGCTGGCCAACTGAACAGAATGAACATGAAAAGTATGAAGATGAAAAGTATGAGCATGTACAGCACTCAATACTTAGTTGGGGCTCCTTTCACCTGGATTACTGCAGCAATGTGACGTGGCATGGAGTTGATCAGTCTGTAGCACTGCTCAGGTGTTGTGAGAGCTCAGGCTGCTCTGATAGTGGCCTTCAGCTCTTCTGATTTGTTGGGTCTGGTGTATCACATATTCCTCTTCACAATACCCCATAGATTTTCTATTGGGTTATGTCAGGCGAGTTTGCTGGCCAATTAAGAACAGGGATACCATGGTCCTTAAACCAGGTACTGGTAGCTTTGGTACTGGTAGCTTTGACAGTTTGTGCAGGTGCCAAGTCCTGTTGGAAAATGAAATCTACATCTCCATAAAGTTGGTCAGCAGCAAGAAATGCTCTAAAACTTCCTGGTAGACGGCTGCGTTGACCTTGGACCTTGGAAAACACAGTGGACCAACACCAGCAGATGACATGGCACCCCAAACCATCACTGACTGTGGAAACTTGACACTGGACCTCAAGTAACGTGGATTCTGTTCCTCTCTTCTTTTCCTCCAAACTCTGGGACTTTGATTTCCAAAGGAAATGCAACATTTACTTACATCAGAGAACAACTTTGGACCACTCGGCATCAGTCCCAGGCGCGACGCTTCTGACACTGTCTCTTGTTCAAGAGTGGCTGGAAACAAGGAGTGCGACAGCTGAAACCCATGTCTTGCATACGTCTGTGTGTGGTGGTTCTTGAAGCACTGACTCCAGCTGCAGTCCACTCTTTGTGAATCTCCCCCACATTTTGGAATGGGTTTTGTTTCACAATCCTCTCCAGGGTGTGGTTATCCCTATTGCTGGTACACTTTTTTTCTACCACATCATTTCCTTCCCTTCCCCTCTCTATTAATGTGCTTGGACACAGAGCTCTGTGAACAGCCAGCCTCTTTTGCAATGGCCTTTTGTGTCTTTGTCTCCGTGTGCAAGGTGTCAATGGTTGTCTTTTGGTCAACTGTCAAGTCAGCAGTCTTCCCCATGATTTTGTAGCCTCCAGAACTAGACAGAGAGACCATTTAAAGGCCTTTGAATGTGTTTTGAGTTAATTAGCTGATTAGAGTTTGGCACCAGGTGTCTTCAATATTGAACCTTTTCACAATATTCTAATTTTCTGAGATACTGAATTTGGGGTTTTCATTAGTTGTCAGTTATCAATATGTGTGTAATGAATGAATATAATATACAAGTTTCACTTTTTGAATGGAATTACTGAAATAAATCAGCTTATTCATGATATTCTAATTTTATGACCAGCACCTTTATGGTGGCAAGGCCACCATTGGCCACCCCTTGGCTCTGCCACTGCAACTGCTCGTGGATTAAATTGCTCCCTCCGTTCCTCAGGATCTGTCACTCTGTGCTGCCTTGGACAAGCAAAATAAATGAATAAATAAATAAAAATATTACCCATGTTTGTCACAGTATAACTCCTGTCCACTTGAATATCTTGCTCCAAAAACATTAAGGTTTACTTTATTCCCTGTTCAGTTCCAGCCCAGAAAAGCACTCATCTCAAAAACATTCACTATTGAAATCCATCAGCATACTGCTGGTTCCCAGCAGAAAGTCCCACTCACTGTCCAACAGGACCCATGAAGGTTTTGATAGGTAGGAAAAAGCTTTCCAACACAACCAAGAGTGGCATTCTTCTCGTTATATCTGCAGTTTCCTCTGTTGATGACTTTCTAATAACTCTTAGATTATTGTTTGCTTGCTTGCAGTTTGCCTGAAATGAGCTTCTGTAGATTTCAAATGCTGTTCTCCACAAAGCCTTTTGATCAGAAACAGCAACTACACTAGTAAAAACCTATGAAGAACAGCGAACAAGATTTTAATCATTATGGCTTACTCAAAAGAGATAAAGAGCATATGATTTACATGGAGCCGGTTTAAAATAATTACACATACAAACAAAATGACGTGTAAGATTTGCAACAACAAATAATTTAAACAGATGAGGCTAAATTTGCACAGTCTGAATGACAAACTGGAACTGTTCTAATCTGAGCCAGGTCATATGCTGTACTAAATCAGACAAGAATATGATTTTCATGATCATTCACAGTCTGAATTATCTGGTCGCACTTCATTCAACTTGTACATCAGCCATGTGGGGTTTTGCAGCTCGATCCAAATATTGATATTACAGATGATTTTTTTTATTTGCTTTGTTCTGGCTGAGAATCTACAGCAACATGTGATACTAACGTTAGTGTCACATGGTAATTGTGTGAACCCTTATGAAGCATTCACACTATTGTGAGCCTTTCTTTCGTACGTTTTTCGGCACAATTCTTGTCCTGCAATTTTTAAGCTATTTCAACAAATCATAAATCAAAATGTTCAGCTATGACTGCTATGGCTTTTTGTATTGGTGCAACTTTAGCTTTTTGAAATATTTAGCCTTTTCTGTCATTTTTTTTAATCTCATAGAAAATGAATTGAGCTCATTTTACATCCTTCATATCTTTAGATCTGTTTACAACCTCTTTTTGCTCCTTTCACATTTTGTTCAGGTTCAGCTTCTTTGCTTCCTTGTGCAAGTTTAAACTTTTTTCAGCTACTTTCAGCTGCATTTTTCAGCTGTTTTGTGATCCTTTCAGATTCTTTCTGCTAACTATATTTTTGTGCTTCTTCTAACTCCTTTCAGCTAATTTCAGCTTGTTATGCTCCTTTCTGCTTATTGTTGAAAGTTTCAGCTTTTTCTATTTCAGCCACTATTTAACTGTTTTATGCTAATTTTAGCTTTTTCAGCTAATTCCACATTGTTTGCACTCATTTCAATGTTTTTCAGCCTAATTCAGCAAAAATGTGTTCTCTCCACTTCCTTCTGGTAATTTAAGCTTCTTTCTGCTGTTTAAGCTACTTTTCAGGAGTTTGGGGGTTTTTGTGCTAATTTCAGCCTTTTTTGTTCAGATATTTCTACTTTTTGTGTGCATTTCTGCTTCTTTCAGCCTAAGTGGACAAACATGTTCCTTCTGCTTTCTTCTGCTAATTTTAAGCTGGTTCTACCTTTTTTTTTTTTTTTTTTAGCAATTTAACTCATTTCATCTGTTTTCAGATAAATTTAAGTTTTTCATGGTAATTTCTGCTACTTTCAGCCTAATTAACTTCTTTATGCTAATTTCAGCTTGTTATGCTCCTTTCAATATATTTCTGCTAGTTTCAGCTTTTTCTGCTGGTTCACCTACTATTTAGCCATTTGATACTAATTTTAGTTTTTTTCAGCCAAGTCCACATTTTTGAGTTCATTTTAGTTCTTTCTGCTTCTTTCTGCCTTTTCAGCTTTTTTTTTTTTTTTTGCTAATTTCAGCTTGCTTTTAGTTAATTTCCAATTTTTTGTGCTCATTTAAACCTAATTCAGCAAATATGTATTCTTTCTGCTTTCACTAATTTCATCTGTTTGTCAACAAGTTCTTCTGCAATAAGCATCAATAACAACTTAATCAATAATAATAACCTGCAATAAGCAAGTTCACATAGTTCTTACCTTGCTGTTCAAATATTCAATTTTCTAATATATCTAGCTCTATTCGTTACATTGTGCTTTAAAGAAAAGACGTGGCAACACTGAGTATAGACTTAAAGCCTCATGTTACTAAATCTAACATGGCAGCTTGTGTAAACTGGGAACCTGTGCTTTAATTCCCAACAAAGAGAGAAGGCACTTGGTCTGTGAATATACATTTGATGGTCCACATCTTAGTTACAATCTCTTTACTGAAGCGGAGAAAACAAATTCACAGCTGATGACGTCACACCACCAAAGAATATGAACTAATATGTCATAAAGCTGCTGTAGACCCTGCTCGGACCCATCCTCTGTTCTGTGAACCACCCAGGAACGGCTGCGCTCCATTTAGTCGTCACAGGTCCTGATAGTGTGAATGCTGGCTAACTAGGCTTCAAGAAGCCGCCACACATGCCAGAACCTGGGCTTTTCCTGCCACGATGAGGAAAAATCATCCCCAATGGACCGTTAATGAGACGCGTTAGAGGTGAGAACAAGTTTCTGACAACACAAGGCGAACATCTGATGGGAAACTGCAAACTGTTTTCCTTCGTGAACAACAGCTGAAATGAGCTGTTCTGTTTTAGTGAACGATCCTTTTAGCTGCTCGACAGAAAAAAGACAAACTTTCTAAAAATAAAACCACATCACGCACAGTTCACTCCAGCACGACTCTCTCCTTCGTGTAGGACTTCCAAAACAATTCCTGTTTTTTTAAAGGTGTGCCCGAAGTGGGAATGTTCTGCAGCTGTTCTGACCAGAGTAACTTCATGTTGCTGTCTAATGAACTAGAAAACTTTATTCTACAGATCCAGCAAGCTTTGTTTCTACCAGCAGGAGTGATTTCATCTTTAACAGTCTACTGGAACCCATTTGTCCATCATGAACCAATAAAACCATTGAGCAAACGTTAGCAGACATCTAACAGAAGATGGAAAATAAAAGAACATGAAGTTCTAAAATCATCTACTTTGTCTCAGTCTGTTCAAACTTTTCCTCTTGTAGAAATTTATGAGTCTAAACATCTGGATGTGTAACAGTGCAGTCATCAAACACTCATTTAAAGGGACATTCCAGCCATTTTAAGTGAGGAAATGAATTTATCTTGTTAATAGAGAATAGAGATTTAATATTTGAAGACTAGTTCGAACAGGCAAATTAGAAAAAATCATTTGAACATGCTTTCTTTTTTTTTTTTGTTTCTTTTACACCATCACCCAGACAGAATGAACAGGATGTGCTACAGCCTTGTTTGCAAATAACCAGAGAATTCAAGCTAAATATTTGTATATAGTGATGGTCTGTGCTGGGTTCAGACCATCAGGTAGGTCATCACTTCCTGTTGGAAGCGAACGCCAAACTGAGGTTGCTCAAAGAGCTATGTACAGCAGGTAAGATATTAACTCTTCATAACGTTTCCACATGGTTTAAGCATCCCTGGGAGACTTGATGGTGTTGATGTGACCGGGGAGGTTCTCAGACTTCTACATTTGAACAAAAAGCTTTCGCTGGAACTTTTTCACTTTCCTGGTGGAGAAAGGCTTTCCAGTGTCTCTCTGCACACCGAGGGTCTCACTGAAGCTCCCTTCAAACCCTGACTGAACTCAGCCTCTCAGGATGAACATTCAGTGCCAGGAAACCTAAACAAGCAGGTTGTGAGGAGGTTTGTTAACAGAGTTGTGTACATAGAGCAGTAAATATTTGGCCCTCCCCCCTGAGGCACAGCTGACATCCATGTCACCCAGCAGACAGCCAAGAGAGAAAAAAACTTCTCTACACCCCCAGAACACTGGCTCCACAAACACTGAGAAAAGTTCTGGAGATGAGCAGAGAAACAGAACCAGTGAAACATGGAGGTCCAATAAAAGCGACAGGGACCCTGAAAGCAGCTCCCTGCTGACTGACACGTTTTACAGGCCATTAAAGGGGTCGTGAAGGGTTTGCAGGAGTCCAAGAGTCGGGGTGAACTTTTCTCTGCAACCAGAAACCATCATGCGCGTGCACGTTTCTTACTTTAAGGACTCAAGTATGCAAAAGCTCTCTGTGTTTCACCTGGCAGGAGGAGGCCACGGTTTGCGTGAGGGAGTCGATCCTCTCGCTGTACTGCGTGAACTTCTTCTGGTACTTGAGCGCGGTCATCTGCAGCTCGCCGTGCACGGAGGAGAGCTGCGCGAGGAGCGCCTTCTCCCTCCTGTTGGCTTGGATCGCGTGCTTCTTGAACTCCCGGTCCAGGATGAGCAGCTTGCACTGCAGCGCGCCGTTGTGCGCCTTCAGGGCGCGCACGCAGCAGTGGCTCTTCAGCTTCTGCTCGCGGTGCGTGAGCGGCAGCCCGCAGCCGCCCGCGCAGACCCCCGCCGCCCTGAAGTCGCACGCGTCCCGCATGTGAGCGTCCACGTCCCGCAGGCTGAGCACCGCGTCGCAGCCTTTGTTGCGGCACTTGGCCGGGGAGAAGGCGCACACCTCGGCGTGCGCGGCCAGGTGCTGCAGCTTCACCACCGCGTCGCAGCCCCGCGCGTGGTTGTCACATTTGATGTCCAGCTTCAGGATGAGGTTCTTGAGCGGCAGGACGTGGTTCAGCTCCTTGGCGGAGATGCGCTGGCATTTGACAGGACAGCTGCTCTGCTGGACGACCCAGGGCAGCACGCAGCCCGAGCAGAAGACGTGCCCGCACGGAGTCGTCAGCGGCTCCTCCAGGACTTTGTTGCACAAGTTGCATTTAAAGTCCGGGTCCACGGTCCCCTTGAAGCGGTCCAGCTCAAATCCCATGGTGCTCTGAAAGTCAAACTTGTGGGCTCCAGTCCACCCCCGGAGATGTGTGTGGGAGCAGAGGGGCGTTCAGCTGGTCATTGGTGGAGTGCGCGCTCCCACAGACCGACTGCAGCCTCCTCTCCGGCCCCGACTCAGCTAATTGAGACAGACTTTTGATGCCTTCGGGTGCGCCTCGAAATCTTCAGCACTAAAGTTTTGAAACTAATGTGAACCTGAAAAAAGTTATCTCGTTTGGCAGAAACACACTTGTTGCTTCACCGGAAGTCCAAAAGAGTGAAATAAAGATGAAACTTGGTTCTTTAAATTTAACTTAACATATATTCAACTTTTCAGAGCAGATAAAGTTGAAGGTTACAGCAGATGTTTCTGTTTGAAAACTCCAATACGACTTTGTGTAGAGTTGTGACAAGTTATGCACATCTATTTAGGCTTTTTAGGTTTAGATACTTTTATTTATTTTATTATTACTATTATTGTTATTATTCAGATTTAACCGTAGCGCACCTAAAACCTAACCTCAATGGTTTGTTACCAAACGTCCGATAATCCATGAAGGCAACTCAGCTAAAGTGTAGACAAACTTTATTTACCGTAACTCTTCTGCAAAACGCGCACATTACACTTTGCAGTGACGGCCTGTCCATGGGGCAGGTAAAGCACAGCCCCACCTAAAAAAATAATTCGCCCCACAAAGTAGTTCCTCCAAAGAAACAATGCACTTTATTGATTTACTGAGCTTGCTGTGTATTGTCTTGTTTGTCAACTATTTTGATACTTCTAAACATAATTTCAAATGATTTTAAGATACTTATTCTCAGTTTTATTTCTTATTTACTGTTATGGGCACTACTGACCCACATTCGTCAAGCGGATGGGAACATGTCCAGAGATTGAAACAGCCAACTCCAGTTGAATTTCATACGAGGCGTCAAATGTTCTGTGGACACATTTGGCAGTCTTAGCACAATAATATGACACTTTACCTGATGAGAGCTCAAACACAGGGATAGCTGCAGCCCAGCCTGTTGTGTTGTGGAGATATTCTGTTAGATCCATTTGGAGCAGACAGAGGGGACCAGAACAGAAAACTGAGGAGGATGGACAAAAAGCAGGACATTTTCACCAACATGGGACGATCTTATATAAGCAGATCGGTTGTTGGTGTTGGTTTGTGTTTATGTTACTTTGTAAGGCCCATTTTTCCAACTTACTACACTGGAAGGACCAACTGCTCCTTATAGGGCCCAAAGCCCAGGCCCTATAAGCTGCTAGTGGGTTAGAAGTTGGGTTTAGGGTAAGAGTCAGGGCTCCACTTGGAATTGATGAAAATGAATGGAAGTTAATGCAAAATCCCTGTAAAGATAGAAAGACTAACTGTGTGTGTGTGTGTGTGTGTGTTTATGTTACTTTGTGAGGACTATTTTTGAACATATCATTTTGAACATAACACGTCAAAATCGTCTTATAATCTAGCTGTTTTTTTCTTTTGTTTTTTTCTTTTGCTACTATTCCTCTTGATTGTCCTTTTGGTTGCTATTTTGTTTTGATTTGAAAAAAAAAAAAAAAGAGAAACAAATTTGTATGCCTATTCTCTGACTGTCTATTGTTGTCGTTGTTATCCACTGTTGTCATCATTCTTTGTTAAATAAATCAGGTCTCTCTTGTAAATGTGTCCCTGAGGCTCAATGGTATTAACCTGTCTAAATAAAGGTTGAATGAATTTACTACATTGTGAAGACCAACTGCTCTTAGTGAGGACCAAAACCTGGTCCCCATAAAATTCAAGTGTCGTTGGTGGATTAGGGATTAGGTTTAGGACTAAAGTGTGAATTGAGGATGGGTTAGGTTTAGGATTAGGGTCAGGGCAGTGGTGGAGAAAGTACTCAAACACTGTACTTGAGTAAAAGTACAAATAAACAGACAAAAATGTACTCTAGTAAAAGTATAAGTACCACATTAACATTTTTACTTAAGTAAAAGTAAATAAGTGCTTTTAAAAATATTTAAAGTATTAAAAGTAAAAGTACTTGCTGAATGTATTACCTAATGCAATGGTCTACAATATCATTAAGTGTACCTACCGTATGTATATTTTCTGTAATACATTAATAGTGTTGTTCCATTTTAATGAACAATGTTGCAGATAATACATGTTTTTATTGTGTTTACTCTGTGACACAGTTCACACTTGGACTTGTGATTCTGTGAATCAGAATTTCAGGGATGACATGCAGAGTCAAATGCCATTAATCAAAATAAGAAAGGAATGATTATACCTTTGAAAGTTTTTATTTAACACAAAGGAAACCCAATGTGTCATTTTAACTGCAGTAAACACATTTAAGTAAAAGCTGTCTGCCTGAACAAAAGGAGCATTAGACACAACTAACAAAGGAACAGGCTCTGATCATTTCAAGTGATATTTCAACTCCAGTTTGTCATCAACTCTAGTTAAAATACTGTCTGTTCAACCTTGTAATGGGTCAATAGTGAATGATATTTTAACTTCCTGACACCATTTTTAAAACTTGGACCTGAGTGTTGAGACATTTGGAGACATCTCTTGTCTCCTGTCCTAACATTCCATGGACTGAAACGTTTTAATATTGCAGCAAGAATTTCTTGTTCAAGTTCAGAAGAAGTTGGTTTTCAAAGTTTTTTTTAAATCTAGTCTGGTTATTTTTGGAGAGAGAATCTGTCCTGCTGTACTGAATAGTCTTTCAATAGACTTTCAAAAGTCTTTCAATAAGGCCATGGGTGGCACGTACTGTATCTTCTGGCTGACTTTCCTTGGTTGAATCCATTTTGGGTGTGTTAGCGGCTGCGGGTGCGCACTGCTCAGTGACACATATACTAGAATATAGTTCTTCTTGAAAGTGGGTCTAACGTTACCTGCCCACTTTGCAGTGATTCAATGGACCAACTCCCCTCTCGCCATTAGTTACTTTCAAAGTAACGAACAAATAAAAAAGTTGCAACGTGAATGTAACTTGTAACACAACGCATTATAGAAATGTAGTGTAGTAGAAAGTACTGATACTTAATGTAAAATGTAGTGGAGTAAAAGTAAAAAGTACCCATGTTTAACTCTATTTAAGTAAAGTACAGATACATGAAAAGTGTACTTAAGTACAGTAACAAAGTACTTGTACTTGGTTACATCCCACCACTGGGTCAGGGTTAGGCTATAGAAATGAATTAAAAAAATGAATGGAAGTCAATGCAAAGTCCACGTAAAGATAGAAAGACAAATGTGTGTGTGTGTGTGTGGTGGGGGTGGGGGGGGACAGGTTAGTGGGTCAGGCACTGGTCTTGTAATCAGGACTGTGGGTTAGATCCCTGTTTGGAACATTTATTTGAGCGAGTGATCTTGTCTAACATAATTACAAGCTTACAAGCTTTTTCTGAACCGCTGTGGCCTCGGTCGTCCTCAGGCTGTTTCTGTGAGTAACAGGTTGGCCTTCTGGCCTAAAACATTTGATTGTTGTACATGATGATTAATTGTTTTGCACGTGTTAAGCCTACTTCTGAAATTCCAACAGGATGTTGGCTTGAAACACAGCAGTTGCTACCTATATGGGACAGATCTAGTTGGTAGGCCTCAGACTGATGAAGTCCTCTGGATAGGGAATGAAATGTTTCTCACTTAAAGTAACTTGTCCAGATGACACGATTTAACCATTTTTATTATTATCTACCTGGATGACTGAGCTTACAACTCTTTTTCTGACAAAATTTCTACACTTTTATGTTTTTTTCATAAAAGTCAAAATCTTCTACGCATCCAAACTATTTTGAGCACGAGTGTTCAGCAGTCTATCACTGCTCTCATGTGTCAGACGTGTTGTGTTGTTCTCGTTTCAGGTGGGGGTGGATGTGGGAGGCGTCCATTTCTATGATTTCTTACACAAGACACACTTACTGAGGCAAAACCTCGGCACGGGACGAAGACAAAAGTCAACAAGTTGCACAAAAACAAATAACAAAACAACAAGAACAAATAACATATTTAAACAACATAAATCCTATTTTTTTATCACAGAAAATGACACAGAGTTTGCAAAATCAGTAATTCAGGAAATGAATGTCTGCCCACTAATATTTTTGCTCAGGAGCCACCACTGAACATTGGAATCACATTCTTGTTTTTTTTGTATTGCTAGAATATCAAAGCTCATAAAGCAAATTCATAATATAAAGGTTTATTTACATATTTCAAGCTTTTCGGATCTTTTCACCTCAAGTTAATGTCATGAACCTGAAAAAGGGTTCAAATAAATCTTCTCATGCCTCTACCTTTATTAACTCACCTGGATAACTTACACTTTTTTATATAAATGATGATCTAGCAGGACAACAATTGGACACAATTTAAAGTTTATAATATGGAGCAGTTTGCAGCTATCATTTCTGAAATGGTTGGGCTCTCACAAAGTAAAGCTACATGTTTTAACCCATATCAACTAATAGAAAAATAAGAATTAAAATGAAGTTGCAATAAATGTAGAAACTGATGATGAAAAAATGATTGACTGCACCTTTAAATTTGTCAGTTCAAGATGGCCACCACAACTAATTGACCAAAATGAACACAATAATGGTTATAATGTGGTCAGTTTACAAAATGTTAAGATAGAGTTTAATGTGGTAACTGAGCATTACCCTCACCATGTACGCTGAAGCATTACATATTGTACAGTATTTTTGCTTAAAACTTTGCCCCATAACTAGTAAAGTTATAACTACCTGCCTTTTGTAGAAATAAATATCCTTTAAGCCACTCAGTGGGTTTCAGTGAAACACTCAGAAAATAATTGTGTACAACTGTACACATATATAACTCAATGTTTTAGGAAATACAGACATTTGATATACAGGCACTGATCATAAAATTAGAATATCATGAAAAAGTTGATTTATTTCAGTAATTCCATTCAAAAAGTGCAACTTGTATATTATATTCATTCATTACACATACACTGATATATTTCTAATGTTTATTTCTTTTAATGTTGATGATTATAACTGATAACTAATGAAAACACCAAATTCAAATTCTGTATCTCAGAAAATTAGAATACTACAGT
>NC_056504.1:17882333-17887512 GCF_014905685.2 Nematolebias whitei
TATATATATATATATATATATATAAGCAAGGCCTTTACAGCTCAACTAGAACCAATACTTCTTGGAAAGCCGTTAGAAGAATAACCACATTTAAGACTTTGTAGTCGCAGCACAGTTTGAGTTACAAGCAAATCATGTAAAAGTAAAAAATATAAGCCAGGATCACATCATGCAGTGTAGGAAAATGAGTATCTGGGGCAGCTCATGCTTGAGCACATCTCTCACTACTCTCTTCAGGTACAGAAAGCTCCCAATAACACTGTTTTACCAATTGCACACTGATCTAAATGCATCAATCTTAGCGGGAGAGCCAGCAGTTCTGAGTGGATTAGAATTGTAAATGAAACACCGGTGGGCTCACTGGAAGTGCTCAGTGGAGAAAAAGAATGGCTGCTCAGGCAGAAACACAGAGGCCACACTGGTCCCGACACGGCCTCGTTGAGACAACTGCTCCCGCTGGTTACCTCCTCTTTCGGAAATCCAGTTTTATGCAATGCCATGCTCAATAAAACCTTTCCATGTGTGCATCAGCCAGAACTCAAAACAAGGGCTTATCAAAGACTTCATGGACATAGTACTGCAGAGGGGGTCTGAGCTTGAGGGTAATCCAACACTGATGTTTTTGGACAGCTTAGATGGGGTCAGAAGTAAAACTTCACAAAGATCCAACATTTTGTATATCCATATAATTTCTTGAAGGTATTCTTTAGGTCACGCTTTGAAGAAAACACAACAATGAACATGCATGATTTATGATGTGTCAAGGAAAATAAACAAATACAGAGAGAATACGTTATAATCGCTGTGAAATGTGAAGCTTTAATTTTGAATGAGTGTGTGTATGTGTGTGTGTGTGTGTGTGTGTGGGGGGGGGCTGTCTATTATGAAAAAATGTCATGAACCACTGGAGAAATTTTGATAAAACTTTTGTAAAGTGATTATTTGATGTCCATTTACAACCCAATTTAAGAATGTAAGATGGCTGCACAGCAGATTTTGCAGATACTGAACTGAAATCTGGTGTGGTAGTAGCTGAGACTGGTCCCTAACACACTGCCCGAGCACTACCAGATAAAGCAAGTGCTGGTTTAAAATTTTACATTTACTATTTTGAGTCAACTCTCTGTTTGTTGCAACAATCTTATGAATTACTGAACAAATATTTGTACATCTACAACTGATTCACTTTTGTAATCCTTCCAATTCAAGATGGCCACTACAGCTAATCCACTATAATTAACACAAAAATTGTGATAATTTGGTCAGTTTTACAGGTATTGAATTGTAGTTTCAAGGTCAAGGTAAAGGTTTCTTAATTGTCATTCTCATCATATGTGGTACATGTGGTGGAACAAAATAGCATACACAGGGTCCCAGTTACATCCAACAAAAGTATACATTTTAAAGAAAAACAGTAATAAGATCTAAGATATGAACTAAGAATACACTAAGCACTAGTAGTACAAAAACAATACGACAAAAAACAGCAGCACGAACATGAGTCTGTGTGAGTAGATTAGTACAAATGCACATGTGTTTTATGTGGTAGAAGAGAATACTGTAATTTCCAGAGTATAAGCCGGTACTTTTTTCACATATTTTGAACACCGTGGCTTATACAATGCTGCAGCTAATTTATGGACTTTTTTTGACAGGCTAATCTCCATGTGACCAAAACATTTAGTCTCATCACACCCGGGCACTCACAAAGGAGTGGTGGGTCCTCATGACTCAATGAGACCACCTGTAAAAATAATGGGATCAATGGGATTTACCTGTCTAAATAAAGGTTGGATGAAAATAAAGGTTAAAAACAATCTGACCAACGGAATTACCAAACAGTTCACAGTGGACCTTTATTTGGCATGTCGGAGGTATCACAAGATAGTAGATTTTATTTATGCTGTTGCACATTAAGGGCAAATATTTATATATTATTTCTCACCCTATCGGGTTCACAATCAGATCTATGTTTTTCTTCTGGGTTTACCTTGGTCTAGTGCAGAAATGTTGTCTGAAGCACTGCAGAATCAATCCAGGAACCTTCCAGCTACACTCAGCCTCTCAACCTCTGAACCAAGCAGCCGCCTTTGATTTATTATTTCAGTCCAGGAACAAACAAGCTGGATGTCTGTGCACGGCTGTTTACTGTAAGAGTGAGACGCTAGGCCTGCCTCAGATGGAGGAATGTTTGCTCCCAAAATGGAGAGAAAATAAATAAGCACTTGTTTTTATAGACCGCTTTGGAGTCACACTTCACAGGAGTCTAAGTTGGAAAGTAAAAAAAAAAAAAGACTTTATGGCACAGTTTCGTTGTAGGAGCTGATATGTAAAGGACCGGTCTGCTCAGTACTGAAAGAGGCAAACAGGGGCAGCTTAAACAAGTCCATGCTGGGCCTGGCCAAAAGGCAGAGCACATCCCAGAGGAGATAAGAGCTAATCCCACTACTCCAAACTAAACTGTGAGTGAAGGATCAAGACAGACAGGACTGAAAGGTTCCCACCAGACCCACAGTTCAAAATAGAATTGGAAGATAAAACTCCAAGCTGGACTTTAAGCTTGCAGCTCTTTGGCTGCATTTTTCCACCCAAGGGGTGTTCCTAGACACAAAGATTTATTGGTCCACATGCTTTTTTTACTCAGCTCATTATTTGAGCCTTCTGTCTAAAATATGTGCTAATGAAAAAAGAAAAAGAGAACAATTCTAACCAATAAGAAAACTCATGGGCAACATACTGTAAGTATTATTATTACCAGCATTTGTAAAACATATACAAAGGTGGAAACTAAACAATAGCACAATTTTAATTTGAGGGCAGCGACATAGCTAAAAGATGATAGGACAGGGGCAACAAAAGTCTGTAAAGGTAAGAAGTAGGAATTAAAAGCATTTTACAACCAATCAAGTTAATTGACAACAGGTCAACAAGAAGACTGAGCGTAAAAAGACTATTTTAGAGTCTGATTTTTTTAGAAGTACAGCTGAGCAGAGGTTCACCAGTCAGTCTGCCAAAACTGTCTAAAAAAAGTTGAACATTTTATAAAAATGTTTCTCAGCAGAAAATTAGGAAGACTTTGAAAAGCCCATGATCTACAGTTCAGAATATCATTAAAAGATCAATTATCTGGAGATGTCTCTGCATTCAATACTAGATGCCTGTGATTTTCTGGCCCTCAGGGGCCACTGCATTAAAAACAGGCCTGATTCTGTTCTGGGCATTATTGCATGGTCTTAGGAATACTTCCACAAATCGTGTGTAAACACAGGTCCTCGTGTCATCCACAAATGCTGCTCAAAGCTCTATCAGACCATATAAAGCCATAATATGGCTATATTATATATATTCAGAACTACTGCAAGTCTTCTTAGCAAAGCTCATTGAAAAAAACTGAAACTATTCTGTGATCCAATGAATAAAGATTTAAATTCTGTTTGGGAACCATGGATGCTATGTCCTCCATTCTGAAGAAGAGAGAGACCATCTGGATTGTTATAAGCGAACACTTCAACAGCCTGGCTCTCTGATGGTACTGGAGTGCATTAGTGATTATGGCATGAGCACATTACACATCTGGAAAGGCACCAGCAATGCTAAAATGTATGTACAGGTTTTAGAACAGCATATGTGCCCATTCAGCAAAATATCCAACAAAGAAGACAGAGGACTGTTGAACATTTAGAATCTTACATCAGACAAGAATACGGCAACTTTCTACAAAAACTTCAGCTGGTCTCCTCATTCGAGGACATTTACAAATTGTTGTTAAAAGAAGAGCAGATTAACCTGGTTCAAATCTTGGTCCGGGGGCCTTTCTGGGTAGAGTTTGCATGTTCTCTCCGTGCATGCGTGGGTTTTCTCCCACAGAGCAAAAACATGCATGTTAGGCTGATTGGTAACTCTGCATTTCAGGATGGGTTCTGGAGGCGTGTCCAGAATCCTAAATCCTGCTAACGAACTTTTAATGAACTTTAGTTCATCGAGAGAGAGTTCTGTGAGGAGTTAAACTCAAAGCAGTCTGCTCCTCAGATAAATAATAATAAATAATAAAATTTATTTTTTTTCTTCTTCTTCTTTCGGCTGCTCCCTGTGTTGGGGTCGCCACAGCGAACTAAGTCGCACGAAGACTTGGCAGTTATTTTTACGCTGCAAGTCCTTCCTGACGCAACCACAGACTACCGAGCTACCATAGCCCTCTGTGTGGAGCAGAGAGCTGCTATCTAGGGTGTCCGGGGGAGCAGATGGTGGGGGTTAAGGGCCTTGCTCAAGGGCCCAGAGTGGGACAAATGAGGGTGGGGGCAGGTGTGGGTGCTTCACCTATCCCACCCACATTTTTGATGTTGTTGGTACCGGGGCATGAACCGGCGATCTTCCGATCACAGGCCCACCTTCTCTAACCTCTGCGCCACCACTCCCCTAATAATAAATAATTAAATAAATTATTAATAATAAATAATTAAATTGTTATTTTTAAATATGAATGTTTCTGTTAACTTATTTTATATATGAATATTTCTGTTCATTGCCCTGAGACAAATTCTGTTGTGACTTGGCGATATATAAATAAACTGAATTGAATTAAATCTGATGAACCAGATTCTATAAAAACATTTATATTTAAAGTTATATTCTATTTAAAATTCTATATTTTTCTTCATCATTTAATGTATTTGCACTCGTGCCTTTTATTGTTCAATTTAGATATGTGGTTTTGTTTCTTGTATATAGATTTTATTTTAGTGATTTAAAGTGTAATTTTTGTTTTGTGATTTGTACAGCTGTATGTTAGAATAAAGTTGAACCAAAGGCTGTAGCTCTTCTTTAAACATGTTTGAGGGAAATATTCCTGAGAGATCCAATAATTTTGTCTTTTTATGATTTTTCAGCTGAGTTAACTTTAATTAACAGATTATTTAATAAAGTCAAAGTGAAAACAAGATCTCATGATAAAGCCAGCACATTTATTTATTTTTATTCCTTATTGATAAAAAAAAAAATATATATATATATTTTATACCTTTTTTTCCCTTCTTTCGGCTGCTCCCTTCTTCAGGGGTCACCACAGCGAACTAAGTCGCACGAAGACTTGGCAGTTATTTTTACGCTGGATGCCCTTCCTGACGCAACCACAGTGTCATGAATCACGTCCCTGTATTTAGATCTTTATCACTCTGTTCAC
>NC_056504.1:17887522-17910700 GCF_014905685.2 Nematolebias whitei
CCTTATTGACTGTTCTCCACGTTCTGGTTATCAGCACGACCACTAACTGTTCTCTGCTTCTTAGATTGCTCCTGCCATTAACCGACACCAGAACCAGAACCCAGACCAGCACCAAGACCAGCTGTCACTTCCCTCCTAGAAACAATAAACACTTATTATTTATCGTCAGTCTGTTGTGTTGTGATCTTGGTCCAAACCCTCACGAGAGTTCCTTACACACAGACCACTGAGCTACCACAGCCCTCTGTGTGGAGCAGAGAGTTGCTATATAGGACACCCGGAGGAGCACATGGTGGGGTTTAAGGGCCTTGCTCAAGGGCCCAGAGTGGGACGAATGAGGGTGGGGGCAGGTGTGGGTGCTTCACATACCCCACCCACATTTTTGATGTTGTCGGTACCGGGGCTTGAACCGACGATCTTCCGATCACAAGCCCACCTTCTCTAACCTCTGCGCCACCACTCCCTATTATTTTTTATAAATAAAAAGTAAAAAAAACAAAAAAACAAAAAACATTTCCACCCTCTGTCCTAGACTCCCGGTCCTCCCACCTGCCAGGACTCAGAATCCAGCCTTTGTGAGCATGAGAGCCCGGGGCTTGGGGTCCGGCCTCGCATGCTTTAATGGGTCGACAGCTCGTATGATCCTCCGCGGTGACTCCGTTCGCTCGAATTTTGCCATCGGTCACAAACACAAAAAACGCCTGGACTTCAGCATTAAACACATTGTTGTCATTATTGTTTTTAAAAATCTTAAAAATAGACCCAGCCACTGTTCCGCATTCTGAGAAATTACAAATGGCGGATCTGTGAAAAGTTTCTGAGATCCAGTGACTCCTCCCGTTGAACAATTAGTGTCCTGCATTCACGTTTTGGTGTGGAGTCAGCTCGACTCATCTCGCTCTCTCCCGCCAGAGAAGCAGGGACAAAAATAGGTCCCGAATCAGCTAAAAAGTACTGGTGCAAAAGGGATCTTTCCGTGGTGAGCTGAGCAGAGTTAGGGCTGAGTAGGAGCAGTGCAAAAGGGACAATAACCTCTCTGGTGGGGAAGGAGTCTGAGCTTGTGCGTGGGGTGGAGAGGTACCAACTAGATATAGTTGGGCTCACTTTGATGTACAGCATGGGCTCCAGAACCTTTCTTCTTGAAAGGGGCTGGAGTTTTTTTCCACTCTGGAATTGCCCATGGTGAGAGGCGCTGAGCTGGGGTGGGTCTACTTTTGGCCCCCTGACTTGGTGCCTGTTTGTTGGAGTTTTCCCCAGTAGATGAGAGGGTGGCTTCCCTGCACCTTCGGGTAGGGGACAGGCTCTGACTGTTGTTTGTGCCTATGCGCCAAACAGCAATTCCGAGTATCCAGCTTTCTTGGAGTCCTTGGCGGGGGTGCTGGAAGGTGCACCAGTTGGGGACTCCTTTATTCTGCTGGGGGACTACAATGTACATGTGGGTAATGACAGTGTGACCTGGAGGGGTGTATTTGGGAGGAATGGCCTCTCTGATCTGAACTTGAGCGGTGTTCTGTAGTTGGACTTCAGTGCTAGTCATAGTTTGTCCATCACGAACACCACGTTTGAACATAAGGGTGTCCATAAGTGCACTTGGCACCAGGACACCCTAAGTCGTAGATCGATATTTGACTTTGTAGTCATGTCATCCGATTTGCAGCCGTTTGTTTTGGACACTTGGGTGAAGAGAACTGTCAACTGATCATCACCTGGTAGTGAGTTGGGTCAGATGGCAGGGGAAGTTGCCGGACAGACCCGGTAGACCCAAATGTGTAGTGAGGGTTCTATGGGAATGCCTGGCAGAAGAACTAGTCAGAAAGATCTTCAACTCGCACCTCTGGGAGAGCTTTAACTGCATCCCACATGAGTTTGGGGATATTGAGTCAGAGGGGGCCATATTCTGCACCTCAATTGTTGAAGTAGCTGCCTTGAGCTGTGGCTGCAAGGTTGTTGGTGCTTCTTGCAGTGGCCATCCTCGAACTTGGTAGTGAACACCCCAGGTTACGGATGCTGTCAAGGTGAAGAAGGTGTCCTATCAGGCCTTGTTGGCTGGTGGGACTCTAGAGGCAGCTGGGGAGTACCGGAGGGCCAAACGGTCTGCAGCCTTGGCTGTTGCTGAGGCAAACGTTTGGATGTGGGAGGAGTTTGGTGAGGCCTAGGAAAAAGACTCTCAGTTGGCTTCAAGAACATTCTGGCAAACCATCAGGCAGCTGAGAAAGAGAAAGCAGCACTTTATTAACACTGTGTTCGGTGAAGGTGTGGTGCTGTTGACCTCAACCAGCGATGTTGTCGAGAGGTGGAAAGAATAATTCTTGGACCTTCTTAATCCCACCGGCACATCTTCCATGGAGGAAGCTGAGTCAGAAGACTTCAGGGTTGGTCTATCCATAATTGTGGTTGAGGTCGCCAAGGTAGTTGAAAAGCTCTGAGACAGCAGGACTCCAGGGATGGATACGATTCACCCTGATTCCTTAAGGCTCTGAATGTCATGGGGCTGTCTTGGTTGACATGCCTTTGCAACATTGCGTGGACATTGGCGGTAGTGCCTCTGGATTGGCAGACTGGGATGGTGGTTCTCTTCAAAAAGGTGGACTCGGTGTGCTCCAATCATGGGGCATAACCCTCCTTAGCCGCTCTTGTAAGGTCTCTTTAGGGGTATTGGAGAAGTGAGTCCAATTGTTTGTCGAATCTCAGATCCAGGAGGAACAATGCAAGTTCCATCCTGGCTGTAAAACACCAGATCAGCTCTTTAACCTCACTAGGGTCCTTGAGGAGTCATGGGAGTTTGCCCATTCAGTCTACATGTGTTTTGTGGACTTGGAGAAGGCTTTCAACCATGTTCCTCGAGGTACACTGTGGGTGGTGTTCCGCTAGTTTGGGATTGGGGGCCTGTTGCTACGTGCTGTTCGGTTCCTATGTAAGCTGTGTGAGAGTTTGATTTGCATTGCCGGTAGTAAGTCGGACCCTTTTAAGGTGGGAGTTAGTCTCTGCCAGGGCTGCCCATTGTCACCGATTCTGTTCATAACTTTTATGAATATAATTTTTCAGTGCAGCCAGGGGGTGGAGGGATTGCATGGTGGCCTCAGGATTTCATCTGTGCTCTTTGCAGATTATGTGGTCCTGTTGGCGTCATTATGCCGTGACCTTCACCTCTCAGTGGAATGGTTCGCAGCCGATTCTGAAACGGCTGAGATGAAAATCAACATCTCCAAATCTGAGGCCATGGTCCTCGGTCAGAAAAAGCTGGATTGCTCTCTTCATGTTGAGGGGGAGGTTCTGCCTCATGTGGAGGAGTTTGAGTATCTTGGGGTTTTGTTCATAATTGAGTGAAGAATGGAGCATGAGCTTGACAAATAGATTGGTGCAGCATCTACAGTATTGTGGACTCTGTGCCAGTCTGTTGTGGTGAAGAGGGAGCTGAACTGCAAAGCAAAGCTCTTACTTTACCAATTGGTCTATGTCCCTACCCTCACCTATGGTCACAAGCTCTGGGAAGTGACCGAAAGAATGAGATTGCGGATACAGGCGGTTGAAATGAGTTTCCTCCGCAGGGTAGCTGGACTCTCTCTTAAAGATAGGGTGAGAAGTTCAGTCATTCGAGAGAGAATTGGAGTAGAACCACTGCTCCTCCACATCGAGAGGAGCCAGTTGAGGTGGTTCAGGCATCTGGTAAGGATGCTTCCTGGGCGCCTCCCTAGGGAGGCGCTTTAGGCATGTCCAACTGGGAGGAGACCCCGGGGAAGACCCAGGACACACTGGAAAGACTGTGGCTCTCGGTTGGTCTGGGAATGTTTTGGAGTCCTCCCAGACGAGCTGGAAGAGGTGGCTGTGGAAAGAGAGGTCTGGGCATCCCAGCTCAAGTTGTTGCAGCCACAACCCGACTTTGGATCTAATGGAAGAAAATGGATGGATGGATGGATTTTTACAGATAAGATGCGATGCGATAAGATAAAAATTTTATTGATCCCACAGGAAAATGTTGTACTTGGGAATCCTGGTTGATGCACATCTCTCTTTTAAGCTGCATGTTGAAAACTTGAAGCTGAAATTAAAATTGGGTTTCTTTTTCAGAAATAGATCTTGTTTAACTCTGAATGCCAGGAAATGCCTTGTAGCTGCTAATTTCCTACCGGCCATTAACTATGGTGACTTTATTTATAGGAATGCCCCTGCCTGTACCTTGCAGATGTTGGATACCATCTGCCATGGCACACTGAGTCATAACTGGTTGTTAAACTCCTTTACCCATCACTGCACTCTGTATTTGGCCATTTTGTTGTGAACACTAGTCTTCTCCTGATATGTCAGAGACACGAGGGATGTGGTGGACTGCAAAGATGAGTTATTGCACTTTGGGATTCTTTTTCATGCTGTGTTAACACATGCTCTTCTTACAAGGGGAATATACTATCAATCTCACTGTGGTTTCCCATGTCCACACAAGTCCCCCAGGACTGAGTTATATTGTCAAAACTGGCTTTGACCCCCAAATGACTCACGCATCTATGGTGTGGCTTGTTTTTCCTCAAAACATTAGTGAGTTCTTTTGTTTTTCAAACATAAAAATGAGTTGTGTGACTCCATGAGTGTGATTTTAAAGGCTATTAGGAGAGATCTCAGTTTGACCTTCTCGAGCTGTCTGTGTGACTGACAGTTTAAACCAAACAGTATTTCGGGTCCCACTGATTTGTTTTGACACAGAACACTAGATCAGCCATCACAACATCCTCTCAGGCACAAACACACCGTTGTGTTACTGGTAATGGCTGCATCACACAGGTGCCAGTGCCTGTACTGAAATAAACACCTCTTAGGACGATGCTCTCAGCTGGTTGTCAACAAGCTGGCCTGCCTGAGAAATTTCTCACTGATCATAACTGAGAATCAAATTGAGGCAATTATGAAATACCTGTGAAAATGGAATGGGATGCATTAAATATAAGCTTTTTCTAATACCTTGATCATAAGTGATTTTGTATAAACAAAGTAAAGCTATTAAACACGAATATTGCAGTTCCAAACATTTGTTACGTGCATATATACTGGGGTAATATACAATATATACAATGATAATATACAACAATGATATATAATATAATAAATAATATACAACATGTGTAATTTTACATACCATATGTAATATACAACAATATATACTGGGGTAAAAATATTCTGTCAAGAAACTTGCAGAAATACATTCAATAACAAAATACACAGGCTGATCAGTGATTGGTGTGTAAACAATTTGAATTGCAGTGATCACATACATCAAAAAACAAGCATTAGAGGGCATAAGTGGTGGCGTCATAAATGGAAGTATACTGTTATCAGGCAGTTACTGGACTATCGGACAGTGAAAACGGTGAGTGAAGGTCAACAGAAACAGAAAGTTCCTTGTAGAAGCATCTATGAAATTTGAAAAGGATCACATTGAGCTCTTGGACAGTGTCCTGGGAGGGTGCTCTCTGAGGAAGAGGCCACTCTGAGCTGACTTTTTCCAACTCCCAAATGACTCTTAAAAGTTGGCTCTGTGAAAACTAGCTCAGAGCCAGTTTTTTTTTTTTTTTAACTAGCTCAGAACTCAGAGCTTTGTTGAAGCTCTGTGGATCTTCTGGTGTTCAGAAAAATAATGTATCTACTGTACCACCAACCTATTAAAAAAGTAGAAGTCAGCTCAACCTACACACCTGGTACCATCTTATTGGGGGAGTGGTGGAGCAAAGGTTAGAGAAGGAGGGCCTGTGATTGGACGGTCATCGGTCCACTCCCCGACTCAACTCCCCAGACCAACGACATCAAAATGTGGGTGGAAATGGTGAAACACCTACACCTGCCTCCACCCACATATGCCCCACTCTGGGCTCATGAAGAAGGCCCTTAACTGCGCCACACCCCCACCCAACCCTACCCTATCTGCTCCCCGGGCACCTTAGATGGCAGCCCACTGCTTCACGTGTGCGTTGACATGTACAATGGGAAAAATGAAATGCAGAAAATTAATTTCCCCATTGGGGATTAATAGAGAACAATAAATGAATACAAATAAATAAATAAATCTGTTCACTCTCTGGGCAGCACGGTGGCACAACTGGTAGAGCTGCCGCCTCTCAGTGAGCAGGTTGCCCTGGTTCAAATCCCGGTCCAGGGGCCTTTCTGGTGAAGTTTGCATGTTCTCTCTGTGCATTTGCGAGTTTTCTCCAGGTACTCCAGTTTCCTCCCACAGACCAAAAACATGCATGTTAGACTGGTAACTCTAAATTGTCCTTAGGTATGAGTGAGAGAGTGAATGTTTGTCTCGTTTGTCTCTATGTGTCCCTGTGATGGACTGGAGACCTGTCCAGGGCGTCCCCCGCCTCTCATACAGTGACTGCTGGACATGAGAACCAGTGAGCACCAGTGACCCCCACGACCCGAAAAAAAGGAAGAAGCAGGTAAATACAGTATAATGGAAGGATGGATGTTCACTCTCCCTCCATCATCCACCACTCTCCATTTTCATGGACACTTGGAACCTGCCTCCTCCTGAAACCTGCAATAAATGGTAAATGGACTGTACTTATATAGCGCCTTTCTATCTTATTTCAAGATACTCAAAGCTCTTTCCACTACAATCTGTGTCCTCATTTACCCATTCATACAGCACTCTACTAGATCTCTACAAAGCTAATTGAACAAATCATTCTAAAGAGACTAATCAGAGCTTTATCACATTCATACACCGATGGGACACACATCAGAGGCATTGAGGGGTTCAGTGTCTTGCCCAGGGACACTTCGACATGTGACTGCTGGTGTATTCGTACCCCCAACTCTCGCATTGGAGGACGACTGCTCTAACCACTCAGCCACAGCCGCCCCAATAAATGAAAAAGTCAGCAAGAAAGAAATTGTCTTGAAAAAAAAAAACCTTTTAAAACAAAAATGCACTAAAACACATTTTGAACCCAGTTTACCTGCCTTTGCAGATAACTCCATCCAGAAGACCTGAAAATACTTTTGTTCCTCTTCATAAGGAAAAATTAAAACACTTGTGTTTTCTTTGTGACCAGCAAACTTAGGTTTTATTTATTGTTTTATTGATCATCTAATAGTTGAGATTTATTTTAAATTGAAATTATTAATCATCAGAACATGGAAATGGTTTGACATATAGCTTTTAATTCAATATTTAAAATGCTATTCTAAACAACAGTGTTGGAAGATGTCAGAGATTTTACATTAATAGATAAAGTAAACATTTTAATGTTACAGCACTGACAGGCAGCAGCAGTGTATATTTTAGCTACCTGTTAGCTTCTAGCTTACTTTACAATTGGAGGCTGTTTCCTTACACAGTTACAGAATGGTAAATTGATAATGATGGATAACGTTACCACAGCTAACTAACACGTAAATACTGGTTTTATTAACATTAATATAGCTAGTAGACGTTTAGACGTTAGAGCACTGACAGCTCGTGTTGTATATTTTAGCTACTGTGGCCAAAGTTGCTGCAATGATGGATAAAGTTACCACAGCTAACAAACACATAAATACTGTTTTTATTAACCTTACGTTGCGCTATATCTTGTAATATAACCTCTATAAATAAAGGATGAATGAATGAAATTCCATTAAGTTTCCAGACAGGTCTCCCAGGGAGAATAGACCCGGAAGTAATGATCCACAGCATCGAGTCAAAAAGGAAGTTGTCTGACGTCATTGTGAAAAGGGCCTATTAGAGAAAATGGTCTCCAGCTGCAGCTGTTCACCAGCGCCACCCATGCCTTCAGGAACCTGGTGGAGAGAGGTTGAAGAAACCCTACAATTGACTGATTGATTTATTGATTGATGATGGATGTATGGATGGATGAATGCATGAATGAATGAATAGATGGATGAATGGATGGACTGACTGACTGACTGACTGACTGATTGATTGATTGATTGATTGATTGATGGATGAATGGATGATAAATGGATGGATGAATATGTGAATGGATGGACTGACTGATTGATGTATGTATGTATGTATGCATGATGAATGGATGGATGAATGGATGAATGGATGTATGAATGAATGAATGGATGACTGGATGGACTGACTGACTGATTGATTGATTGATTGATTGATGGATGAATGGATGATACATGGATGGATGAATTTGTGAATGGATGGATTGACTGATTGATGTATGTATGTATGATGAATGGATGAATGAATGGATGAATGATAAAATGGATGGATGGGTGGATTGATGGATGGATGGATGAATGAATGAATGAATGAATGGATGTATGGATGGATGAATTGATGGATGATGAAGGGATGGATTGACTGATTGATGGATGGATGAATGGAAGAGCAGATTGATAGATGAATTAATGGATGGATGGTGGATGGATGGATGAATGAATGGATGATGGATGATGGATGTATGGATGATGGATGGATGAATGAATAGATGGGTGAATGGATGGACTGACTGATTGATTGTTTGATGGATGGATGAATAAATGAATGAATGGAGTAATGGATGGATGAATGAATGAATAGATGGGTGAATGGATGGATGGATGAATGGATGGACTAACTGATTGATTGCTTGATGGATGGATGAATGAATGGAATAATGGATGGATGAATGAATGGATTGACTGAATGACTGATGGATGGGTTGATGGATGGCTGGATGGATGAATGTATAGATGGATGGATGAATGAATGGATGGATGATGAATGGTGGATGGATTCATTTAATTTTAACCACTCTGTTTGGGTGCCTAACATTTTTGTCAGTAAGTCAAGTCAAGTCAAGTCAACTTTATTTATAGAGCACATTTAAAACAGAACCTGTTATCAAAGTGCTTAACAACAACAACAACAACAACAACAACAACAACAAAAACAACAACAACAACAACAACAACAACAACAACAATCAATGAGAGTAAAATTAAAGAAAAAAATACTATACACTAATAATAATAATAACTGAAGAATTAATAAAAAGCATTTAAAACATAGGGTCACAAATTAAAAAACACTAGATCAATTTACACTGTGTGAAATGCCTGCGAGAACAGATGTGTTTTTAGCAGAGATTTGAAGTGAGGAAGGGAGGTGGCCTGCTTGATGTTGGGGGGCAGGTTGTTCCAGAGTTTGGGGCCCATGACTGAAAAAGCCTGATCTCCGCTGAGCTTCAGTCTTGTTTTTGGAACAGTCAAAAGCAGCTGATTGGATGATCTCAGGGCCCGAGAGGGAAAGTAAAGTTCCAGAAGCTCAGAGAGGTAAAGGGGTGCGAGGCCATTTAGGCACTTGGAGGTCAACAGAAGAATTTTAAAGACTATCCTAGTACGAACAGAGAGCCAGTGAAGGGAGGACAGAACTGGTGTAATATGTTCAGACCTACGAGTTCCGGTTAAAAGCCGAGCAGCAGTATTCTGGACGAGCTGAAGACGTGAGATGGAGGCCTGGCTGACCCCAACATAAAGTGCATTGCAATAGTCCAATCGGGTCATGACAAAGGCATGGACTAATTTCTCAAGGGCGGGTCTGGACAACACTGGCTTCAGCTTAGCTACCTGTCTTAGTTGGAAGAAGCTTTTCTGCAGAACAGAGTTGATTTGTTTGTCAAACTTGAAGTCAGAGTCTAAAACCATCCCAAGATTTTTGCCAGACTGCTTAAGATATGGCTGAAGAGAGTCCAGGTTGACAGGATCAGTGGCAGCAGTTGAGCTAGGGCTAAAGACAATGCCTTCAGTTTTCTCATTGTTAAAACTTAAGAAATTTGAAGCCATCCAGGCCTTAATGTCGTCCAGACATTTTAACAGTGGGTGAATGGAGCAAACACTTGCTGGTTTCACAGGCAGGTAGATCTGGCAGTCATCAGCATAGCAATGGAATGAAAGACCATGTTTCCTCAGGATGGACCCCAGTGGGAGAAAATAAAGTGAGAACAGTGGGGGTCCAAGAATCGAACCCTGTGGGACCCCGCAAGAAAGAGGTAATGAGGCAGATACATTATTATCAACTTTGACACAAACTCCTGCCACTCAGGTATGAGCGGAACCATTCTAATGCAGCACCTGTGATCCCAACCCACTGTTCCAGCCGTGATATAAGGATACTGTGGTCAACAGTATCAAAAGCAGCATTAAGGTCAAGGAGCACAAGTACCACAAATTGACCAGAATCGTTTGATATCATATCGTTACAAACCCTTACTAATGCTGTTTCAGTGCTGTGGAGTTGCTCAAAACCAGATTGAAAAATCTCGAAGATTCTGTTCTCATTCAAAAACTTGTTTAATTGAATGAAAACTATTTTCTCCAAGATTTTGGACAGGAAGGGAAGTTTTGAGATTGGTCTGAAGTTTGAGCAAGTCGTAAATGTCGCAATCATAAACAAGCAGTGAGTTGATGTCACCAAAGAAAAATGACAAAAACAGAAAAAACACGATCAAAACAGACAGAGGTGAACAGCAAGCCACCAGCACCGGCGCCATCTTCCCCATCAGATGGGGATAGTAAGAGTATTTCAGACTTTTTGTCAATGCCTTGGGGCAGTATATTGTGTGGATTCATACCAAATGCGTTTTAATATTATAATTTGTTTTCTGCATTGGCTACTGTTTGGTCTACTTGAACCAAAAATACTATTTTGAGAAAGACTACTGTAGCTAACGTCCAAACAAAAACCTGAAAGCCTCTGAGAAGGCCTGGAGAACTATTGATCAAGACCACTTTAAATGACTGAAGAATGTCTGTCTGCTTGGAAACAAATAAAGAATCTTGCGGCGGCTTTAAACTTTAAACCTTGATTATGATCCCATGAACTTTGATTTCTATCAAATATCTCCAGAGCAAAGCAATAAAAATCTAGTTTTTACAGTACGTGCAGTATCAGAGCTCATTTATTTCAACACAAATCATTCTTAGTCATTACATCTTTTACTTTTCTGCACTAAGTACTCTGTTTTAGATCTCAAGGCATTTTTCTAGGTAGACTCTAATGTAATGCATTAGCCACAGAGGTTTCCAAGGCACAAGCGTGTGATATTCGGAACAGATGAGCTGCTCTGCACGGAGGTGAGGAGGGGAAGAAAGCGCACTGGAATCTCCAATCAAAGCTTTCTTTCTGAAGCCTGTGAAACACGGCTGATTTTCTGGAAGCTCTAATCCCATTGAGTCCATACATAACTCTCAAAGTATATTCAGCTCATCTTATCTCTGTGGCTTATTAAAGAGAAAATGCTGGGAGAAAGAAGATCAAATAACAAGTCCATGGTTTAAATATTTTGATTTCACACTCATACTGGCACATTTAACACTCTCTACCTAACATTTAGTTTGGACTACATGAGGATAGATGGTGGAAAAACCACTTCTTTACTTGTTTAGTTTGTGCATCACTTTAATCCAAAATAAAATGTTGACAGCTAAGCCATAGATGCACTTATATGGCTTCAGAGGGTTAGTAGAGATTACAGTACCGATTGCAACATTTTTATTTGACTGAATGAAAGACAGCTGAAAAACAGAAACATAAAACATCCTTCTTAAGAAAACCTTTTGCAATATCTATCACAATAGTGTGTGTACGCAATGAATATGGACTGAAGAAACAGACTCACATTCTTGGTAAAGAGTTTAAAGTGGTTTATTTACCGTGAAGAGATATTTATATTATTTACAACTGGGAACTTGTGAAACCTGGGGAAGGAAGAGAAGAGTCAGGATGACTAGAATGAGGGAATTGCAGATATGAACGTGTTGCTGATTCCTTAAACGTTGGTAGGTGAGTTGTAGCGTTGAGAGGAGGACAAAGGATTCAAGGTAGATTAGGTTGGAGAGCGCAGGTGGAGCATAGAGGTAAGTAGATGGCAACTGGTTGGATGGTGGTGGAGTAGCTGAAGGTGACTCATGAGGTTTACAGAGATCCAAAGGTGGGCACAGGAATTGAGGATTCAAGGTAGGCGATGAGGGAGGCAGGACTGGAGGATCAGGAGGAACATTCTGGAAGAATGCAAGGAAAACATAAGATAAGTATCTGGGTTAGAGTAAGCACAAGGAGGCTGATAGCACAAATACTGATGGGTATGTAATGCTCCAGCAGGGATTGTAGCTCTTCTGCAGCCTCTTAGGGTGCATTCACACCAGCCCTGTTTAGTCCGCTTTAATCGAACTCTAACTCGTTTTCCTAGGAAGTCCGGTTAGTTTGGGGAGGTGTGAACGCGCCATCAAACTCTGTCACGGAACAAAAAGGCGAACTCTGGCCCGAGCTAAAACCTAGGTCTCAGTCCGGTAGAAGAGAACTCCAGTGCGGTTCGAGTACAGTGTGAATGTAAACAGACCGAGCCCCGCTCCACAAGCAAGAAGTGGAGTACAGCGCAGGGCAAACAAACACGCATTTCTCTGACCTTATATGGAGCCGTCAGCTGCCTTGTGTGAAAAACAACATTCTCCGTGGTCTTCTGTCTCATCTTCTGCTCATGCTGAGTCCATTTTTGAAAAATGACAAAATATAACTCCTAAAACTGCTAAAGTTTGATGCCTCTCCGTTTTTGTTTTTATTTCCAGATGAAGAAGAAGACGTGTCTTCAGAGGTTTTTGTGTTGTTTCTTTCAGTAGTTCTTGGTGCAGCGCCCCCACAGGCGAGCGGGGGAATAGGTTGGTTCAACAGGTTGGCTCGACTGCACAGTGCAGTGTGAATGCAAACACACCAGCTCAAATGTAAACAAAATGTCATGAATATTGGTCCCCAACCGAACCGAGTCTACCGGACTATCAGGTGTGAATTAGGGCATTAACAGAGTACTCGAGTAATCTACACATTGATTGCTAGGACATCTATCAAGGTTAAAAATTTAACATCGAGTATCCGTAGTGACGTCATATTATGTGACCACCGTATGACCGTAGGGGGTGGTGTTGCACTGTTGCAGGTCACAGAGTATGGTGTAACACCGGGTCCAATCCACCGAACCAGAACCAGTTTCGGTTTAAGTTTCGTTTTTGATGGCTGCATGTTTCTTCACGTTGCAGTTTAATAATAATAACTAATATTTTAGTTTTTCCTGTGACTTATTTGCAGTATGATAAATGGTAGGAGCATAATATACGCTCCCAATGTTTTGCTGGTCTTTTTTTTGTAAATAATTACATTTTTTGCT
This sequence comes from Nematolebias whitei, assembly GCF_014905685.2. Classification (NCBI taxonomy): domain Eukaryota; kingdom Metazoa; phylum Chordata; class Actinopteri; order Cyprinodontiformes; family Rivulidae; genus Nematolebias; species Nematolebias whitei. The sequence goes on from NC_056504.1 coordinate 17,900,674, forward strand.
GTTTTATTTATTTATTTATTTTTGTATCTTGAGATATATGACGTCATGAAATACTCGAGTTCTACTCGGGTTTTATTATGATAATGTCGAGTTTAAAAATTATATACTCATTCAACCCCTAGTGCGAATGCACCCTTATACTCCTGGAGCTCGTTAGTGAGACGATCCACAGTTGCTGCTTGTTGGCACCACCATGGACTCAGGAATCTGCAGAAAGAGCTAGAATCCTACAATATCGGATATATTTATGTTGTGGAATTGCTGTGATACTGAAGGCATTTCTATAGTTCTTTTATTTCACACATTTAGTGTAATTGCAGCTGAAAGTGATCCCCATAAAGCTCTAACATATCGCACAAGATTTTTCTTAAAACCTAAAACTTTGTCATGCAGATGACTAGCATTGTGCCTATCTCAAGAACTGTTATTTCAATATAAAATTAATTCAATTCTAAAATTAGACGTATAAATAACTAGCTGTTTGCAAAGATGTGTGTTCTGATGCTGCCTTGCAGCTGCTGCTGGATCTTACAGTACTTCACTACAGTGAACGATCTGAAGTGGAGGAGAAACTGTTTTTGCTCTTGTGTAACACCTGAAGCAGAGTGACACCAGAGCCGGAGCTGCTGATAAAAGCCGCGTTGCTGAAAGCTTGTTGATAATGAGAGCAGCGACCATGAACCAGTGAGCTGGAGCTGTAGTGATGACAGGCCAACAGGCATAGTTCACACTCGTGCACCAAGCAACTGTTTTCTGTTTGTCAGCATTTAACGAACACAATGTTTGCCCAGCAGAACGGCTGCTTTATGCTTTAGTATGAAGTTGGAACAAACAGTACATTAATATCCCCTGTCGCTGAAGGATTTGAATAGTGAATGCTTGTAGTTCTGGTGTTTTTCTGAAATGGAAATAAACAGGGAATAAGTACACCTTAATGTTTTTGGTGCAAGATAACCAAGTAGGTAAGAGTTACACTTTGTATAAGAATAGAGACAGATTTTTTTTTTCCCCCTTCTTGTCTGAGGTGGCGCAGAGTCCTAGTAAGTGGAGGGAGCAATTTTATCCACCACCAGGTGCAACTGTGGAGCCAGGGGTTGGTCAATGGTGGTGTTGGACAACATAGAATAACGTTCAGTCACAACATTCATTTGAAGAAAATATATTTTTAAGCTGGTGTAGATTCAAAAAAGTTACAAACTGGACTACTATTCTGCAGTTGAAAACATTTCACCTCCCATCAGGGGAGCTTTCTCAAATCTAAACTAGTTAGAATTAGTTGGTGGTGGCCATCATGGATTTTGATTTGGCAACCCAATTTTCTATAATGAGTTTTTTACACCTATATGCTGCCACACACCAACATAGAAGTTGTCATGTTCCTTATTTTTCAAGTTATACAACTCACTATGTTTACATATATACACAAAATAGTCCCTCAATACTTTGCGGTTCAACTTTTGCGGACTCACGCTTTTGTGGGTTTTCAATGTAAGATTGTACACATTGTTTCCTGGTGGCTCAGTGATCACAGAGTGCCCCCCTGCTTTCTCTTTCTGAGGCTGTCTGTCAGAACAGAGTAGAGACTGCTCTACTGTAACAGACAACCTCAGAAAGAGAAAGGGGTGTGTGTGGTCTGTCTTTCCCCATTGCTGCTGTGGGAGCTTCAGCGAGGCAGATACCAGAGCGAGCAGCATGGATTGTTTATTTAAAATAATCAAGCGCAACCTGAACCGAGCCTTAACCCGAACCGAGCTGACTCGACCTGAACCGAGCCGAGACATTTCCCGAAATGGAAAATGGCTCTCAATTGCCAGTCCACCCCCAGGCCACACTAATAATTGGCTCAGTAGCATCAGTTAGTCTTATCACAAAAAAAATTTTGCTGGGTGATTGTCTCAGAAATTTTTGCGAAAAACAATATATTTTTAAATTTGACAATAATTAGTAATTATTGTCAAATTTAAGAAGAAATGTTGGTTCATTTATTGAGTGTAGTACCTTATTTCACCACCAGATGAGAGTATAAGACTGTTTGAACTGAAGGATGGATAGTGAGGGAGGGAGCAGCATGTCTCTTTAAGAAAAATGGGAGGGAGGCCGCTTGACGTGACATGAACTGTCTCTCTTTCCTTTTTTTCATTTTAAAATGTCAGATGCTCGGTGTGGTTTGCTCTTTAGCATAGCATTTTTCACACAAAGCTTTTAATAAAAAAATCAGTAAACAAGTTCTCAGCTTGTTTTTGCAGAGAAATTTTTTTACATGAAGGCACGGGTTTCAACTGTGAATTTTGGAGATTCGATGAGACAGAGGTTTTTTCCCCAAGGTCAACCAGTTAGCTTAGCTCGTAGCTTAGCTTCTCAGGTTAGCTTCTCAGGTTAGCTGATATTATGATCCCAAAATGTGATTTCTGACGGTTAAAACGGATTTTAAAGTAAAAAGAGAAAAGAGAATGGGAGGGGTCAGTGAAGAGCACCGGAGTTGAGCCTTTTGTCATCCAGCGTCTTCAGTAGAAAGAGAGAGACACAAGGAAACAATAAAGCCGATAAATGAAAATAATCAACCTCATTTTAATTTATCATGCAATTAATTGATTTATTGTTTATCATGACAGGCCTAGCATCAGTCTGTCTGCTCCCTTTTATTGTGCTCTTTTAGAGCGTTTAGAGAGTTTAGAACATTGTTAAGAACATTTCAAGAGTGTGGGAAGAGTTTATAAAGCCTTAATATATATATAAATACTAAAATAAACACAACGTACATACTTTGCAGATTTTCACCTATCACGGGGGTCTGGAAAGTAACCCCCGCAATAGGTGAGGTGCTACTGTATATGGTGGAAGCTATCTTGATTTTTGATGTGAAAATCTAGTTTTTGAAAGAAGATCAAGAAGGCTCATCAGAGACTCTGCTTCCTCAGACGGCTGAGGCGAGCTGGTCTGGGAAGCTCAGTCCTCACCTCCTTCTACAGGTGTGCAGTGGAGAGCATCCTGTGCTCCAGCATCAATGTGTGGCATGGAGGCTGCACAGCTGCAGAAAGAAGGGCTTTGCGGAGAGTGGTGAAGGCTGCACAGAAGACTGTTGGAATCAGCCTCCCCACCATCACAGACATCTACACCTCCAGATGCAGGAAGAGGGCTACCTGCATCATGAAGGACCCCACTCGCCCAGCACACACACTTTTTGCCCCACTCCCCTCAGGAAGGAGGTTGAGGAGCATTAAGTGTAGAACCACTAGACTGAGGAACAGCTTCTACCCTGAGGCTGTTAGACTCATGAATCTCTAACTAGAATAATCACTGTGAAAAAACATATCATGTTGCTGCTGATCTGTTTCATGTTGCTGCTGATCTGTTTCAGTGTTGATGTGTTCATGCGTGCACATCTGCTCACAGACTCATGTTCATGTTTGTGCTGATGTTCAATGTTTTTATGTTATGAGTGCTTAGTGTATATTTAGTTGATGTTTTTCTTAGTTCATATGTTAGATGTTATTACTGTTTTTCTTATACATTTTATTGTTGGATGTAACTGGGACCCTGTGTACATAATTTCGCTCCACCACATGTACTACATGAGGTGCGAATGACTATAAAGAAACTCTGACTCTGACTGAAAGAAACCTTTCTGATACCTAGATGTATCAACATGCCAAAATGGAAGTCGGCTCCTCACTTATTTTCCAAGTTATCATGCTCACATGTACCCACAGATGGACAGATGGGTACTGTATATTTCAAATTTCCCCTCTTCACTTTGTGACAGGAGACAAAAAGCTATGTATGCAGATAAATGTGTAATAAACAAAAAAAACCCCTTTTATATTATACAGCCTCATAGTACAAAAACGTGCTGCCCAAACACTAAAAATCAGTCAGTGACTAGTTGATGTTAAAATGGCTTAGTGAGTTCCAGAAGAAGTGGCTCAGCTAGTAGAGCTGTTGCATTTCAGCAAGAAGGATACTGGTTCAAATCCCAGCCTGGAACCTTTCTGGGTGGAGTTTGCATGTTCTGGCCATACATGTGTGGGTTTTCTCCGGGTACTCCAATTTCTTTCCACAGACCAACAACATGCATGTTAGACTGATTGGTAACTCCAAATTGTCTCTAGGTGTGAGTGAGAGAGTGAATGGTTGTTTGTCTTGTTTGTCTCTATGTGTCCCTGTGATGGACTGGAGACCTGTCCAGGGTGTCCCCTGCCTCTCGCACAGTGACTGCTGAATATGGGCACCAGCGACCCCTGTGACCCGAAAAGGAAGAAGCGGGTAAAGATAATGGATGGATGGATGGAGTTCCAGTAGAAAGTGACACCAGATATGCTGCTGTTGTTTGGTGCATTGTTTTGTACTAGTAGTGCTTAGTGTATTCTCAGTTTAGTGTATTTCTTAATTCATATCTTAGATCTTATTACTGTTTTTCTTTTACAATTTGTATTTTTGTTGGATGTAACTGGGACCCTGTGTACATAGTTTTGTTCCACCTCATGTACCACATGTGATGTGAATGACAATAAAGAACCTTGAATCTGACTTTCTGAAAGGATGCAAAAAAGTCATTCACCAAAACGTCTCTTGACTTCCTGCTCTGTGGCCTCTCACTCTCTCTTTGTGTCACTCAATATAAATATAAAGTACATCTGCTCAGCAGAGCAAATATACAGAATGAAACACATGTAGATAAAGTTTAACCTTGCCGTACCATTGTTTATGCATTGCCTGTAAATATAAAATAGTCTGCATATATTTAAGAAGCAGTCAACAAACTTCTGTGTTTATTATGCACAGCTTGAAGAAGATAATTGTGTTTCTTGTGTTTAAATATGGCAGCCACAGCAACAAAAATATCAGAATACTAAACTAACTCCAAGTCTGTGCTAATAAATGTTCTGGATATGAATCCCAGGTGGCATGCTGATGCTCTGTTTAGCACTGTTACCGCAGCAGGAAGAATCTGGGTTTCATGTTGTTGTTTGGGTCAATCTTCTCTGTGGAGTGTTTGCATTTTCTTCTTATCTTTAGGAGCTGCTAAATCGACTCTGACTGTAAGGGTGTGTGCATTGTGATGGAGCTCCCACCAGGTGTTCATGATCTGTCCAGGATGTGCTCCACTTCTCGCCCCATGCTGACAAGAAGGTGCTCAAATCCTGGGCATAAAAAAAAAACCCATTTATTTTTGTCTGTGCATTAAAATCATGCTTTGGCTTGAGTTAACTTCACATTATTCTTCTCTCCCTGGTGTAAAATAAATTTAAAATAGGTCACCTGGAGATTAATATTCAGATACCCACATGGAGCGTCTCTCACAAAGCTGAAAAGGCAAATATCTAAATCTCTTTTGCTTAATGTGTCTCAAAGATATATAGTATAAAACATTATTCTACAAGAGAAACAAAGTGCAACCTTTTGGATTATATGAATAATTTACTGTACAGTGTGGCTTCGGTGAAGCCTGCACTTGCCAGAAATGATGAACACATTTGTTTATTCACTCAGACTTCTCATATAACTCATATTTACACCTCCAGAGATGAATAACGATCACTGTTTCTGAAGCAACTGTGGAAGCAGCATGATGTTAAAGTGCACAGAGGAGCTTGGAGGCAAAATGATGACAAACACAAGAGAGCTAAGGAATGAAAAAGCTAACTCATCAAAAACATGTTTGGTTTGTTTAGGAGCTGGGAAACTTTGTTTTTTGGGTACAAACCTTGAACCATGCCCGAACAGTTTTTATTTTTCAACAGCAACCTGTAGCATACAGCTGTAGATGCAGAAACATCAGCACCTTCATATAGTAACACTTCATTAGTTTATGTGGTCCTAGAAGAGAGCCAAAGGCAATCACCTCCCTTCTTATTTGTTGTTTTGCCAAAGTCTGTAATGTATCCAGTAGAGATAAACAGAAATTTATTTTTGTAAGAAGCAAAATGTCTTCCTGTATGTTTTTCTTTCTTGTTATTTTATAAGTGGCATGGTGGCACAGCTGGTAGAGCTCTTGCCTCTCAGCGAGAAGATCATTGGTTCAAATCCTGGCCCGGGAACTTTCTGTGTGAAAAATGGTTTGTAAGCTCAATCATCCAGGTAGATAACAACAAAAATGGTTAAATCATGTCATCTGGACCAGTTTCTTTAAGTGAAGAAACGTTTCATCCCCCAGCCAGAGGACTTCATCAGTCTGCAGCCTGCCAACCAGATCTGTCCCATAGGTAGCCTTCACTGCTGTGTTTCAACCTCCTGTGGCATCTCTGATGTAGGCTTTTTAACACGTGCAAACAGAGCACACCCATCTGAGTGGAGTTTGCATGTTCTGTCCGTGCATGCATGAGTTCTCTCTGGGTACTCCAGTTTCCTCCCACAGACCAAAAACATGCATGTTAGACTGATTGGTAACTCTACATTGTCTTTAGTTGTGAGTGAGAGAGTGAATGGTTGTTTGTCTCTACGTGTCCCTGTAATGGACTGGAGACCTGTCCAGGGTGTCCCCCGCCTCTCGCACAGTGACTGCTGGATATGGGCACCAATGACCCCCGTGACCCAAAAAGTATGAAGCAGGTTAAGATAATGGATGTTATTTTATAGAAATTGCTAGACAACCCACCCCACCACACACAAACACCACTCACACATACATAAAAATAGTTTCATTTATTGCACTTTGCATCTTGACACTTTTGCTTTATATAGCACCATCAAAGCAACCAAAGAGAGGCACTGTGTTCAAAAAGACAAAGCAGGATGACGGCATGATTAACATTCCTGTAAATACAGAAACCATTCAAGCCCGGCTAACATGTGCATAAAAATCAGGTCAGAAACTGGAACAATATGAAGGTACTTCTGACACAACAAATTTACACGTTCTGTTACATTTTAAAACCAAGGAGCAACACGTTCAGCTATTTTTGGGACTGACCCACACATTGTTTCCTTTGTGATGTTGTTCTGTGCAACTTACATCTAAAATGCTAAATAAATAAATAAATAAATACATAAGTGGTGTCTTTGCCCCCTCTTTCTCTTTCTCACGAACAGTGTTTACAAGAAGTCTGTCTTCAGCTGTGGGGTGGGGTGGAGGTGTGTTTGTTTTTCTGCCGTTCCAAAGAACACAAGCAGTGACACTATCTTCATTCCCCATCTGATCTGACCAGGTAGAGCAGCGCCGTTGGCAGGCAAAGACTCATTTGGACCAGATCGAGTCGAGGTATTTGCCTCTCAGGCATGTGAAGTAAGGCGGTGAGAGTGAGCCGAACAAGCAGCTCCTGCTCTCAAACCTTCTCCTTGGCAGATAGAAAACTTTGACTATCAGTAAAAAAAAAACCTGAAGTAACAATTAAATGTAATTTATCTGAAAACGTTTACACATGTTACAACCGACAGTTTCCTCTTTTCTGAGGCATTTTATGTAACGGACAATATGCAGAACATGACTTTTTCAATCAAATCTTGAAAACTATAAAAACTAAGAACCAGAGTGTTTATAGAATTAAATAGTACCGTATGTTTCGGGCTATAAGTCTTGGTTTTTTGCATAATTTGCATGCCCTGCGATTTATACGCAGAAGTGACTTATTTATGGATTTTTTTCCCCCATATTAGTAAACCAATTTTTGGCTGAGATATGACGTTTTCATTCATGGGGGCGGCTGTGCCTGAGTGGTTAGAGCAGTCATCCTCCAATGCGAGAGTTGGGGGTTCGAATCCACAAGCAGTCACATGCTGAAGTGTCCCTGGGCAAGACACTGAACCCCTCATAGCGTCTGTGTGTCCCATCAGTGTATGAATGTGATCTAAAGCACTGAATAGTCTCATTAGAATGATTTGTTCAATTAGCTTTGTAGAGATCTAGTAGAGAGCTGTATGAATGGGTAAATGAGGCACAGATTGTTGTGTAAAGTGCTTTGAGTATCTTGAAATAAGATAGAAAGGCGTTATAAGTACAGTCCATTTACCATTTACCATTCATTCTTACTGAAAATATTGAACACTACCATTTTCAGCTGGTAGATGGAACTCGAGTAGTATGGCATGCAGTTATGTCATGTAATAGGTAAAAGTAGCTATTAATGACACAATCGGCTTGCCATAGACGGCCACCTTCGTCCAGCTCTGGGATCATGCCTGGAGCAACCGTAAGATCAACTCATTTCGCTTCACCGCCCTGGCAAAATGCAGCTAATTTGACCATTGAAGTGCATTTATTAAGTCAAAGTTCAACTGAGACATATCTTTTCTATAAAGTCAAGCAAACAAATAATTTGTTTTGGACGGTTATCTTGTTAAATTTCGAAGCGAGTCCTATAGTGCACACTCCCGTGGCCGCGAATCGGCTTTTAAAATGCAGCTGATTTGACCATCAAAGAGCATTTAGTAAGGAAAAGTTAAACTGAGACATTCTGATGCATGCTCAATAATCCAGGTAGAAAAATCTAAAAAAGTTAAATCTGGTCCTCTGGACATTCAAAAAAAACAAAACAAAACAAAACAAAGCAACAAAAAAATGTAGAAACGTTTCGTCTCTCATCCGAAAGACTTCCTCAGTCTGAGGTGCTGTATTCAGCTCAGTCTCTTAAATAGCACCTTCTCAGAGTGGATCAACCAGTTTTGCTGCTGACAACCAAAACCAGCTGCTCACATGGTCAAGAAACTGAGACACAACTTTACTAAAATTTCGAGCAAACAAATAATTGTTTTAAAGTGTTAATCTTGTTAAGTTCTTGTTAAAGTCCTCCCATGCACGCTCTCGCGGTCGCCATTTGGCAGCCAATCGATTTTTGGCCCACCGGCCCACATTTCCGGGTTGTCAGCAGTGACGCGTAACAAATGCGACTTATACAGTGAAGTAATGTATTTATGGATTTTTCCACTCTATTAGACATATTTGGACTGATGTGACTTATAGGGTGGTGCGATGTGTACAGTGCAAAATATGTATTTTGATTAGATTTACTAGAACCTATCAAGAGCCAATTTTTTGATTCAAAAATTGCCTGTTGTGGACTTTTCCTAATGTCTATGTTCCAGTGGTCAATCAAAACTAAATATTGCTGAAAACATTAGGCTCGTACAATATGATAGTAAAACTGCTCCCCTAACATTTGATTAAATTACAGGGGAAGGATGGGAGGGAAACAAGGAGGAAAAACAACTTCATTAATCAGAGTTTATGAAAGCTGCATGCCAGTAACTCAAACGCTGGTCAAAATGACACAAGTTGCTTGATGATCTGGCAATGGTTAAAAGTTAAAATCAAAACTTACCTCATTACAGCAGCCGTTCAAGTCAAGCTAAAGCCAGACCAGAGTTCTCCATAAGGAAAAGCCATAACTGTAACCTCAGTCTGTTATTTTGGTGGTTGCTAATTAGAGGGGCTTGTTTCCGATTAGCTCCTTATGTCACTTACACAGACCATTGCCTTGTTTTCGTGTATATTGCGTTATCCCTCTGTGAACCCCTGTCAGTGGAGCGTCTCAGAAATAGCTGATACCAGTCTTCCAATCAGCCTGTTTGTTTTTATCCATGAAAATGCACACAGTGATCATGTGACCACCAAATTAATACACTTTTCAATTCTCTGCTTTGACCACTCGATGCATATTTCTCATTTAACTAATTGCTTCTCCTGAGATGGTCTCAAAAATTTCCGGGAAGATGGATTGATGAATACCTTTCATCTTTCTTGAAGAATCAGCTGCATTCATGCTCCAGAGCCTGTTTTCCATGGAAAAACAGGTCTTCTCATTGTGTTAACACCTAAAATAAATGTCATCAAACACCCTTTATGTCCCCCGTCACAGAACGAATAGGGGTAATTGGAAGTACCCTTCATCCATACGTCCGTCCATGTGTGCATGTTACGAACATGCAAACTAGAAAAATAAGTGAAGTACCAACTTCCATTTTGGTCTATGGCTACATAAAAAAGTTCACCATTAAATATTGGGTTGCCATGTCAAAATCCAAGACACCAACAGCCTAAATTGTACCTCACTCACTCACTCACTCACTCACTCACTCACTCACTCACTCACTC
>NC_056504.1:17910710-17927814 GCF_014905685.2 Nematolebias whitei
CTCTCTCTCTCTCTCTCTCTCTCTCTCTCTCTCTCTCTCTCTCTCTCATAGCTTCTCTCACCCATCCTAATCCCCCAACCCCAGTCAACAACTGGCAGCACTAACGTAGCGCTAATGTAGCGAAAAGCTAGCAGTGGTGTTTCCCCGTCCTACCTTGTCCCATTGACAAAAAAACCCTCAGAGATGAGCGCACTGCCAAGCCAAGTGACCGAGGGGAAACACTTCATGTGGTGTGTTGAGTAGTTGCAGGTAACCAGGAAACCCCAGCTTCTGTCCAGGAGGCTAACTTTGTGCAATTGGAAGGAACCATATGTGTATTGGATAACAGAGTTGATGTATCATATTCATTTGATATTGATATGACATTGGGGGATATCTGGCATATCGACAAATTCAGAAGATGGTGGCAGCAGTTCTGGCAATTGTAAGGCTGCCTGCCTTGTATGAAGGAATGTACCGAACGGTAAGCTCTCAGACTCAGATGCTGCATGGGCTGAACCATAAGCTGGATGCGATTTCTGAGAATTGCAGGCTACTTGCAGCTCCTGGAACTCACTGGTAAGAAGGATTTGACCTGGAGAAGGCTACAAGTCCGGCGGTGTGACTACAAAATTTGGTTGTTTGTAATCACCACTGAGATGTACCAGCAGAACTTTGAAGGCAGACATGGAAATCAAGCAGAGGCTGCCTGACCCAAAATAATTGTGTTATTTGAATCTGACTTCCCCACTCGGCCTTGAATTGGCCAGCTATCTCAAACTTCTCCTGGTTGTTCATGTGAACGAGATGTACCCCCCCCCCCCCATCGCTCCCCTCCCGAGGACATCTGTGTATCTGTGTCAGAGTTGAGCTGGCTGATAGACACTGTGCCATCTGTATCAAGACTATGGAACTTAATGGCAGGGTCCTCGGACAACTCACTGCCCTTGTCGGCCTCCTCATTCATAAATGTATTATGATGTCATCAGTATGTTGCTGTTTCTGTGCTGAGGTCATTTTTTTGCAACTTTCACACTGGAAACCCTGTCAGTGCCTGTTAAATTTGTTTGTGTATGTTTGACTGATTGTGTGTGTGTGTGTGTGGGGGGGGGTTGTTTTCATGTTAAAAAGTTAAAACTCAAAAACCAATTAATTTTTTTTGTCAAAACAACTACAAATAAGTGAAATTTAAAGGGTTAAAGGTGCAGGTTTGTGCACTCAGTGTGGAATGGTGGGCCTATGTCCTGATTTACTATAAGATTGTCACACTACGAAAAAAACAAAAGCCAATTTTTTTTCTTCTGCAGACAAAAGGCAGAAGACAGAAAAACAGAGTTATGAACAGCACTGTAGGATTTGTAAAATATAGGCCAGTGGAGATCCACTTGATTGCTGAAGCTAATGTCTCTTTGTGTTTGCAATTAAATGACAAGAACATCCTCATTAATGACATGTCAGACTACAGAGAAGGAATGTTCTTTGTGTTGTTTAAGATTTTTCCAAAATGCGTAATGACAACAATAATGAATAGAGCCCAATCATTTGGTTTCTGGCACAAATAGGCTGCAATGTCCAACTCTGAGGAACTCCAGATTTCTAGTCCACAAGGGGACCCCAAACAAGAAAAAACAGGGGGGTATTTTTAGTTATTTTCACTTTGGAAAGCATTTAAAAATTCAATCAATCTCACCAAAATTGCAGCAAAAAATATTAAAATTTCAAAATATCCAGACTGATAGTTTATCTAGTTTTAGTTTGCGTTTTAGCTAATTCAATGCAAAATGTTTGCATAAAATAGTTTTGTTATTTCATTGAAGAAAAGTGCTTTTGAAAACCAAACAAAATCACTAGTGATCAACTTTGTTAAAAAAGATGCTTATATTTATTAAATTTTAATTGTTGCATTATATTGACAAAGGAAGCTTTCATTATCTCAAAACTGATTCAAGCCAAAAGTGTCTGCAGGACAACTTTGTGCAGCACTGAAACAGCCGACTCAAAGAAACAGCATGGGCCCGATATTCATCAGAAGTTTTACTTGATGAGTAGGAAAAAGAAGAAGGTGCGAGTCCTGATCAGACCCAAGTTATCGGAGGAGACGGCCTCAGTGCTGAGCTCAGCTCAAGCAGAACTAACACTGCTCACAGAATCATGAGCCCATCGGGACATCATTAGTGACTTTGACAAAGGCAGTTTCACTAACTGTGATCTTTATTAGAACCAGACTTTTATTTTGAACAGTGTGCTCAGCACAAAATCACTAACACATTTTTCACAACACTTTCACATATATGACACTTTTTCAAACACGCTTCAGTGGTATTGTTTTCCAAAGGAAATGACCTGCATGGCAGGATTTTAGAGAGAATTGTTGAGGGAAAATTCTCGTGCGCTTGAATCTGAAATCCTACACGAGTGGTTAGTAACAAATTGATCTCAGCTGACTTCTATTAAATATATGCTAAATCTTTCCACAATTGAGTTCTGATCTGATGTTGAGTACAGCGCCATAAGATTCTGTGGTAATGGAGGTTTATGCGTCACATGTTAGAGCCACTTTCTTCAGCGTTTCCAAAGTTTTTTTTCGTGTCCTGTTGTGAAGTGTGGGAATGGCTCTTAGTATCTCAAACACATGGCTTAATTTGTTAAACAATTGATGCCGGAACACAAATAGCAGGTGGTCCGGTGTGTGTGTGTGTGTGTGTGTGTGGGGGGGGGGGGTCTGTGGGTCCTCCCCCAGAATATTTGGAATAAAAGAGATGCAGTTTCCTGCATTTTGGTGTATTTTAACAGGTTGTTAAACATCTGTAAACATTTGAATAACTTGATTAAAAGCAGTTCTCTGAGTCCTCGAGGTTCAATGAGACTAACAACCTGTATAATTAAAGGCTGATGTGAAATTAATATTTTAGAGAGCAGCAGCTCCGATTCTGTCAAGCATCCCCCCCCCCCCCCCCCCCACACACACACACACAACCTTCAATGTTGGACCTGAACTATTCTCAGATGAATTCAGTCCTGCGTGTTGTTCTGCTCCAGTCTCTATCACCACTGTCTTCAGGTGTTGTCCAATCCATACTTCCATTTACTTTTACATAATAAATTGGACTTTCTTTTCGACATTTTGATCGCTGTTATTTTGACTAATTTTGAAACATGATGTGAATAATACACATCAAACATTTCACTCATACTTTTTTTACTGTAAGCTTTTTTATTTATTATCTTTGAAATGTATGCAGGAGTTCTGACACATTGGCAGTTGGCTCCACAAGCAAGAAGTTTTGTACAGCGCAGGGCCAACAAACACACATTTCTCTGACCTTAGATGGAGCCGTCAGCTGCCTTGTGTGAAAAACAATATTCTCCATGGTCTTCTGTCTCATCTTCTGCTCATGTTGAGTCCATTTTTGAAAAATGACAAAATATAACTCCTAAAACTGCTAAAACTTGATGCCACTTCATTTTTGTTTTTATTTCCAGCAGAAGAAGAAGTGTTCTTCAGAGGTTTTTGTGTTGTTTCTTTCAGTAGTTCTTGGTGCAGCGCCCCCACAGGCGAGCGGGGGAACAGGTTGGTTCAACAGGTTGGTTCAACAGGTTGGCTCGACTGCACAGTGCAGTGTGAATGCAAACGCACCAGCTCCAATGTAAATAAAATGTCATGAACGTTGGTCCCCAACCGAACCGAGTCTACCGGACTGTCAGGTGTGAATGCACCCTTAGTTTGAAAAAGGTTTTAATTTTGGCCCCCTTTTGTAAGTGAGTTTGACATCCCTGCTCTACAGCAAGACCACTTCAGGGATCTTCAAGAATATCTAAATAAACCACCATGCTGAGCTTCTTTCTTGCCACTTGTAATAAAGCTCTGAGGCTGCATACACAGATCTTACACCAGATGGGGCTTAAACAACTCACACACCCTGCCATTTTTATCTAAACATTCTCCAGTGTGACTTTAAATGACTTTCCTTTTCGAACAAATTGTGTAAAATTGCATGTCAGTTGGCATGACTGTTATTTTTTTCTCTTTGTTTTTTTTACCTTTTAATTGTCATTCGAAATAAAAATAAATAAAATAATAAATAAATAAATTAGCCTACAACATCATCCAACAATTTGGCCAGCTACCTTATTCTATTAATGATGAATGTCTCCCAGTTGTTGCATGAGATTAGAGCAGAAAAACATTGTCCTGCTCTTTACATGTCAAAATAAAGGTATTTTGTTTACAAATGCTGTGACAAAGCTTCACTTGATTATTTTTTCTAAAGTGCAGGTGAAATAATGTTTAGTAAAATGAAACAGGAAATGCATTTCCAAACCTAAATATTGATCATTTAAAAACATACATAATATTTTAACACATTTTATTGTTAACCAGACAATGTTCAAATAGTGTTAGGGTTTGTCAAACAGAGAACTGAGTGTAGAATATCTCATACCTAAAAGAAACAAACTACAATGTGGGTGGAGCAATTCACTCCTCCACTGAAAAATATACAAAAATACATTTTTCTGTTTGCTTTGGGTAAGACACTGCTGAAATAGTTGGACTGTTGAAATAGAACTTCAACGTTCTCTTTAATCTAATCACCATGTTCATTTGAAGAGGTAGAGTCCGAGGACATATTTAGGTCATAAGTTATTTAGTTTTGACTCAGGGTTCAGTGGACCGAAAACTGGAGTCACAGGCAGGATATGAAAAAACAAAGTGGTTTTATTTGGACAAGATTTGCCCGGAGACAACACCTGTGGAATGGCAGACCAGGGTGGTGGTTCCTATTCTTAAGAAGGGAGAACAGAGTGTGCGTTCAATCTATTGAGGGATCACGCTTCTCAGTCTCCTTGAAAAAGTTTACCCCAATGTGTGGGAAAGAAGACTCCAACTGATTGTCAAACCTTGCATTCAACAGGAACAGTGCTTTTTATCCTTTTTATGGAAGAGTAGATCATAAATTTACCCATGGGTTGGGGATGGTATTCTGCAGTCAATATGTGTTTTGTGGATCTGAAGAAGGCTTGTGTTCCCAGAGGCATTGTGAGACAGGCGCTGTGGGAGTATGGGGTGCCAGGTTTACTTTTAAGGGCTATCTGGTCCCTGTACAATCAAGGCAGGAGCTATGTCTGCATTCTTGTCACAAAGTCGAGCTTGCTCTTGGTGCAAATCGGATTCCTCCAGGGTCATCTCTAGTCTCCGATCTTGTTTGTGGTATTTATGGACAGGATCTCAAGACACAGCTATGGAAAGGAGTGTGTCAGATTTAGGAATCTCAGGGTCTTGCCAATTCTTTATACAAATTATGCATTTTCAGGTCATGACCTTCAGCGTGCACTAGGGTGGTTGTTGGAGTGGTTATAACAGAGTAGGAGATGGAGTGACAGATTGGGGCATCATCTTCAGCATTGAGGGTTTTGCTTCAGTCTGTCATAGTAAAGAAAGATGAGTCAAATGGCACTTTGCTTGTTCGTCTATGTTTAAACCCTCATCTTTGGTCCTGATGTTTGAATCTGACTGAAAGAATGAGATCCTGGATACAAGCAGCTGAAATGTGCTTCATTTGTAAGGTGGCTGGGCTCAGCCGTCGAGATAGGGTGAGGAGCTCCATCATCTGAGGGGATCTTAGATTACAACTGCTGTTCCTCTGTTTTGAAAGAAGTCACTTGAAGTTGTTTAGGCATCTGATTAGGATGCCTCCTGGATACCTCACTTCAAAGATTTTCTGGGAACGTCACACTAGTAGTAGGTACAGTAGTAGGCCTTGGGGCAGACCTATAACTCGCTGCAGGGAATGTTGTGTAATGCATCCTCTCTGGCCTGTGAATGTATTGGGATTCCCCAGGAGGAGCTGGAGAGTGTCACTGAGGGGAGGAATATCTGGGTTGTGGGTTCCTCACTTGAACTGCTGCTTCTGTGACATGACCACAGATAAGCGGTAAAAGATGGATGGATGGAGTTTTCTATATACAGGATCTCTGGTGACAAGTTCATCAGTTTTTTTGTCACCACTTTAGTCAGGCAGTTAGGTTTTTTTATTTTCATGTTTCCAGTCATTGTTAGCAAGTTTTCCTATACACTCTGACACTGAACAACTACAGTTTATCTGCCCATTAACCCACCTGTTCTCACTCTCCCATCATTCATCATAGTGTATTTAGGATTAAGTCTTACTTGTAGTCAGATTTTTGTCATTCATGCAAACTCTGCCCCATTCCCTAATAGGTTTTCCCTAATTAAATAAAAATTTACATTTTTTAAATTGTTTTTATTTAAATGGAGTTCTTGTTAATAAATTTGTTTTGGATGGTGTAAGTTCGTGCCTCCTGGCATCTGCAATTTTGGGTTCTCAAGTCCTCAACCATGACAAGTTTTTGAGAACTAAATGAACAAAAAGAGTCAAAATGTGGAGTAATGTAACATTCTGAGGCAACGGATGTCAATCATGCATCATGTTAGATCTGACTTTTTCCAAGTGCTTCCATGACTTTGTATTTGGTTTCATTACGGTGTGAAGGCTGTGATGATCATGTTCTCTCATGACTCCAAAGTGCAAAAATCATAGCTTACATGCCCTGGTTTTAAATTATTGAATGCAATCCTTCACAATATAAGTTGTGATGGATTTTGTAACTCACCTTTTCTGAGTTGGGTGGAAAATTTGAAGAGCTCACTTGATGGTTCTCTGTTAGCAGTGGCAGCTAATAGCCAAAACTAGCTGTTTTTTTTCCTCCTCCTACTGACTGGGAACATGTACACAATTTACATGTAGTGTGGCTCTTGTCAAAAATTACAGCCTTTCAATTCAGAGAATGGATCTGTATGTCTCCATTTGTTCTCGTCTCTGGTGTGTGCATGCTGTAAACAATTCATGCACTGCACTACAGAGACCTTCAGCTTTATTCAGCATGATTTATTTACATTAAACAATCAACATGACATTTTTTCATCAATTCAGAATTGTTTATGTCTACATCACAATGCATTAAAAAACATATAATCATCTCAATTAAAACTTGCATAACAAGAAGTAAATGGTAAATGGACTGTACTTATATAACGCCTTTCTATCTTATTTCAAGACACTCAAAGCTCTTTACAACACAATCTGTGTCCTCATTTACCCATTCATACAGCACTCTACTAGATCTCTACAAAGCTAATTGAACACATCATTCTAAACAGACTAATCAGTGCTTTATCACATTCATACACTAATGGGACACACATCAGAGGCTATGAGGGGTTCACTGTCTTGCCCAGGGACACTTCGACATGTGACTGCTGGTGGATTCGAACCCCCAACTCTCGCATTGGAGGACGATTGCTCTAACCACTCAGCCACAGCCGCCCCAATAAATAAAGAAGAAAATTACAGATTATGCTCAGCTTTTTCGTCTTCTTCTTTCAGCTGCTTCCTTCTTCAGGGGTCACCACAGAAGATTGTTCTTGATGCAACCACAGACCACCGAGCTACCACAGCTCTCTGTGTGGAACAGAAAGCTGCCATCAAGGGTGCCCAGGGGAGCAGATGGTTGGGGTTAAGGGCAGGTGTAGGTGCTTCACCTTTCCCACCCACATTTTTTGATGTTGTCAGTACAGGGAGTTGAACTGACGGCCTTCCGATCACAGGCCCACCTTTGCTAACCTCTGCGCCACCACTCCCCCTATGGGGCAGATTATGTTTAGCTTAAAATTTGTATTTAATAGTTTATTTATAATGGCAGAAGTTTAAAATAAAGAAGCTTTTGTTGGAAAGATTACATTTATCACATCTATCTGATACATTCCAGTTTGTAAATGTAAATAATAAATCTTCTTCTTACACCAAAGTTAGTAATTGAGTTCCGCAGGGCTCAGTGCTTGGGCCAATATGCTTTACTGTATATATATATATATATATATATATATGCTTCCATCAGGTAAAATTATTAAACAGCATGGGATACATTTTCATTGTTATGCTGATGACACACAATTATATTCGTCCATTAAACCCAATGAATCCAATCAGCTACTTAGACTGCAAGCATGTCTTAAAGACATAAAAACCTGGATGACCCTTAATTTTCTCCTATTGAACACAGACAAGACTGAGGTTTTGGTTTTTGGACCTGAGCACCTTAGGAATTACATTTTCAGTCTTCCTCCCTCCTTAGATGGCATTAATCTGTCCTCCTGCTCTAATGTTAAAAATCTTGGTGTTATTTTTGATCAGGACATGTCTTTTATCCCCCACATTAAAACCGTTACTAGAACTGCCTTATTCAACCTGCATAATATCATTAAAATTAGAAACATCTTATCTAAAAATGATGCAGAAAAACTGGTCCATGCATTTGTCCCGTCTAGACTGGACGATTGCAATGGTTTATTATCTGGATGTCCAAATACTTCTTTAAAACGTCTTCAGTTGATCCAAAATGCTGCTGCCAGAGTCTTAACTGGAGTTAGTAGGAGAGATCACATTTCTCCAGTTTTAGCTTCTCTCCATTGGCTCCCTGTCAAATCCAGAATAGAATTCAAAATCTTACTTCTAACCTACAAAGCTCTCAACAAACTAGCTCCATCTTATATTACAAATCTTATTGTTCCATATTTTCCTAACAGAGCACTTCGTTCTCAGACTGCAGGTTTACTTGTGGTTCCTAGAATTTACAAAAACAGAATGGGAGGCAGATCCTTCCGTTATCAGGCTCCTCTCTTGTGGAACCAACTTCCAATCTCTGTCCGTGCGGCTGACACATTATCCAGTTTTAAAACTAGGCTTAAGACTTTCCTTTTTGCTAAATCCTATAGTTAGGGTCGGCTTGGGTTTCCTGAGCTGTTCCTTAGTTATGCTGCTATAGGCTTAGACTGCTGGAGGACAAACTGACCACCATTTTCACTCTGCTACTGTCTTTACTTACTCTGCTTAACCTGTTTTGGATTTGTAATTATTTTTTCTATCCTTAACATGTGTTTTTGTCTTTCAGGTTCACCTGGACCTATACCTGGACCTACCATTCTGTGTTCGTCTGTCTCTCCTTCCTGTCCTCTCAAACCAGCCGGTCAAAGCAGATGGCCGCTTGTCCTGAGCCGGGTTCTGCTGGAGGTTTCTTCCTTTTAAAAGAGAGTTTTTCCTTTCCACTGTTGCCACTGTGCTTGCTCAGGATGGGAGACTACAACGAAGCCAAGATTCAACTTGTCTGCTGCCTCCTTAGATAGAGAACTTTACTAATTGGCTTTTATGTATGTGAATGTTTCTGTAAAGTGCCCTGAGACAAATTAGTTGTGATTTGGCGCTATATAAATAAACTGAATTGAATTGAATACTTCTAAATATGCCTTCTTAGTACGTCAGTCTGTTTGTTGCCTGCTTCACTAAAAATTATTTATAGTATAAAATATTTAGTTCTGCTCCATCATTAGGATATTTAATTGAGATATCGTGACTGTGGGTTTAAATGCAATGAGTTTGGGTGAATACAGTCCTGCTTCTAATCAAGATGAACTATTCCAACTCTGGCAGTCTCATTAGGTTTATGTTACAGGAACCAGGACAAACATTTTAGCCAGTAAGTGAAATCCTCATCAACCTCAGCAATTCTTTCTGTCTGATGTAACTGAGTGAGTTTGATGTTTAAGAATAATGTTTACTTTTTGTGTAAAATATCTGCAGAAAGCTCATGTAATCAATGTTTTAAATGTGTAATAAAATGCTGAAATCTCATTTTAGTGTACATCATTATGACCACAGAAGTTATACATCTAGAAAAATGATTATATTGCATGTTTGAAAGTGACAACAGGAGGTTGGCAAATATTTATTTTCTAAAGCGTTCATGGATGAAAATGTCCAATCGACACGAGAATAAAAAAGTTATAAAAGGAAAAAGATCTGACAGAATGAAGCCTTTTCTTTATATAAATCTGGTATTACTCATCATGAGTGTGGTTATTCTACCACTAATTCTCCTGGGTTTGTGCCGCTGCTACCAAGTCAATGATGACAGATGAGATTTCCAAAAATATAAAAGAATCACATCTGCAAATATTAGAGTCTCAATTTGTGCACACACAAAAAAAGGATATTATGTGGCATATGAATGATCAATTCCATGTCCAAACTAGTCTTGGCAATTTCAGGTTTGTGGCTTTTGCTGATTTACTACAAGATGGGAGTTCTTGGCTCGGTTCTTGTGTGGAAATAATGTTCAGAATCTCTAGAAGCTTGCACTTCAGTCAGGGTTTAAGAGTTTAAGACTAAGACCATTTTCTTTCGGGAACCCTAAAAAAGGGAACCAAAGCCAGGAGCTAATACAATCAGTGAAATCCTTTTTTGGGTTGGGGTTATGTTCAGGGCTAAGGTGTAAATTAAGTTTAGGTTAGGATTAGGGCAAGGATCAAGGTTCAGCTACAGAAAGGAATAGAAATCAATACAGTATCCTAATAAAGATAGAAATACAAACTTTTATCTTTTATGTGTGTGTTTGTCTCTTAGCAAACTATCTCATGCACCATTGAATGTATTTTAAATAATGTTTATAGAGAAATAATTTATTTGGCTTACATCTGCAACTGATAAGCCTTTGAAGTAAACAAGTCAAGATGGCCGCCCCAGCTAATCAACCTTAAGCTAGGCCTATATGTCTGTTGGTAAGTAGTTGTAAAACAGCATTTGCTGAGGAGTATCCGTAATCTATTGAAACCTTCACAGGGTTTTCAGTTTTCTTGTGTGAGTCACCAAGGTTTGCAGTCTTGTCACTTGAATTATTATTATTACTATTATTATTATTATATTTATTATTATTTTTTGTTCAAATTTTTGTGTGACACATATTTTCTCACAACAGTTAGATAATTGGGGCTTTATTTAGAAACCTGCTTGGTATGACAGAAAATATCTAAGGTCCCAAATGTCTAAGTCTAAACAATACGTTAATGCTAACAAAACAAACAAACAAACAAACAAACAAAGGTCCAAATCTGCCTTTTTCATTTCAGCAGATAGGATCAATACATTTCAACATGGGGGCAGCTGCTAAAGTGGATACAAAGCAGCCCAAGGCGGTACGATGTGGATGGAGACGGGCAATGAAATAATGTGTACAGTCAAAAATACACTTTGAACCACTTTGGCATGGCTGTCTCAGAGGAGTTGACGGGGGAGAGGGCAGGCCCCAGAGGCCATTTTAGCAACAGCAAACTGTTTTTTTTTCACTATAGAGTATGCTGTTAGTGGAGAATCCGTTGTGTTTGGTGGCTCCTCAGATGGATGAAGTCCTTTGGATGAAGGACAAAACGTCTCAGCAAAAAACAAGCCATCCAGATGACCTGACTGAACATTGTTGGATTTTATACCTGGATTATTGAGCATGAACTTTGGTGAGTCAAAAATAGAGTTTTGCAAGTAAAATATTGAGGAGGAGAGAGGGGGTGTTTTTCCGTGTGCAGCCCTGCTGACAAGGGACAGTTTTTGGAGAGGAGGAAGAGAGATTAGCTTTCTCCAAGCTTGAATTCTTCATGGTGGTGAGTTCCAGGAGCTGCAAGTGGCCTACGATTCTCAGAAATCACGTCCAGCTTGTGGTTGAGCTAGGTAAACACGAATCTGAGAGCTTGAGGGACAAATTAATCCTTCACATAAGGCTGGCAGCTTTACCATGGCCGAAACTGCTGACGACGTCTTCCCAATTTGTCGATATCCAAGGTATCCACCGATTCCAAAAAGCAGAAACCCTGTTTAATTTTTTCATTCAACCTTTATTTAGACAGATTAATCCCATTGAGCCTCAGGGACTCATTTACAAGAGAGACCTGGTTATCATAAATCCAATGATGTACTCATCTTCTATGTCCTCCACGGACAGCACAGATGGCACATCATCTTCCACTCACTCTAGGAATCAATGACATACCCAGCTGCAAGGGACCATTCAGTGCATGAGGGCTCTCCAGCACCCTGTCGTCTAGCGGAAACAATGTTATCAGTTGCACTGAGGGACCAGCTGATCAAATCCATAATAATTTCCGATTCAGAAGACGTATAAAGAGAGGCTCTGAGGTTGACAGGACGAGAGCACAAAAGCCGGAGGGAGAGTAAGAGCGACCCTCTTCGTTGAAGGCAAAAGAGAGAATGAGTTGAGAATGAGATTAGTTGCCAACTAATCTCAGTTGACCTCCAGTGAGATACAACCTTTAGCAAACTCGAACATGGCTTTAGCACTTTTACTTCGAAAAAGCTGAAAAGAGCTTATAAAATGTGGTGGTAGTAGCTGAGAGTCATTCTTATGACACACTTTGACCCCTAACAGATTGCTTGATATTTTTAGTGTGAAAGGTGGTCGGTAATAAGGATTTTTAATTTGAAGGAGCACTACAAATGTTTCAACTTAGCTTTTTCAGATCTAATTGTGTTTAAGACATTAAAGGGAAAGTTTCAAACCATCTTAGCTGAAAACTTTTCTATATTATCTTACATCAAATTTGCAAGATGCTTAGCACAACATTAACTTCTAATTCTGTAATGTATCTGCTTTCATATAAAACCTTTTCTCGGATAAAAGCTTTGTTTGTCTTTTTAAAAGGTAATTTAGCGATGTAAATTTTGTTATATGAACCACTATAATGTGTTTTTCTCCCTGATGAGTAGGTCTAACATACCTGCATCGTGTAAATCAGCACTGTTTTATGACCAAGACTATTTGATTATTGGAATTATATTTATACTAAGATAATTCACACATATCCAGGAACATTTATAATGTTTATTATAGTATAATTTGTGAGTCTGCTTCAAGGCTGGAGAAAATAGAAGTTAACTGCAAGAAAAAGGCCATGCTTTGGTGGACCATTACAAAAGTTACTTTATAGAAGCTGGAATCAATCAAATCAATTGACTTTTATAATATAAGTCATTTTTAAATGAGCTCTGATTGCAGAGATACCAATAAGACCTCTGCATAATCAGAATTTTACATGCTTGATTCGTTCATTCCAAACCAACTTTGGGGGGAGTGGTGGCGCAGAGGTTAGAGAGGTGGGCTTGTGATCCGAAGATCGCTGGTTCACACCCCGGCCCTGACAACATCAAAATAAAATTGTGGGTGGGGTAGGTGAAACACCCACACTTGCCCCCACCCTCATTCGCCCCACCCTGGGCCCATGAGCAAGGCCCTTAACCCCCACCATTTGCTCCCCAAACAGGTCTCTCTTGAAAATGAGTTCTCGTGGCTCAATGAGACTAACCTGTATAAATAAAGGCTAAATGAAAAAAAAAAAAAAAAGCAAAACATGTAAACCATTCTGTTTTATCTCAGATTTTTTTTAGCTGCAGTTAGTGTTGGAGATTTGGCAGCTGAATGGTTCAGTGCCTGTCCTCATCCCCTTACCTTCCTTTAATCTGCTTGTGTACACTGAAACCACCTCAGCATAAAACCACAGAGGAGCAGGAATGATGCAGAGCCTTTAGGGTAAAAGCCACATGATCGACCTTCTAATGTGCCAGCATCAACAAAATGAAAAGTTGCAGTCACCGTCTAGATGTTGCCTAGTGATGTAAAATTTACTACACATCATCAATCAGCCGAGATGTGTCTGCTTTAGATTTGAAACCAAAAGGAATCTTGACTCAGCTGGTAAGGGAGCAAAGAATCAGTGAATGTTACATTTCTTGTGTGTGGAACACATGTGCAGGCAGGACTCGGACAACTCAGGATTTAAAGCAGGAATATGTATTTAATAAAGAAAAAGAAAAGCTGCTATGCAGCAAACTTACATGGTCTCAGGGACGACACAGAGGAAGACAGAACCATAACGTAAAACAAGACCATGCCCAGTCAACGAAGAACACAGAGATGCAGACTTATATACAGACACTAACGAACAGACAATGACAAACACCTGGGGAAGGACAACAGGTGGAGGCAGGAGCTGATTACAGGAGCTGATTACAAGAGGGACAACACAAATCCTCACAGTGAAACTGTCTTATAGTTCCTGTACCTTATGAGCCGTTAGGCTCAAGGTAAGCCATGCAGGGGTCCATTTCATATGAATCCATCTTTTACCCACTTGTTCTTTTTGAGTCACGGGAGTCACTGGTGTCCATATCCAGCAGTCACCTGTGCAAGAGGCGGGGGACACCCTGGACAGGTCTCCAGTCCATCACAGGGACACATAGAAACACACAAGACAAACAACTGTTCACTCACTCACATCTAGAGACAATTTAGAGTTACCAATCAGCCTAACATGTATGTTTTCGGTCTGTGGGAGGAAACCAGAATAACTGGAGAAAATCCATACAATCACAGACAGAACATGCAATTATCATTTTTCTGAATTACCCAATACATTTTATTTAAAAAAATGTCATACTGGTATGATAGAATGCTTTATAAACCTCACCACTTTGCATGACTGTTTAGCCGGTCGCTGTTTTCTCAGCCAAACATTGTCCGTGCTGCTCTGTAAATGTAGGTGAGGTGAGCATGGATCATATATATCATGTAATTGGTGCTGAGGCTGCTATGTCCGGCTGATCAGTATGTCTGATCAGTACTGGCAGCACAATGGCTCAGTGGTTAGCACTGTTGCCTCACAGCAAGAAGGTCCTGGGTTCAATCCCAGGTTGGACCTGGGGTCTTTCTGTGTGGAGTTTGCATGTTCTCTCCGTGCCTGTGTGGGTTTTCTCCAGGTACTCCGGTTTCCTCCCACAGACCAAAAACATGCATGTTAGACTGCCTTCAGGTTCAGGTCTCCCTTGCAAAAGAGATCTGTAATCTCAGTGGGATTTGCCTGGTTAAATAAAGGTTAAATAAAAATAAAATAAATAAATGTCTAGTCGGTCAAAAGCAGTGTTGGACCATCAGGGCCAGTAAAGACTTTGCTGCTGGTCTAAATACAATCAGAATCACAAACTTATATTTTAGTATTTTTTTTCTATCAAACAATATTATTCTGAAATGCCTGTTTTTTTATTTAATAGTTTTTCTCCTGGTTGTGCAGCTTCCTGGAGCATATGTTAATATATGTTAATAATATACAAACCGGATTCCAAAAAAGTTGGGACACTAAACAAATTGTGAATAAAAACTGAATGCAATGATGTGGAGGTGCCAACATCTAATATTTTATTCAGAATAGAACACAAATCACAGCTCAAAAGTTTAAACTGAGAGAATGTTTCATTTTAAGGGAAAAATCTGTTGTTTCCAAATTTCATGGCGTCAACAAATCCCAAAAAAGTTGGGACAAGTCCATTTTTACCACTGTGTGGCATCCCCCCTTCTTCTTACAACACTCA
This sequence comes from Nematolebias whitei, assembly GCF_014905685.2. Taxonomy (NCBI): domain Eukaryota; kingdom Metazoa; phylum Chordata; class Actinopteri; order Cyprinodontiformes; family Rivulidae; genus Nematolebias; species Nematolebias whitei. Next base: position 17,925,971 of record NC_056504.1, read on the forward strand.
ACGACGTCTGGGGACAGAGGAGACCAGTTTCTCAAGTTTAGAAATAGGAATGCTCTCCCATTGCTGCAGAATGTGGTCTGGCATTGTCGTGTTAAAAAATGCAGGGTCTTCCCTGAAAGAGATGACGTCTAGATGGGAGCATATGTTGTTCTAGAACCTGAACATAGTTCTCTGCATCAATGGTGCCTTTCCAGACATGCAAGCTGCCCATGCCACAAGCGCTCATGCAACCCCATACCATCAGTGATGCAGGCTTCTGAATGGAGCGTTGATAACAACTTGGGCTATCCTTGTCCTCTCTGGTCCGGATGACATGGCGTCCCAGTGTTCCATAAAGAACTTCAAATTGTGACTCATCTGACCACAGAACAGTCTTCCATTTTGCCACACTCCATTTTAAATGACCCCTGGCCCAGTGCAAACGTCTGAGCTTGTGGAGCTTGCTTAGAAATGGCTTCCTCTTTGTACTGTAGAGTTTCAGCTGCCAACGGCGGATGGCACGGTGGATTTGTTCACTGACAATGCTTTCTGGAAGTATTCCTGAGCCCATTCTGTTATTTCCTTGACAGTGGCATTCCTGTTTGAGGTGCAGTGACGTTTAAGGGCCCGGAGATCACGAGCATCCAGTAGAGTTTTACAGCCTTGACCCTTACGCACAGCGATTGTTCCACATTCTCTGAATCTTTTGATGATGTTATGCACGGTTGATGATGTTAACTTAAAAGTCTGCTATTTTATGGTGGGTAACACCATTCTGGTATTGCTGCACTATCTTTCTGCGCAACAATGGTGGAATTGGTGATCCTCTTACCATCTTGGCTTCTGAGAGACACTGACACTCTGAGAAGCTCTTTTATACCCAATCATGTTGTCAATTGACCTAATTAGTGTTAATTGGTCTTCCAGCTGTTCGTTATATGCTCAATTTCCTTTTTCCAGCCACTTATTGCTACTTGTCCCACCCAACTTTTTTGGGATTTGTTGACACTGAAATTTTGAATCAACATATATTTTTCCTTTACAATGTTACATTTACTCAGATTAAACTTTTGATCTGTCATCTATGTTATATTACGAATAAAATATTGACATTTGCCATCTCCACATCATTGCATTCAGTTTTTATTCACAATTTGTTTAGTGTCCCAACTTTTCTGGAATCCGGTTTGTACAATCATATTTCAACCATCATAATAATAATAATAATAATGTCATCACAATGTCAGCACTGTATGTTTCCATACAATGGCGAAATTAGTCTCTGCATTGAACCCATCCACCACCAGGTGGTGCAGTGGGCAGCTATTGAAAGCGCCCGGGGGACATTTTGGGGATTAGACGTGCTGCCCAGAGACGCCACGTGATGTGCAGTGACTGGGGATCGAACCTGGGACTCTTGGGTCCCAAGCCGGCTGCCCTGCCTCTACACCATCTCGGCCCCAATATCATGTGTTGCAAAGCAATTTGCCTCGAGGCCTTCAAAATCAACAGTGCAGACACCTAGATTAAACAAATGTCAGTGAAACTGTTGCTTTGACCGATCAGATGTTGAGTTGGTGACAGGGGGACTTCTAGAAGGTATTAGATAACATCAGCATTTTCATGCCATTTGACTGGATGGTCAGCGAGTGTACTGGTTGGTGTTAGGAAACTTCACTTGTAGCACAAGTTAAATTTCTAGCTTAAATAACTTGCTTTTCTGTTCTTATATTGTTACTGTGAAGCAATGTTGTGGAAACCAAGAAGCCTACATAAAACTGGCTTTTAATTAATTTATAATATATATATATATATATATGCAGTGGAGAGCATCCTGTGCTCGAGCATCAATGTGTGGCATGGAG
>NC_056504.1:17928214-17941215 GCF_014905685.2 Nematolebias whitei
AGGTTTAGACAGGGAGTCCTGTTGATATATAATGTTTACAAAGCTTGGTTTGCAGTGATTAATGTGAAAATAAACAAAGGATTATAAACACAGATGTTTCCCTTTACACTGTGTTCTATGACCTGTGTCACTGCTGATGATAATCTAGCTCCTGATATTTCAGACAGAATATCACATTCAACAGGACTCCCTCTCTAAACCTTTATGAAAACAGTCCTCAGAACTGGTTTTGTCTCTTCCAGCAATGTTTGAACTGTTTCCTTGGTGTACCCAGGGTTAACCAAACTGGTGCAAGCACCAAACCTCCAGCCCGAGAGTTTGTAAACTACCAAAACCACACATGTTGGACATCTGCTGCTGAAATGCAGGCCCTGTTATGTGCTAAGCCTTAGACTGATAGAATAACTAAAACGGCCGCGATAGTTCAAAAGCTCATATGCAAATGCTTTAGAAAAAAAATCTGCAAATGGATGAAGTCTAGAGATGTTTTTGCTTCTTTTGTATGTCCCCAATGTTAGCTGCTTGCTGAAGGAGTAGCCAGTGAGTGGTGGGGCTCTCAGGACCACCACTGTGTGACATATGAGTCCTATTAAAGTTCATTCTCAAACGTTCCTTCAGGACTTGTGGCTTTACAGTCTGCTTGAAAAGGAGGATTGGTCCATTCTGAATTGATTTATTTTGGGCCCTAACTATTTATTAAATATAATTGACCATCAAAGTTGTCATGGAGAGAAGAGAGGGAAAGAACTGCTACACGGACCACAAAAAGGGAGCTTCATTTAAAAAGCTATTTATCTAAAAAAATGTCTTTGTTCGAAGCTGGACTAGGAGGGGAAAACAGGTCATATTTCTGCCACTTGTACAACCACACTTGGACGCTGCAGGATTAATTAAAGCCCTAGTCAGAATAAATATGATTAGTTGTCTGCAGTGACACAGTGTGCTTATAGTGCTTGAAAAATGGATTTCTTTAAATAGGTCTCTTCCCACATTCATTAGATGTGAGGTCATGAGACCATTCGATCTGAGTGCGACAGAGAAAGACTGTTTCGTTTAACAACGAGCTGAAACCGATCCCAACTGATTCTCATGGATCTTAGGAGCACAGAGCGTCACAGCCATGGTGGTCTCATCACTTTTATCTGTCTAAAACAAAGTCTAGTGTGTCTGGTGTCTTTTAAAGAGGGGGCAGATGTTACAGACACTAGAAAAACAACTACTGGCTTCTTTCAAAATCTCTTTTCTGACAGTTTTAAGACAGTTCCTCTTCTGCTTTATGTCTTTACGCTAAAGGATAGTAGCCAATATTCAAACTTATTAAGGGGAACATGATATTTTGGAGACTAGATGAGAGTGTTCCTCAACGATTACATCAGAAAGTCTTCAACCCTCCATCCCTACAAGATAAACTCAGGCTTGAGGGTTGATTATTATCGTTACTGTTTAGCTGTGTGTGTGTGTTTTTTTTAATCAAATCATCTAAGAACTACGGTGGCCCTAAGGTGTAGATGAACAATGTTGGAAAAAACAGAATTATATAAAAAAAAAAAAAAACACAACAAAAACACAACATTTGAAAAAACTGAATTAAATTAAGCCAAAGTGGAAGTGGCCGGAGTTACATATAAAAAAACTGAATCAAGTTTGAAAAAACAGAATTACATTTGAAAAAAATGGAGTCACATAGAAAAGACGGAATCACATTTGATAAAACGGAATCATATTTGAAAAAACAAAATAACGTTTCATAAAACGGAATCATGTTTGAAAAAAAAAAAAAAACGTAATTACATTAAGACAAACCGGAAGTGTTGTTATTTTTATTTTTTTGTGCATTTTTTTTACTTTATTAACAACATAAAACAGAACAACAAAACAATGTACAGTACACACACAATGGAAGTACAGTTAGCAGGCTAGCTTTTAGCCTGGGTGAGTGGTAGCACAGAGGTTAGAAGACGGGCCTGCGGTCGGAAAGTTGCAGGCTCAACTCCTAGTACCATCAACATCAAAATGTGGGTGGAAAAGGTGAAACACCCACACCTGCCTCCACCCTTATTCACCTCACTCTGGGCCCTTGAGCAAGGCCCTTAACCCCCACCATTTGATTCCTAAACAGGTCTCTCTTGAAAATGAGTTCTCATGACTCAATGAGACTACCTGGATAAATAAAAGATAAATGAAAAAAAAAAAAAGGCCTGCAGAAATGGAGAACTATGTTTTGTTCAAGCTCTAACCCTAACCCTAATCCTGCCGTGTTTTTCCAGTGTCATATCTTCTTCTTTAAGTTGGAACAATTCCCAATAATCCTGTTTTTTCAAATGTGATTATGTTTTTTAAATGTGATTCCGGCCACTCCCACTTCCGCTTGGGCTTAATGTAATTGTTTTTTCAAATGTATTTCTGTTTTTTTCAAATGTAATCCTGTTTTTTCAAAGGTAATCCTTTTTTTTTTTCAAATGTTGTTCATTTACACCTTATGGCCACTGTAAAGAACCAATTAGTTATTTTCTTGGCATTACATCACTGTCCTGTGCCCTCATAGTTCGGGAGCTTTGTGCAAAACAAACAAATAGTTTCTTCTCACACTTGGTAAGGTGGTACAGTTGGTAGAACTGACACCTCGAAGTGAGGTTGCTGGATCAAATCCTAGACCTGGGACCATTCTGGGTGGAGTTTGCATGTTCTCTCTGTGCATGTGTGGGTTTTCTCCAGGTACTACGGTTTCCTCCCACAGACCAAAAACATGCATGTTAGTCTGATTGGTAACTCTAAATTGTCTAGGTAAGAGTGAGAGAGTGAATGGTTGATTGTGTCACTGTGATGGACTAGTGATCTGTCCAGGGTAGATAGGAAAAAGGGGTAAAGATAATGGAAGGAAGGATATTACTCCTCACGTTAGCAGCTTTGTTGTTATGGAAATATTTAACTATCACCACCACCAAAAGGCAAACAATAATGGTTTTAACCTTTGCATGGGTATGTGTGTGGTTGTGTGAATGTGTGTTTCTAAAATATTTTGTCAACCACCTGAGAAAATATTAATGTAACTTGCAAAAAAATAATAATTCAATCATCATCTCCAACTAAGAATCTTGATTGAATATGGCTGCCACAACCAATTGACCTTAATAGGGTCTCCGAATATTTGAATTTTAGCCTTGATATTTCCCAATTCTAATAAATGTTGTTGTTTCTGACACATGAAAATGCATCAAAAATGGCATATGTTTGTTACATTTTTCATCTAAGGAAGTCATCTTTTTTTGACTGGTGCAATGCATTCTGGGGCAATGGCATACATGAAATTCAGTTGAGACAAACACAAGGAGTCAAGCGTAATAAGTTTCAGTGTATAATCAAATTAAGCCTTGGTCCTTTTTCTGTTAAGCATAATATATGGGTCAAAACGATGAAAGGTTATCAACTTGTGATGTTTAGTATGTTAGCTTTGAAGCTAATGTGAAAGTTAAAAGGGTAAAGCTGAGGTCGGCCCTCCAAGAAGCAGCTCTGCTGTATAAAAACATTTATTTTACAGTTTTGTTTTAGTAACTGAAGCAAATGTCTATCAAATAATGACCTATTATTCTAACTTTAGTAAACTAAAATGACTGTAGTTTAGTCGGGTTTAGAGATATTTAACTACAATCTGATGTGACAAGAGCTGAGTCATTCACAACACATAATCTGACTGGGAAATATTTTGATACTGCATGAATTTGAGTATTATATTATTTTTAAAGTATAACCAAAAGGTAGACTAGTCCTATTGTAAAAAATATTTTAGCTTAAAACTCTAGTATGAAATGCAGCTAGAATATATGCATTCCTTTAAGGAATAATAGATTTTGAATTTAGTGTACTTAAAAAATATATTTTGAAGATGTTCAATTCAATTCAAAAATACTTTATTAATCTCAAAGGGAAATTATTTGTTGTTGTAGCTTGTTATCCTCATTTCATTAAGAGATGTTATAGATACTGATGGTTGTAGACAGGAAAGATCTCTTGTAAAGGTCCATCCCACAGTGGATCCTAAGAAACTGGCTGCAGATGCCGTCCGATCCGTCCATCCAGACTCAGCTGGCCTCTTGGTTCCCCCGGGCTGTAGGACCGCCCGAATGCCTGGCCAGAACTCCTCCCAGAGCGATGGACACCTCCTCCCAGCAGTCTGCTGAGCTCCTCGTCACTGTGGACAGCCAACTGTAGGTGCCGAGGGACGATCCTGTTCTTCCACTGACATGAGCCGTGTTTCCTGCTAGTTCCAGGTTCTCAGTGGTCAGGCACTCAAGCACAGTTGGCAGGTAGATGAGAATGCGTCCACAGAACATCCTTTTCAACTCATTTGAGATTTGGGGCTGTAGATGAGATATTATTTGAGCTTTGAGATGTTAATCAGCTGCTGTTGGTTGTAGAAAATGGCATTGTTGCCATGGTTACACATCATAGCAAATGTCCAAAACTAAAAAAGTTTCAGTAAAAATCCTTCCAGCTGCACAGCATCAGATACCAGAGGAAGCAATCATCCAAAAAATGTTACTTACATCCAGAAAAAGAAGAATTAAAGTTTCCAAAAGCAAAATCTCAGAATGAAAGTAACAGAGCTGCTCCAACATGCAGCCACCTTGAGCGGCGCAATTCTAGAACAATTCAATTCAATTTTCAATTCAGTTTATTTATATAGCGCCAAATCACAACAAAGTTGTCTCAAGGCACTTTACAGGAACATTCACATACATAAAAGCCAATTAGTAAAGCTCTCTATCTAAGGAATCCAGCAGACAAGTTGAATCTTGGCTTTGTTGCAGTCTCCCATCCTGAGCAAGCACAGTGGCAACAGTGGAAAGGAAAAACTCCCATTTAAAAGGAAGAAACCTCCAGCAGAACCAGGCTCAGGACAAGCGGCCATCTGCTTTGACCGGCTGGTTTGAGAGGACAGGAAGGAGAGACAGACGAACACAGAATGGTAGGTCCAGGTGTAGGTCCAGGTGTATCTGAAAGACAGTTCAGTGGTTTGAAGTTAGGAAACTAAAGTGGGATTCAATCAGGTTAGGTCCTAACCGTTAGGAAGTTTCTAAAATGAATAAACATAATACAAGATTTGAAAATTTAACAAAACATTTTCAAAATAAAACCACATTATATTTTATATTATAAATGTATTTTTAGTATTAAGATACTGTAGGTAGTCCAGTGACAGATAACAGATATGTGCTAACTGCTTTATTTTAGCGCCTCTAAAATGTGGACTTCTGAGTCATAGGTTTTTTTTTTTTTTTTACTCGAAAAAAATCTCCGTCTGAGTTTTTGTTTAGCAGAAACAGTTTAGCGTTCTGTTAAACTAAATAGCTACACTGTTACTGTAGCAAAGCTAGAAGAAGGTGGCCCAAGTCTGGTCAAACATGAAGCAGTCACAGACTTATGTTTCCCTGGCAACAGAAAATTTGCTTGAACCAGATATGTCATCTAAGATATCAACAAATTTTTTTTCATATTAGATTTAATTCAGCTGGTTGGACATCACACACAGCACCGATCTTAGCTAAAAAATGAAACATGCTAAAAAGCTGAATGACTTGGACTATTTTTACATAATATATACACCCAGGAAAAAACATCACTTTGATTTCATTATACAAAACTCTTCTTATTTTTTTATTTTTTTGAAGTTTTTCTTCATCTGAGGATTCATTTGTTGATCCAAAACTCCATTCAAATGTGTCGGATGTCACATAAGAACCTGATGAAGAAAAGTTAACAGAACATTTAGTAACCTCATTTATTTCAAACCAAATAATCACATAAGTACAAAGTATAATAATAGCTATATGATGACTCAACAGAATGCAGATAATGTTTGGAGTTGAACAAACTCTGTGTTACACAAATGACTTAAAATAATCTCCCTTTTATCGCAGACTTCTATAAAAGAAAAAGGCCCCAGCTTTCTCCTCTGTGCGCTTATCTGTTAAGTGAAGCCCACAGTGCAGTGAGAAATAAAAGGACCAAGAAATACTATATCTTTAAATAGTTGTCTTCCATTAGCACTGCCTCGCCGGCTCAGAGGTAAAAATCAGTTAATGTCTTGTTTTTACGCTTTTAACTGATGAAAGCTAATGTGCCTTTTGTTCACTTTAACTCAAAGACAAGCCTAAAATAAAGCACTGTTTCTCAAACACAGATACCATTTGAAACAAGCAGAGGCAGTGAAAGAGATGAAATACATGTTACAGTTTTGGGGGTAGATGTTTATTTGGTGCCATTTCAGCCTTTTTTGATTAATAGTTTCTGGAGTTAGATACACAAAGTGTGCGTGGGAGTTCGCTGTGCTGGTTTGTCTGCTCAAACTACAAATAAACTGAGTTGAAAATGGTGCTGTTCCTCATCAGTAATAAAAGTTAAATTGTTGCTGGTGTCGTTGACAAGTTTAAGTCTCTGTCTCTTTCTTGTAAGAAGTTGTAACTTGAGAAAAGCTGATGCCCGGTTTCTTTGCATAATTGCTTTAATGCCCACTCTGTATCACACTTGAGCTGTTCCATCTTGTCGTTTCCAAAATGTCTAAAGTAACAGGAAAACATATGTGGATTCCTTGGAGTAATACGATCATCTCTTTGATTCTAATTATTTGCATTAAGGACACATGGGGACATGATCACAACATACATTTTAGATCATCTCTTACTTCATCTGATGTGGTCAAAATAAGCTGCTGCCCCTATAAAGAACTGCAGACGAAAGTCAGATTCACTGTCTCGTGATGATGAATAGCAACTGGATTCAAAATTGTTGACAGCAGGGAAGAATCAGAGTGATATATTTGTACCCATCAATATTATTTACTTCAGCACTTTTTCTTTGCCTTTTGAGTTGACAGCATCAAGCCTCGCCGTCAACACAGTAGCGAGCTGAGACTGTAATGATCTGTGTCATTGATGAAAGCTCCCTGCATAAGTGAGCTGCAAGCCATTCCTCAGAACACTGACTCAATCATTTTGAACATCTGGAACAACTATAGAATACATAAACACCATGCTAAAGTGGGGGCTGGGGTTAGTTTCCATCATCTTAAGGAATTCAAAGAAGAACGGGCAAGTTAGAAAAAAAAGGTTAGCTGAGCGTTTACATGATGGAACATAAACAAGCCTGACAGACAGGTCAGAGAAGCTCTCTGTTCTGCTGAGGAAGTCCAGTAGAGTGCTGCTGGACTCCTGCTAACAGGACTAGATTTGGTGGAAAAGGGATCTCCACTCTGGGGAGTGCATTCTTGAACTTGTGCTGGTTCTGACAACATAACAAAGTCTGATCTTAGGCCTACCCTGTGGGTGTTCTTCCCCAGTGCTTTGACCTATAGCCTTAGATGTTGCTGGGTTAGTAACGGGTTTAAAGTCAGTGTTTCTACTTGGAAAACTTCCTATATGTTGAGGGCAGCTGCCCAGGAACTTCAGTCAAATAAAGAATGGAATGAAATGAATGTTTCTTGAATGAATGCACATGACTTGGTTTGGGCAAAAGCAATAATGGTTTTGCCAGTGCATGCAGATGTTTTCTGTTTGTTTGTCTGTAGCGGTGGCAAAATATCTCAACCATTAAGTTGGATTTTTATCTAAACTGTTGAGATATTTTTTAATCTAGACTGGTCCTATGGTCATAATTCCATTATAATCCCATCTCTGAGCAGATCAAAACCATAGGATCAGTCTAGATTAAAAAATATCTTAACAACTCTCAAATTAATATTTTCATGCACATCTACAGCTGAAACTTTAGGAGTTAACCCCATTCAAGTTGGCAATCTCATTAAAAAAACAGGCTATAACTCAATCAGTTTTATAAATATTGAGCCAAATTATGGTGTGGTAGTTGTTGAGCACTACCTCCAACACATATTCAGAGAACTACACAATGAATGGTATTTTTGCTAAAATTTTGGCATTATTTTTTTTTGTCTGTTAGCAAAATATCTTGTTACCACTGAACAGATTTTAGTGAAACACAAAAATGGCTACAACTCAGTCAAGTTGTATATATTGAATAAAATTGTGTGTGATAGTAACTGAGTAATTCACAACACTTGCAGGAGTTCAAACCCGAACAGATTACATGTGTTGGTACAATATCACATGAGATCACCCACAAGGTCATTTACAAGATAAGACCAAAGCATCTTCAGTATACCACCATTTATTCTCAATTTAAGATGATTTCTGATTAAAACTCTGGCATGAAAGGCAGCAGGTGATAATCCTCCAAGGCATTCTGGTTGTGTCACTTAAACTGTCTGTCATTGTATAACAAAGTTAAATGCTTTACCTCTAACATGTAATGGAGAGATGTTCAACATGAAATAGACCCCCCCCCTCCCCCCAGGCAACACTCACTTGTCCACACAACAGAAAATCAACTGACTAATCTGTGTTGACTGCATGATATCTACACACAGATGTAGGGAGCATGCGGGATGACTGACGTTTAACTTTTTTTCCTGTAGTTGAAAAATGCTTTGTCAGGGAAGAAGTTATCACTCAGGTCCTGACGCGTTTAATGAGACATTTCAGATCCAGAGAAATGACAGTGACATAAATGATGAAAAATGTTCTGTCTCTCTGCCCTATTTGCTTGGCCTTGTCATAAAATGTTGAATGTGTGTTAGAGAAGATTCAAATTTACAATAAAAGAGTATGTTCTCCACTTTGTTGTGAACAACTGGAAATTTTTAACCTTGTCAACATTCATGATAAAACTGTGGTTGGGAATTAAAGCAGAATTAGATTTTGTTCTGATAGCATACTTTTAATAAGAATGCAACACAACACATTTATAATGTACTAGAAATTCATAATTTACCCATAGACTGCCAACAAATTCAAAAACAATTCTTGATGAAAAACAATTTAAAGTCTGTGATTGTCTATCAGTACTGAAAAACAAGATTTAAAACACCCAAAGAGTGAAAAAATAAGATTAAGCATCATTCATTAAGCCAAAATCTGCTTATGATTCAATTGTGTAAGTTACAGCATTTTTTTTTCTACAAAGCTTGTATGTCTTAGAACAAATATCAGAGGTCTTATTTGTCCCACCAGTGACCAAGGTGATGTCTTAAACTAAGATATCCACCTTCTTCCTGGACCATATGCTTATGGCCCAATGGTTAAATCATGTCCTCCAGTTCTGTATCCTAATGGATGTGAGTCATTACAGCATTCAGGCATTGCTCCTTCTTGCTAAAAACTGGCTTCTGTCTCACTTTTGTACAAGTCAATCCAGATTCAGAGTACTCTACAGTACATAGACTGCCCTCATTAAAATATCAACAATCTACTCACTGAGGCAGGCTTTGGACACATCAGTTTACTCATTCTCTTTGACCTCCTACATTCAACACCATCTCTCACATCCTTCTTGACTGGATGTCTCTCTATGGTACAGAGCCGTTGCAGCTCTCTTCTGTTTCCAGGCTTGTCAGGCTGGAAGCAGTTTGTCAATAGAGGTGACTCTCACTCCTCTTCAGATCCAGTAAATCAAGGGGTACCTCAAGTCTCTGTTCTTAGCTTCTCCTATTTGTCATTTATAATACATGATCAAAGTCAAATGATGGATTATGGTCATTCCACTTTTATGCTGATGACACTCAAATCCTTGTCAGCACCATTACATCTACTATTTCCTCCCTCTCACCCAGGTCAACTACCTGCAAAATATTAAACCTTGGATATCTTCAAACCTACTTGAACTAAAGCAACAATAAACTCAACAGTGGCAAACTGACCTCCTTTTAGTTGCCTCAAGGATTCTACACATGGAAATTTGAGACATCTAGATATGGAAGAATGTTCAACCTGACCATCCTCTGAGTTTCAGAACCTTGGTATTATCTTGGACTCCACTCTGTCCTTTGTATCACACATATTTGTTACGACATCTGATTTTTTTTCCACCTCATAAACATCAAGACTCTATCCATCCTTTCCTGACAAAGCAGCGAAACCCTTACCACTGGTAGTTTTGGGGCTCTGAGCCCGACTCCGCTCGCATTAAATGTGTAAATTATATCTTAGCGTATATCTTAGATCTTTTGGCATACCATTGGGTGTTAGTTTAGCATATCTTAGTTGACATCTTAGATACTTATTTACCATTTCTTTTTACACTTTATATTTGTTGCCATTGTTGGCTGTAACAGGACCCTGTGTACACAATTTCATTCCACCTCATGTACCACATGCAATGTGAATGACAATAAAGAACCTTGAATCCTTGAAGAGTATTTAAAGGAGTACGAGAAAAACACAAGGGAAATCGAGATATGGCATGAAAACCAATAATGCACTGCTAATGGGCACATGAGAATAGATTGAGCATATAACATGGCTGATGAGGAAGTGGGCTGAATAAAGTGAGAGTGTGCATGGCAGTCTGTCTGAATGTAGCAGAAAACTGACTGAGGAGGGATGAATGTTGGCACAGAGGAAACACAAGGGCTGCTCAAATGAAAACATCCAAACACAAGAATAACAAAACATAAATAAGCTTAATAATAAAGCACAAAATACTAAAAACATCCAACCATCCATTATCTTTACCTGCTTTTTCCTTCTCGGGCCATGGGGGTCACTGGTGCCCATATCCAGCCATCACTGGGTGAATGGCAGGGGACACCCTGGACAGGTCTCCAGTCCACCACAGGGACACATAGAGACACATGAGACAAACAACCATTCACTCTATAACAAACTAAGAAAATACACAGATCCTGACACTACCATTCATAAAAAAATGCATGACACACTACCTCACAAGTAACAAGTCTTAAAATAGCAAATTACATACTTTTTGTATTTAATGAGTTGGGCTGAGCGAGAAATAAATAAATAAATAAATAAATAAACAAATAAATAAATAAATGAATACATAAATAAATAAAAGTCACCTCCTCCCTGAAAGTCATATTACTGACTTTCTGATGATTCCTTTAAGTGAAACTTCTCAATTCATATTACACTTTTCCAAAATCCATAACACACTCAGTATGCAGCTAAGATCTTAAATGCAAACAATCTTCTGTGGCAGATGAGAGGAAACGGTGAAGATGGGAAACAGATGTGATGAGAGTTAAGTTTTGTTTGATGAGGTGGTTGACAACAGCATTGTAGCTTGAAGTCATTTTCTCTTCCTCTCCCATTTCACAAAAAATGCAATAAGTTATGAGTTTTAAAAGACTGTTTATATTTGAGATTCAGTTTTTATGCATTCTCATGTGGGAACATCCAAAAACCATGTGAGCACTGAATACTTTAAATTACTCTAAAATTAATTACATTTGAAATGCTTTTTTTTTTCTCAAGATAGTATGTTAGTTTTATTTAATGTATGACAATAAAAAGTGCAACATTGTAAAATCAGTGTAATATGAGTGACAATGTTAAATATAAAAAAAACTTGTTTCTAAATTTATTTGAACCCTTGACAGCACTGATCAACACTCCAATGGTATCATTTCCAGCAGATGTTTCCCAGCACCTTGTCCAAAAGTCTCTGATTTACTGTGTGAACAGAACGAAAATAGAAAATTTGTTACATATAGCGAGCAAGTGGACTTCAATCTGTCAGTTTCAGTCTTTTTTATTTTCAAGGTTTTAGAAGCACGTTCTTTTGATCATATCAGCACCAGGATTTTTTTTTTTAGTTATGAGGTATTTTTCTTTGCACACCTTTTTTATATGAATGTACTTTGTAGAAATTCAGACAGATTTAGAGCCAATAATTATTTTTTTACACTTTAAAATCTTACTTTCATTCTTTACGTCCTTTATGACGAATGATCTGTATGTTTGAATTACATTATGGATCTTTTAGTTTTATTGTCTTTGATTTCAGGCCGTTTGCTATGTTTGTTGTGAACTTTGAAGAGCTCAGAGGATTATTTAACCAAATAGAGCATAAAAGATCAATGTCTCCTCAGCAGTGATCTCAGTTTAAACAAAAATCCAAGTACATTTATGTTGCTAGTTTCCCATAATTCCACTGGTGAGCCCCTGGCTGTCAGTGCAAAGACACAAAATGGATAAATGAGAAGGAGAAATGGGTTATAATCATGGTCTTACAAAAACATGGAGATGCTACTGATTATATTTTTAAAATCATGATTTAATAATATCATAATTCATCATAATCATAATTATTTCATTTAAAAACTTCAGGTCTCTCTTGTAAATGAGTCCCAGAGGCTCAGTGGGATTAACCTGTATAAATAAAGGGTGAATTAATGAAAAAAAAAGAACCCATAAAACTAGTTGGGGTACTGGAGAAGCAAGTCCGATTATTTGTCGAACCTCAGATCCAGGAGAAACAATGCAGGTTCTGTTCGGGCCGTGGAACACTGGATCAGCTCTTTACCCTCACTAGGGTCCTCAAGGGGTCATGTGAGTTTGCCGACCCAGTCTACATGTGTTTTGTGGACTTGGAGAAGACATTACACCGTGTTCCTCGGGGTAAACTGTGGGGGGTGCTCCGTGAGTATGAGATTGGGGCCCGTTGTTACGGGCCGTTTGGTCCTTATACAAGCGGTGTGAGAGTTTGGTTTGCATTGCTGGTAGTAAGTCGGACCCCTTCAGGGTGGGAGTTGGACTCTGCCAGGGATGCCCATTGTCACGGATTCTGTTCATAACTTTTATGGACAGAATTTCTCAGTGCAGCCAGGGGGCGGAGGGTTTCCGGTTCGGTGGCCTCAGGATTCCATCGCTGCTCTTTACAGATGATGTGGTCCTGTTGGCATCATCGTGCCGTGATCTTCAACTCTCACTGGAACGGTTTGCAGTCGAGTGTGAAGCAGCTGGGATGAGAATCAGCACCTCCAGATCTGAGACCATGGTCCTGAACTGTAAAAGGGTGGATTTCTCTCTTCAGGTCAAGGGTGAGGTTCTGCCTCAAGTGGAGGAGTTCAAGTATGTCGGAATTTTGTTCACGAGTGAGGGAAGAATGGAGCATGAGATTGACAGATG
>NC_056504.1:17941315-18003511 GCF_014905685.2 Nematolebias whitei
ATATATATATATATATATATATATAGAACGATATAGTATTCATTCAACATTTATTTAGACAGTAAACATATATGGTGGCATCCATCTTGGATTTCGATGTGACAACCCAATTATTTTAAAGGAACCTTTCTCATGCCTAGATGTAGCCCCACACTTTAGTTTGTACCTCACCTTTTTTTCCAAGTTATAATGCTTAAAACAATGATGGACAGCAGGATGGACAAACAGGGAGGTACTGTATTTCAAATTCCTTTCTTCACTCTGCAACGGGGGAAAAAATTAATGTAAATAACCATGTAATGGCAAATGGACTGCAGTGTAAAGGTTTATAATTTAACACTTGCAAGAACTCCAGTGGAGTTGTTTCAAGATGGTAAGAACTGACTTTAGTTTTAGCTGCATTTAGATTAGCTGTTTGTTTATCAGTCTGTTTGGATGGAAACTTTATTTCTCTGAACTGAAGTCATCCAAAAAGCTATCAACAACAACCAAGATATTATTTAATTATAAATTTACACAGAAACTCACTTCACATTTTTTGAAAAAATAAAATAAAATAATAATAATAATAATAATAATAATAATAATAATGTGTGGAACAGCTGGTAGCATCCTGTAACTAACATTCACAATGCAGTCCAAAATATCTGTCTAAGCACACTGCCTCTGACAAACAAGAAGGATTTAATTGATGCATGTTAGCAGGTTGTATAAATGTGTAAAAACAAAAAAGAAATGTGCTATTTCTAGTCTAAAAATGGTTGGAGAAAATAAAATCTTAACATTTTTATTCACTGAGCAACAACTACAAATTAAAATGATCAGGAAATGTATGGTGGGACAATCATTGAGACCAAAATGACAGAAAATATGACAGAGAAAGTTTTAAGCTCTGAACCACATACATTTGATTTCTAATAGTATTATTTTAAAAAATGGACTTAAACTGGCCTTCTGAGCATTCTGTTTTAGGTCAAAGTCGCCATGTTTGTGGAAAATATGGCTTTTTCTTTCAGCTGAACATGGAGATTGGACTTGAACCGATCTCATTCAGTTCTCATCAGTTTAAACTCCTGTCCTCAGTTGCTTTGAAGTGTTTGGAGCACATTGCCGTTGTCAAAATGAAACAGTCTCTCTGGTGTTGCTGAAACATCTGAGGCCAGATGGTGAGTGTGTTGATGTTGCCCAGGCAGGCTTACTGGTGCAAGGTGATGTGATTCCCCAGAGCTTAACACCAGCATGACTCTGCTTCCTGTGTCAGCACCTAAGACCTTGGTAGTCAGCATCTGTTCCTGTTTACCATCTGCACTCACAGGCTTACACTGGTTATATGACCATGTCTGCTACCATCCCAGCAGTGGACAATGGGGTTTTATAATTAAATGTGTAGCATTCCTTTAAGGAACACTTATCACGCACCTCCTTTCATGCCAGAGTTTGAAGCAAAAAAACATATAAGGATGAGGCTGGAATTATGAGGCCTACATCCAGTGCTGGTTGTGGTGGGAGCACTGTGCTGCGTTGCGGTCCCCCGGGCCGTTGGAGCTGATTCTGCAGCAGGAGCTTCCTTCTATGGTGATGACTTCATACAGCTTAAGGCTACGGAGTCATCGGACCATAACATGCACCGTGTTCGCTTTGGAACCTCCATCACCAACAGCCTGCTGTTTCTCACTGCTGACCAGACCCACTATTTCCTACTGGAGCCACTGGTTGCCTGCAGAATTATGCTGCTAACAAGACCATGCAGATAGCAAGGCCATACTGCTGGCAGTACCATGCTGCTAACAGCACCACATTCCTAACAGTGCCGGGCTGCTGGCTGGACCACACTGTTGACAAAAAACCCATGCATGTACAGAAAGAACATGCAAACTTCACCCAGAAAGGTCCCGGGCCGAGAGTTGAACTGGGGTGACCTGCTCACTGAGAGGCGGCAGCTTTACCAACGCTCCACCGTGCTGCTATTGAATCCACAGGCAAAAAAACCCATAGACCATGGCAGTTGTTGCACATACCCAAAGTGAATGTAGCAGAAGCAGAGTGATGAGAGAAGAAAAACGAGTTATCCGTCCAGTTAGTTTGTCCCTACAACAGACAGCATCGACAAAATCCTCTACTTGCTAACCTGTTCGGCTCCCTCAGGTTTTTGTCCTCCTCGTTCACTCTTTAAGGCTTTGAAGGCTGCACAGAAGTCTGTTGGAGTCAGCCTCCCCACCATCACAGACATCTACACCTCCAGATGCAGGAAGAAGGCCACCTGCATCATGAAGGACCCCACTCACCCAGCACATACACTTTTTGCCACGCTCCCCTTAGGCAGGATGTTGAGGACCATTAAGTGTAGAACCACTAGACAGAGGAACAGCTTCAACCCTGAGCTCAGGACAAGCGGCCATCTGCTTTGACCAGCTGATTTGAGAGGACAGGAAGGAGAGACAGACAAACACAGAATGGTAGGTCCAGATATAGGTCCAGGTGTATCTGAAAGACAAAAAATAAATAAATCCACATGTTAAGGATCGAAAAAATAATAAGATAGAAAAAATAATGAAACTTTATCAAAATTAAACACTTCACTTTCTTTTACAAATGTATATCCATATGTAAAAAAAAGTGAAGTGTTTGAACAAACATTCCACAAATATTTCCTGTTTTACTTATAAATTAACAAATTACACTTCACATTGTCAATAGCATTTCAACTTCATACATGAAATTCCAAAATGCAAAATCAATAATTTAATATTTTAATCCCTTTTATCCCTATTTATTCTACTGACAAACTTTATAAATGACATTTTAACACCATCCATCCATCCATTCAACCGTTATCTTTACCCGCTTCTTCTTTTCTGGGTCACAGGTGTTGCCGGTGCCCATACCCAGCAGTCACTGAGAGGTGGGGGACACTCTGGGCAGGTTGCAAGTCCAGCACATGACCACAAACGAGAAAAACAACTATAAAAGTAAATCACTGACTGAGCAGACCTGAGGGGGCTGCAGAGATGATGTCCATGGCCCTAAAATGTCTCTTTCTGTTAGTTTGACCTGATATATTTTACTGCAGGTCTGTGTGCTGATGAGTCGGAGGCAGCAGTCTGTCCTTGACTTTGGGGACTCTGTCAGGTCTGATTAACTCTTTCATGTTAGCCAGTCTCATAGTAAGAATCTCCAAAGGCCAAATATGGCAGCTGTGCTTTCAGTGGCACCACCTGGACAACGTTATCACTGATTTCATGACCTCTGCCTCAAACTGCTTTTGAGACATGGAGCCCAGCTGCTATGTTTAGGACAGGATGGTATTTTTATTATTACCACCCGCCTCTGAAGGCCTAGTGGCTAGAGTCTTTTTGCCCATGTTTGTGTTTGTCTTTGGTGTTAGCAAAATATCTCATTAAACTTTTAGACAGTAATCACCTGTTGAACAAATTCAGCTGATTAACTTTTGGAGGTGACTGCGTTCAAGATAGCCACCATTGATGGTGGCTATCTTGAACGCAAACATAACTATCACTTGCTCAAGTTTGCAGATAATTTAAGGCTTAACTTAAGTGGTAGGAACAGAGAGTTATTCCACAACACTTAGATATTCTGGAAGTATTCTACTCAGATGGCAGGGTCGGCCATCTTGAATTAAAATTTGGTCAAGACAGGTGACAGATGATATGCATACCTTTAGTACACTAGGCCTTAAAGTTTATACCATAAGTTGTTCTAAGTGGGGTTTTTTTTCTTAGTTTTGAAGGCACAATAAAGTCAAAGAAAAGCATAATTCTTCAGGAGCTAAAGCACCACATGTGTGAAAAACTCTTTGGAGAGGTTTAAGGCTTAGTCAGAGAAGATTTACAGCTCTTACTTCATCAGGGTTTGTACATGAGCCTTCAGGTCAAGTCAGCTCCTACATCAGCCTGCAGCCACATCTGCTGAGCACTCACATGGGAACCAAGACTGCACAGAGCAAAGACAACTAAATTAGACCCTGCAGATAGCGGTGGAGAGATTTTCCTCCCAGAATCAGTGGGGAAATGAGGAGTCAGAGAATCAAACAGAGCAGATTAGTGGTCCAGAAGCCAGTGTGGCTGGGGAAAATGTGCCTTCTGATGATAATGAGCCTAACATGCGCTGCGGCCTCACTGCGTGATGCTGCAGCAAAGATATTGACTAAGGCAGCCAGTAACCAAAGCTATATTCAACAGGAGTTGTGTTGTTGCCGCTGCTTGAGCTCCAAGTATTTCTTTCTCTGATTTTCTCCCCCACCAAACGGGTTCCTGTCCTAAACCAGAGCCAGTGCTTGTTTAGCACTAGCGCCTTCTCTTCCCACCACCGTATGCTCTGGCTCTAGCACTGACACAAATCTGGTGCTAATGCAGCACCAACTCTTGGCTGAACCAGACGGTGCTGCCATCTCCTCAGTACAGAAAATAGCTTTTGGTTGTCCCAAAAGTCGCTCGAAATATAGTTAAGACCACAAATATTATTTATTCAGTCTTTTTTTCCCCTCTCTTTATCTGGATTTGGAACAGGAAAGTGTGATCCAAAAGAGACATCCTGAGTTAATTTAGTGAGGTGATTTATTTTAGACATTAAAAACAAAACATTTCCATCCTGCTCTGATTGTAAGCCAAGGCCTGATCGGCAATCAGTGCATGATTCATTTACAGTCTGAACATGGAGGGGTGAGCTGCTCTTGCTCTGACTGCAGCTGGGAGGGACACTGAGCAAAGACTAAGCCCCTGTGAGTGCTTTAGGATGCGGGAGAGGCCCACAGCAACAGCTGCTGCTCATTGAGAAGAGTAAGAATGACACGTGCTTTCTTATCAAAGTCTTCAAAAGTCTCCAACAACGGCAGGAAAAGTAGCTGGATTTGTTGTTAGTTGCTTTTGAAAACAAGTGGTACGCTGATGTCCTCCTTGTCTGAAAGATTTGAATAGTGAACGTTTGTAGTTTGTAGCGTTTTTCTAGATTTGAATTGAACAGGGTTTGCAACGGAACTGTAATGTTTATGAGACAAGATAATCAAGTGTGTAGGAGATTCACTGTGTATAAGAACAGAGGTTTATTTTCTTGCTTGTCTGAGGCAGTGCAGAATGATGAATCCTGGCGAGAGGAGGGAGCAATTTTATCCACGACCAGGTGCAATAAATGTAAGTTGGCACATTGCACAGTTTTTAAGTTATCCAACTCATAAGAAGGACAGACGTATATGGGGGCAGCCATATTGGATTTTAATGTGGCAACCTAATTTTCAAAATGAAATACTCTTTTGCCTAGATGTAGCCACACATGAAAATGGAAGTTCGTACCTCAGTTTTTCAAGTTACTATGCTCACAAAATGCACGGATGGATGAAGGGTATTTCCAATTCCCCCTCTTCGCTCCCCAACTGGGGTCAATACAGGGACACTGAAGGGAGATAGTTGCTAAATATAGCTACAAAGTTGGCAACACTGTGTTTAGAGTAAAGAACCACTATCAGATTAAGAGCAGGGTGTGGGCTCATGGAGACCAAGAACCAGTGAAAATGTTGTGAGTGCCATGCTTAAAAATATGCAGTGCTCATATACAGCGTTGTATATGACTCTCAGCTACAACCATATAATATGATACTTTTTCTGTAAAACTAACTAAACATATGGCCCAGTTCTACAGGGATTCTGAATACAACAGAGGGAGAATCAATTATTTACAGGAAGAGACATTTATAATGACAAAATGACTTGGCTCTGAGTCAGCTCTTTGGTTGTGGAAAACATGCTTGGTTGCTTTTGGGAGCTGCACAGCTGGAGAGAGGAAACTCTGCAGAGAGTGGTGAAGGCTGCACAGAAGTCTGTTGGAGTCAGCCTCCCCACCTTCACAGTCATCTACACCTCCAGATGCAGGAAGAGGGCCACCTGCATCATGAAGGACTCCACTCACCCAGCACACACACTTGTTGCCCCACTCCCCTCAGGAAGGAGGTTAAGGAGCATTAAGTGTAGAACCACTAGACTGAGGAACAGCTTCTACCCTGAGGCTGTTAGACCCATAAATACAGTAAATCACTGTAAGGGGCAAAAAAGAGAAGAAAAAAAAAATCACTGTAATGCTACTTTAATAGAATATTTGACACTTTATCTGTGCTGCTGATTATCCGTGCTGCTGATTTCTTGCCTTTAAGCTGCTGTGTTCATACCCTTCTGCTCACAACAGACTCATGTTCAGGCTTCTGTTTAATACACTAATATTATTTTATATTATTGTTCTTTAGTGTATATCTTAGATCAATGTGTACTGTTTTCTTTGTTTTAAACTTTATATTTTTGCTACATTTGGGTGTAACTGGGACCTTGAGTACACAATTTTGTTCCACCTCATGTACTACATGTGATGCAAATGACAATAAAGAACCTTAAACCTTTGGTGAAAATGTCAACTGATGGCACGTAGCTTTGCTTAGCTCTGCATAACATAGCATAACTTCGCTCCATGTAAACCACCATTGGGGGCCGAGATGGTTAGAGGTACGGCAGCTGACTTGAGACCAGCTGCAGGGCCAACACCCCGCCATGCCCACATGTCATGGTGTCCTTGAGCAAAACGTTGGTTACGTACTGTAACCCCAGATTCTATGAGTATAGGCACAGCCCTTTAAAGCTATCGCTAGTGGGTTTATCCCTTCACGTGTAGCGCAGCACTGAAAACTTTAGTCCACGCCCACCTACTGTGTGGGCCTCACCCCAAGTTCGTATAAATTACAGTGAGACCGGGTAATCGGCTCCCAAATTGCTTTTTTTCTTCAGCCATTTAGGAACCAGTGAGGCCCAGAGCTTAAAGGACTGCACCTATACTCATAGAATCTGGAGTTACAATATGAAACCAACGTTCTATTTCGTATAGGCTTCACCCTTTAAGGCTATTGCTAGTGGGTTAAAGGCGAAGCAGGATGTAGTGTATGCCTCACTGGGTCCACACAGACACAACCTTGAAGCACCTGCTTGCACAAAAAAACCCATTTCATCGCTCAGCCTTCTGTGTGCGTAATTACGCGCTGTGTAATTGCGTACTCCATGCGCAGGAGCGCACTGGAGAAAAGCTCTCTGGTGAGGAAAAGAGACTGCGATAGCAGACCTGCTTCTGTGAATAGAAATAAGAGGATACGAATTGAAACAGTGTAACGATAAACAGAGCAGACCAACAGCTCCTCAGGATGAACCGGTTAATAACAATAAAATCAGCAGTCATGAACTTGTGACTGATAATAAATTTCTCACACTGCGACTGCATGCAGGCAGGTATGAGCTCAAAAGTGAAGCTCCATGAAACAAATAATAATCATTCTGTCAGAACCCTGAGAACAGAATGGTTCATGGAGAAAGTAGAAGCATCACGTAGATCAAATGAATAATTGAACATGGCGATGACCAGGCAGCCGCCATACAAAAATCCTCCACTGTCATCCCTCCTTGCAGAGCCATTTAGGATGAAAACCTTCTGGTGGAATGTGCTCTGAGATTCTCTGAGGGTCCAGCCCAGATGAACTGTATGCTTCAGAAATAGCCTAACACAAACAGTGTGAGAGGCGCTGGGTGGATAGAGGGTGTCCTGAAGAGCTGTCCCTGTAATGCACAAACAGACCCTGAGAACGGCACAGTGCAGCCATGTGTGCCACGTAACACTAAAACGCACGCACGAGACAGAGGAGGTGAGATGTTGCTTCCTCTTCAGAATTATGAGGAGGAGGGTAAAACCCATCCAAGGTTATCACTCTCAATCTGAATGAGCTTGTGATGCTTTTTAGAGCAGGGTTAAAATGCAGTACAGCTGAGATGCCGTCAGCTTGAATTCTGAGACATGAGGGAGTAACAGAGAGAGCAGACAATCACTCACTCTCTTTGCCGACGTCAGAGCTAACAGCAGGTCTGTTTTTAATGACGGAAATTTAAGTGAAACCTGATCTAAAGGCTCAAAAGGAGCTTTGATCAGAGACTGCAGGACCATCATTAAGATTCCACCGTGGAGCTAGTGGACGTGACACAGGTCTGTACACCTTTCAGAAAATGCTTCATCAGCGGGTGGTTAAGAACTGTTCTGTCATTGAGAAACCTCATGATAGGAAGAAATAGCTGCAGGATAAGTTTAAATTGTGCTGAATGCTAAATTTCTGTCCATCAGTTGCTGTAGAAATGACAGCATGCCACCTAGTGGACATGAGATGGCCTCCACGCCTTTCTCTGCGCACCAGCGCTGAAAAACTGTCCACTTGATTTGTACAGCGTTGTAGTGGAAGCAGCTCGTGTGCCTTGAAACGTACGCACCACATCCTGTGGGAGGCCCATCTCTTTCTAAACAGATCCGTTCAGCGGCCAGACCCAAAGGTGCTGACCTATTTCTGGGAAACTCCTGATCGCTCTTCCTGCCTGGAGGAGAGCACCCCCCCCCCCCTCCTCCTCCACGGCAGTTTCCACGGCCGACCTGATATCAGTCTCTGCAGATTCTGGAACCATGGAGTGCATATGTGCTCGGGAGCTACGAGGATGACTGACAGTTCTTCCTCCCGGACCTGGTCCAAGGTCCGTGATATCAGCAGGACTGGAGGGAAAGCATAAAGGAGCATTTTTGGCCACGGGCTGTGAGCGAAGGTGTCTACTCCTAATGGTGGGTCGTCTCGTGAGCTCAGTGAGAACCATAATTGACACTGGGAGTTCTCCCGTGTGGCGAACAGATCCACTACTGCTCGGCCGAACCTGCTCCAAAAAACCAAGATCAGCTCAGGATGGAGGTTCTAGTCTCTATGGCGGGGACCGCCCCTCGACATGATATCCACTCACCTGTTCAGGACGCTGGGAATGTACACCGCACTGATGGAGAGCAGGTTTTTGTGTGCCCAACACAACAGCTGTTTCGCGATGCGTAACAGTTGGGCTGAGCGCACAACTCCCTGACGGCTTATGTAAACTGTCGTCACTTTGTTGTCTGTGTGGATCAAAAAATGCTGATCCCGCAGCAGGGGCAAAATGCTGAGTCATGTTTCAGACCGTGAAAACATTCTAGCACAATATGTAAAGCGACATGTGGTCCAGCCACTGTGCTCCCACTGCTTGGGACAGACACATTCCTCCCAGCTTGACAGGAACGCGTCTGTGAAAAACTGAAACATGTGACGTAGGCCTGCTGATGGGAACTCCCTCTGACAGAATGAGAGGGTTTCCCCAGTGATTCAGATCGGTTCTCACGTAGGGGGGCACAAAGATAATCTGCCTCTTCTGGAGCATAGGAGCTATGCGCAGGCGGGCGAACCATCTCTGAAGGCGTCTCATGTGAAGTAGGCCCAGCGGAACCACGATGTGGACCGCTGACACCATCCCAGGAGTTGCATGACAGGCAGAGCTGTCACTACGCTGCCGGGTTTGGCACGGCGGAACTGAACTTACAGAGCTTCTGCTCTCGGCTGTGATAAATGGGCTCTCATTGTGGTTGAGTTCAGCTCCACTCCCAGATAAACAATCATATGGGACGGGCGAATGGAACTTTTCCCAGTTTATAGAAAACCCAGATTTAGCAGGTGTAACGCTAGCGTTTGGTCTGCGCAGCTGCTTCCTGCCTGGACTGATCTAATAAAAGCAGATCGTCCAGATAAAAAAAACTCTCATTCCTGCCATGTGTAAAGGCTGCAGAGCCGTCTCCACATATTTTGAGAACGTTTGTGGGACGAGGGAATAACCAAACGGTAGCCTGTTGTACTGATACGGAATCCCCCTGGAGGAGAAAAACACAGGAATTTCCTTTGTTTCAGAATGATGGAAATGTGAAATTATGCGCCCTTCAGATCTATGGAAGTGAACCAGTCGTTCTGGTGAAGTTTTCCAGCAGTTGTTTGAATGTCAGAATGTGGAATTGTCTCTCCATGATCGAATTGTTGAACATGGAGTCGAGAATGGGTCTCATCCTTCCGTTTTTTTCAGAACCAGGAATTAGTGGGAGGAAAGAAAAAAAAAAAGACCGCGTATTTTCCTCTCCGTTGGAAACTCTGGAAATAATGTTTTTCATCAGTGTAGAGTGCTAAGGGCTAGGTTAGCTGCCCTTGACTACAATATATTTAAATAAACGGGTTCTCTCTTTTTCGAATTAAATTACTGCCATGTGACCGAGGTAACTGTGCGTGGATTGTTTAATCAGTGACATGAGACGTTAATTTCCTTTGACCCATCAGAATAAATGCGGTCATTTATTGAACAGAATCAAAATTTAACATCAAAACATTGTACACTTGATTAGCTGATCTGGTTCTGATTAATAAAACTTGGCACATTTTACTTAATAAGACAACAGGACTGGAAGAAGGCATCTAGACTATTGGCAAAATAGCAGAGTTTAAAGATGGGAAATGAAGGAGTTTAAATGGAGAGAAAAGATGGATAAGGAGGGGGTGTCTGTTCGGACCGCAGAATGGCACGCTTCTTTCAACACCAGCCCAACTCTCTGGTACACTTGGTGCGTGACCACTTGTTACCTTTGCAGAAGATACATCAACTCCGGTACAGAGGTCCATTTCAACGCTACAGTTCAGCGACTCCGGTAAGAGCGGCTGGCCATATCAGGAGTTGCGCCTCTTACTCCGTTCAACAAACACGCTCATCTCCCGGGTGGATACACAGCAACATGTGAGTCCGTCAGAGGTTCCACTCAGATGTGGAAAAATCCATTACAGGCTCCGAAGACTAAGTTCAAGACTGGACTTCATCAGAGACCCACTTGAGGAGCTCAGGAGACTTGACCGACTGACTGACAGACCCAGTTGACTGAGAAGTTCCAGGAAGTGTGGACTCTTAAAGAGTTCTCACTTCCGGTCACTTCAGGACTTCCTGATTGGTTGAAACAACCAACAGGGGGTGGTTCTAGTGATGTCAGAGGGTCATTACAAGTCAAGAAAACAGCAGGAATGTTTTAGGGACTTTTAGTACAGACAGGAGAAATGTTATGACCAAGTGAGGGCAAGCAGGTGCCAGTAGCTTCTTATTTATCGTCTGCTAGGTTTAAAAACAATCCACTTCGTTCTAATAACTTCTTTATGACTTTCGACCGACATCAATACTTCTCATTTCAGACAGAAGATCAAAATGCATAATTACTTTGTAACTAGACATTTAACTCGATTTCTAATTTAAATGAGGATTAAAAAATCATCAATACTGTTTCACAGTTGATTTAAAATGAGTGGTTCACTTCAACATTTAGAAATGGTATGAACTAAACACACTTTTGATTTATCAAGATATTGTAAAATAATAATGATAATATAAAATGAGAGTGTTCTTTCAATTGATTACTTCAGGATACAATTAGACAGTCTCTGGATGAGCTAATTTGTATTTCTGGATTCAAATCAATGAAAAACCAGTTCCTGTCCCATGAAGGTCCTCAGAGGCAGGTTTTGGTCGAAGGCCAAGTTCACTACTTCAGGAATTCTTGAACTTATGACTGGAGAGACGAGCTCTGTTCTGGAGAAGACAGGACCGTCTCTATAATCCCTCTGAACAGTGGGGGTTGAGCTGCGAAACTGCAGCATATAACCCTTGCTTATCAAACAGTCCGTCCGTCTGTCCAGGGAACACACTCGCTGCCACTCTGAGTAACGCTCGCAGAGTGGGCACGCATTTTGTGTGTCATGTTTCTCATGGACATTAACCAGGCTAAAAACCCTCACTGCCATCACCTGCTCCGGAGATTCTCTGGGGGGAACCCAAGGTGGGGGCTCAGACAGAAAAATGCTGTATGTGGGCCTCTGTACAGAACCCAGGCTGCGGTCTCACGTTAAAGCTGAGGTGGGCCGGCGAGCACTGAGAGGAGGCGTGAGCCCTTTTCTGAGTGAAAACGCAGTTTCGGTGGAGGCTGCAGCTGTCATGGAGAAGAAACGTTTACTCCCACTGCGCGGTGAGATGACAGAAAATGGCAAAAAATAAAAACGGGCACTGGCTAAGAGCAAGGGATTTTACCGGACTCGGTCTGCTGAAAAAACATAATTTTTAGCTAACATGGCAGGCAAGTGTTTTGTGATATTTACAGAACTGCGGTGCCATTTAAAACACTGTTTAGAAGTTACCGGCTCGTTCTGTGTGGGGAAAATGTGAAGAGAGGTAGCTGTAAGCTCAGTTGATCTGACAGTCAGGCTGGAATCAGATGAAACTTTACTTTCAGAGATTTTTCTGTTATATTTCAAAACATATCTCATCAAAAAACACACACATTCCCATCAAGGAGCTCTTCCCTGGTGGAGGGGGCTGGCAGAGGAGCGGAGTGTGAAGTCGCTGCCACAGCTGTTGAGCACCTCTGCTGCTGTTGCTGGCAATGGTGGTCCCTCCAGCGGCCAGAGGGGTGGGAGGAGCACTGTGACGTCACCAGATGGCATACAGTCTCTGAGACCTCCTCGGACCTCTGCGATTTCTCAAGGATTCTCCTGAAGTTGGCCACGAACAGCGCCTCTGGGGTGATGGGGCCCTCCAGCAGGTCTTTCTGCAGCCTCTCGGACAAGGAAGGCGAGAGGTGAAGCCAAGTGGTCCTCTGGATCATGGTCATCCAGGCGGCGATGCGGGACAGGCAGACCGCAGAGGTGGCACATGTTTAAGATGACATCAGCAGCTTTACAGAGAGAGCTCTTTGTCTCCTCCAGCAGGTCTGCTTCCTCCAGCCTCTTAGAGATGCTGCACGCCAGCAGGGCGATGTTGTTGTTCGCTGCGGCTGTCTGGAATGAGCACTGGTGAGCTCGATTTGAGACCTTTCTCACCATCTGGTCATGGTTCCCTGGAGGGACAGGTTGCTGGTCCATCCCAGAAGCTTTTGCCCCAAGTGCCACCGCCAGGCTTGGCTCCGGAGGGGGGACCGAGGGAAAAACACCTATCGGTAAAACCCTCCACTCTGGAGATGGAGGCGAAGGTGGAGACGGATGTCTTCAGCTTGCCGGGCCCAGCTGCAGCCTCGTTCCAGTGTGATGTCACAGCTGGACAGCGAGGCCAGATGGGGTCAGGGCGACGAGCCGGGGCAGAACCAACCTTGCCGCCAGATCATCTGATCAGGGCGGAGGGAGGCGAGGAACGGAAAGTCCCTTGTGTTAACATCCTCCTGGATTATGCCGGGCAGCTCCGAGAGGAGGGCGTCGACGGCTGGGAGCGGTGTGGTCGCCGACGTTGAAAGATCCGAGGTGGCTGAGCATCCGCTCGGCTGCTTGTCTTCCTCACTATGCTCTCCAGGAGGGAGGGGGCAGCTCCGCATCGCCTTTCTCAGAGGAATCATTCGATTCATTGCGTGACTCTGCGTCAAAGAAGGCGGTGGCATTGTCCCGCGCATAGCGTCCCGCTACAGAAAAAACCACTCAGCAGAGCTGCTTCCAACAACGCCTTTTTCGAGGGAATCATCCGATTCACCGCAAAAAAAAAAAAAAAAAAAACACGTTAGAAAAGGCGGTGGCATCGTCCAGCGAGTAGCGGCCCTCCACGGAAAAACATTCAGCGGGGCTGCTGCTAACATCGCATTTTTCGAGGAAATCATTCGATTACCGCAAGGAAAAAAACATTAGAAACGGCGATGGCGTCATCCAGCGGGTTGTGGCCCGCCATGGCAAAGCGCTCCTCGGCGCTTACCTTGAACAAGGCTGCTCGTGTCTGCTTCTCCTCGGGGAGGAAGAGCTCACTGGGACGGCAGGAGGTTGGCGTGGCGGAGACCCAGGCATCCTTAGCAAAGGTTGTGCCGGTCAAATCTGGACAACTTTTCCTTCTTTGTTCTTCTGACAGTGCTAGCTAGCTGGCTGAAGAAAAAATGGGAGCCGATTACCCGGTCTCACCGAAATTTATATGGACCGAGGGTGAGACCCACACAGTAGGTGGGCGTGGACTAAAGTTTTCAGTGCTGTGCTGCGCGCGAAGGTATAAACCCACTAGCGATAGCCTTAAAGGGCGAAGCCTATACGAAATAGAACAGCTAATCCCTAATTACTCCCTGGGCACATACATAGCTGCCCACTGCACCACCTGGGTGTATCAGACAGTCAGAGTCAGATATTCTTTATTGTATTGTAATTATGTACATAGGGTCCCAGTTACATCCAACAATAAAATGTAAAATAAAAACAGTAATAAGATCTAAGATATAAACTAAGAAAAACATCAACTAAATATACATTAAGCACTAGTAGCATAAAAACAATACGCCGAACAGCAGCACGAACATGAGTCTGTGTGAGCAGATGAGCACACATGAACACAGCAACAAGAAATAAATCAGAAGCTTCATGATGTGATTTTTCACAGTGATTGTCTTGGTTAGATTCACGAGTCTAACAGCCTCAGGGTAGAAGCTGTTCCTCAGTCTAGTGGTTCTACACTTAATGCTCCTCAACCTCCTTCCTGAGGGGAGTGGGGCAAAAAGTGTGTGTGCTGGGTGAGTGGGGTTCTTCATTATGCAGGTGGCCCTCTTCCTGCATCTGGAGGTGTAGATGTCTGTGATGGTGGGGAGACTGACTCCAACAGACTTCTGTGCAGCCTCCAGGCCACACGTTGATGCTGGAGCACAGGATGCTCTCCTCTGCACACCTGTAGAAGGAGGTGAGGACTGAGCTTCCCAGACCAGCTCATCTCAGCCGTCTGAAGAAGTACAGTCTCTGATGATCTTTCTTGATCAGGCTGATGGTGTTGTTGTCCCAACTGAGGTTATCAGTCAGATGCACACCCAAGTAGCTGGAGACCACTTCCACTGCAGATCTTCCTATGTTCAGTGGAGGGTAAGTGGTTTTGTTCCTTCTGAAGTCCACGACCATCTCCTTCGTCTTCTTCACATTGATGTGAACGTTATTCTCCTTGCACCATATAACTAATTTTGTCATTGTATAAAAACATACAATGATGACAACACATAGCTCTTTATTTATTATTCTTATTTTTTTTTACTTGAACCAGTTAAGAACCAGCTGTAGCACCAGACTCACTGGAAGTCCTATCAGGTGGGGTGCAAACCGTTGCACTGAAAGTTGACTTACATGCTCAGATGTGAACAGCATGAGACTGACACCATTATTTTTAGTGAGAAATCTCCTGTCATATGGCTGAAAGTTAAAGAAGGAGGACAATATGTAAAGTGAAGTTTATCAGCAAATGTGGTGTGATTTTGTGACAGTCGTTTCTCTCAGACCCTCCTGGAACGCTCTCCAAATAAACTGCTGTTGACCTGAAACCGTTTTCCTTGTCATCTCACACATGGCATGGTGTAACCCAGCAGAAGTCCACAAACCACTAAATTACATATATAATATTCCTGCCACTGGACTGTTGTTGCATGTGAAAGTGTTGTAAAACAAACCATTGTAAGTCTTAGACAAGTCGGCACCAAATAATTGAATGTCACAACGCAATTAAACGTCTCATCATGTCAAGGGAGGAAGGCAGCCTGTAGAAAACTTCAAACACAATAAAAGAACATCTGGATGAGCCTTTCCTCCTAAATACAAACTCTTCAACTTGCCATTGCCTTCATTCTACAACAAAGTGCCAACAACCTGTGTTGCACAAGAGCAGCATGAGAGCGCAAGCCTTTATAATTGCCAAACCACTGGAAGAGGAAATGTAGTCATATACAGTATACAAATTATGGCCCAATAAAGATTAGGGAACAGCACGAACAAATTAAAGCTCTGCGAAAACGGAAGGATTAGTGCAATTACAGTCATTACGCAACATCCATCTCTCCAACCCAAGTCTGGGCTGAAAAACATAAAGAACAGGAAAGCATGATTCCCCCCCCAAAAAAATGTTAGGGAAAACGGAGGATTGTGAGGAATGCTGGAATCCCTTAATGCATACATCCAGCTTGGAATGACAGAAGGACAACATGTCTGAACAGCAATTGGAGGAATCACAAGCGGCACTGAAACACAGTTACAGCAGATCTCTGTAGCTGCAGGGCTGCTATAAAAACCATATAAGTGGTACCACAGCGCACAATGGAGATATGTCAAGTGGGGAGATAATGTTTTTTTAAAGAGGGAACATCCGCTTCACGAGTTGACAAACAACTAATCATATCTGGGCCGGGGTGCTTGTCGAGCAGCCTCTCAGACGAGGAGAAAGCCGAGGAAAATAAAAGGCTTGCTGGGATGGAGCCAACCGTTTGTTGTCTCTGTTAAAATCAGCGCTGCACAGTTTAATAACAGGAAAACACTCATTCAGCAAGGCAATGGTGGAACACTGTTTTTTATTTACTTTTGCACTTTCAGTGCTAATTCTGTAAATGCTGAGTCAGAATTTAAAATATTGTTTTCCTGTCTTCATTGTTTCCTGCTTTTTTGCAATCTAACTACTGTACTTCTGAATGCCTTTTAGCATTTTAGCCTTTTTTAATTTTTCTTTTGGCTGCTCCCTTCTTCAGGGGTCACCATAGCAAACTTTTTCACACTGAGACTTGTCGATTGTTTTTATGCCAGATGTCCTTCCTGACTATACCAAACACCACTGAGCTACCACAGCCCTCTGAGTGGAGCAGAGAGCTGCTATCAGGGGTTCCCCGGTGAGCAGATGGTGGGGGTTAAGGGCCTTGCTCATGGGCACAGAGTGGGGTAAATGAGGGTGGAGACAGGTGTGGGTGTTTCACCTTTACCACCCACAATTTGATGTTGTCGGTCCAGGGAGTTGAACCGGTGACCTTCGGATCGCAGGCCCACCTTCTTTAACCTCTGTGCTGCCACTCCCCATTTTAGCCATATGAAAATATTGAGCTCATCTATAAGACAGGTTGTGTGACTTTTGTTCTTTTGTAACTTTTATACATTTTAACATATTTCATATTAAAATGTTTTCTCCATAGAAATACGTAGAACTTTCAAATTCCCAAATATGTTTTTTTTTTATTTGCTTTAGCATACTTCCTCTACCTTTATCTTCTTTTGCAATGTTTACATTATAGGTAGCCTTTTGAGCCATTTAAATTCACTTCAATTCAGTTCATTCTTAGGCTTTAACAGACTACTCGAGTAATCTATACATCGATTCCTAGGACACCTATCGAGGTTTTTAATTACATGTTGAGGATTCGTGGTGACATTATTACACCCCGGTTACCATCGTATCACGTGTCACGTGATCTGCACCGGGCGTGGGTTACCAAATGGGTTCCTCCAAGCAGACGGATGGAGCAGAGCGGACCCAGTCTTGACAAACAGGTAGAAATGCATCAATAGTCTGGAAATATTTCACTAAAGATGAATCTTCTGGTTCAACTACCGTAAGTAAACAGAAAATGATTAAACTTCCTGACTGTTTGGAGCTCGTTGCGAACCAGTGTTACACCATATTTTGTGACCGTAGGGGGCGGTGTTGCATGCACTGTTGCAGGTCACAGAATATGGCGTCACACCGGGTCCAATGACCGATCCAGAACCAGCTTCCTCTGACCTTGTTTCACAAACAAAAAGCAAAAAATATTAATCTCTAAACCTATAAAAAAAAATCTATAAACATATTAAACCCTAAAATTAAACTTAATGCGCACCACAGCTGGCGGTGGTGTGGGGAGGTCGACCCCCCACTGTTTTTAGTTTCGGTTTTGACGTGCTGCATGTTTCTTCACGTTTGCAGCTTAATAATAAAAACTAATAGTTTAGTTTTTCCTGTGACTTATTTGCTGTATGATAAATGGTAGGAGCATAATACAGGTATATGCTCCCAATTTTTTGTTGGTCTTTTTTTTTGTAAATAATGACCTTTTTTGCGTTTCATTTATTTATTTATTTATTTTTGTATCTTTAGATACTATGATGTCATCAAGTACTCGAGTTCTACTCAAGTTTAATTATGTTAATGTGGAGTTTAAAAATTATGTAGTTGTTCAACCCCTAGTTCATTCATATAGCGCCAATTCACAACAAAGTTGTCTCAGAGCACTGAACAGAAACATTCACATATATATAAAAAAAGCCTAATAGTAAAGTTCTCTATCTAAGGAAGCCAGCAGACATGTTGAATCTTCACCTCGTCGCAGTCTCCCATCCTGAGCAAGCACAAAGGCAACAGTGGAAAATCTCCTGTTTTAAAAAGAAGAAACCTCCAGCAAGTATATAGCAAGCATTACTTTTAACTTCTAGTCAAACGTTTGCTATACTATTCACCTTAAGCTAGCCTTGTGCTGCCTTTTACTGCTTTTAGTTTTAGTTTGGTTTGTTGCTTTTAATTAGTATTTACCTTTTTCATTCTACCTTTATTTAGACAGGTTAATCCCATTGAGCCTCGAGGACTCATTTACAAGAGAGACCTGATTTCAGCAAAGAATGATGACAACAATGGACAACAGCAACAACAATAGACACTTATAAAAAGGCATACAGAAACCTACTTTTAACCATACTTTACCTACTTGTACATTTTAGCAAGCTTTTTCTACAATTAGCTTGTAGGTAGCCTTTTGCTAATTTTGGCTTTAAGCTAACATTTTTAAGCTTCTTTTAGGTTATTTTACGCTCCTCTTGGATTTCCGCTAGTGTTCTTTTTTAGCTTTAACAACCCAGATTAAGCTTCATCAGCCAATTTCTGTGAAATCATTCCCACTTAGCATTCACACTTTATTTACACAGAAAATAAAATGTAATTTCTTGCAAAATTGAATTTGTGATCGTTTGTGAATTTGTCCTTCCACCGCAAAGCTTAACACTTGAAACAAACCATGCTGCTTTCATTCAGGTTCAGGTTTGGTTTATTTGTCATATGCAAATCAACATAATGAAATGCTGAGGACAAGAAGAACCGCCTTGACTCGCCAAAACCCCCAACAAGAAATACATGCACCAAATATACAAAAGTGCCAAAAGTGAAAAAGAAATACAGCAGCATGGTACTGTTAACAGTGTGGTTCTGTTGGCACCATGGTACTGTTAACAGTGTGGCTTTGTTGGTACCATGGTACTGTTAACAGTGTGGTTCTTTTGGCAACATGGTACTGTTAACAGTGTGGCTTTGTTAACACCATGGTACTGTTAATAGTGTGGTTCTGTTAGCACCGTGGTACTGTTAACAGTGTGGTTCTGTTGGCACCATGGTACTGTTAACAGTGTGGTTCTGTTGGCACCATGGTACTGTTAACAGTGTGGTTTTGTTAGCACCATGGTACTGTTAACAGTGTGGTTCTGTTGACACCATGGTACTGTTAACAGTGTGGTTTTGTTAACACCATGGTACTGTTAACAGTGTGGTTCTGTTGGCACCATGGTACTATTAGCAGCGTGGTTCTGTTAGCAGCGTGTTCATGACCCTGCCGGTAATTTCTGACGGTCTTCAGGGAGGATCCTGACACCGTTATGATAATTAGATAGTGATGACAAAGGTGGTGGAGCTGGGAGTGGCGACAGTCTCAGAAACTTGATTGGAATAATGACAATAATAATGATAATAACAACAATTACAACTATTAGCTGATTGAAGACAGAATGAGGCATATAGAAGGAGCAGTGTTTTTGTTTAACCTCATCTCATTAGGAGTTCATATGAAGGATTCTAGTTGCACTCGTTTGTGTCAGGGCAATTATTTTAAAAAGGTTAAGTACATGTAATGATTCGAGTGCTGCACAGATGATGCTCTAAGTGGCACGCTATGTGAAAGAGGAGGAGAGAATCAAGAAGTGAGGTTGTACATTTTATCATTATTGGTTTTATTGTCACACAAAGGCTGCAGGTGATAATGTTTCTGACTGTATCTGTGTGAAATTTTTTTTGAAGTGTTAGGAAAACATCTTGTGACTCACTGGACCACATTTAGTAAAAACCCCAGAAATCTGTCATTATTTGTACATCTTAAAACTTTTATTTTTAATGTTTCCCCAATTTAACATGGTCATTAAAGTATACAGAGCAAGTTTACAGAAACTGAGCTAAATTTGATGTGTTAGTAGTTTGGGGTCATCTAAAGCACATTCTCTGAGTACTATGTAATCTTGAAAGATTTCACAAAACTATTGTATGAGATTTTGCAAAGTGACCTTTATGTACAAAATTTGACCAAAATAGTTACAAATCGTTCTCAGCACAAGCGGATTGCATGCATAATGCATTCTTTCAAACTGTGCTAGGCCTCCCTTTCCTCCTGATGATTGGAAATAGAAGTAACTGATTGCTTTTCAAAGAAAAAGCAGCATTTGTGGTAATAAATAAATAAATAAATGAAATTAAATAAAATTTAAAAACTGCCTTTCATAAATAAATAGAAAATGTGCAGTGAGTGAACACATTCATCTGCATGCTGTTGCCTTTCTGGCATGTTCCCATTCCTCTCCATCTTTCCGGCCTGTTAAAATGACAAAGCTGTCAAAGTTTTAAACGGCCCGATTGAAGGCAAACAGCAGTGAAGTCACACCACACGCATGCAGAAAAAAGAACAAGTCCTTCCCACATGCTCCACTGAATACCTGAAACAGGAGGACGCTGGGTCTGCTTTTCATGTTTTGACCCTCTCTCATGCCGAGGCAGTTAAGCTCTCGCTCATCCCTCAGAAGTTCAAGGGGGGAGCAAAAAAGGGAAAGGAAATCTGAACACATGACCCTCTTAAGGGATACGCCTCAACTGGCCCTTTGTATTGGCTTCGCCTGACAGACACCAGGTGCAGAAAGAAAAATTCTCCAGGGGTGGGGTGGATGACGGTAGAGGGCTTCATGAAGTTCTAAAGCCAAGAATTCTTAATAATGGACTGCACAGCATGATCACAACCTTTTGGAGAAAAGTTATAAAATAAACATTTTTAAGAATATTTTTATTTATTGACAAAAATATGTTGTCACTTTGCTGTTCTCAAGATGTGGACCCCAGAAAAACTTAAGCCCTTTTTCCATAGCTCCTCTTTAGCAAGCCTTGACTCAGTTCGGTACACTTCCGAGCCGTTTTCCACTAGCACTTTTTCTTGGAACTGTCACTTTTATTGGTCCCTTCTTCTCTGTGGGACCAAGCGAGCCGAGCTGGCACCAAAACGTGATGTCAGAACACTGTTGGTCACTGATTGGGCAGGGGGTGGAATCACTAGAGGGGTTTGAGAATTTTTCTAAACCCTTGATCCACCATTTGCAATTACCGATGTTCAAACTCGAGGAGTGGTTGGACCTATTTTAAAGATTTATAAAACTATAATGACAACACCGTGGTCTAATCCTTAAGTGCAGGCGTGTTTTGTGCTTGGTGGTTGACGACAAACGTCAGAGCGAGCTAGATGGAGCTCCGCCAGTCCCCGACTCGCCCTGGTCCTCTCCACTGGAGCCTTGAAGCCCCTTCAGGCAGGGCAGGGTGTCATTCCCCCAGCTCCGAGCTCCACCAGTCACCATGGAAGATTCTTCGTGCTGCCAACTCGGGGCTCGGGTTCTGGATCCCGGCCTTGCGTGCTCTGTGGGCTCCGAGCTTCACGGAGGATCATACGAGCTGCTGACTCACAGAAGGCCTTTGCCCTGTCCCCGGCCTTGCCTGCTCATAATAATAATAAAAATAATAATAATAATAATAATAATTTATTTGTATAGCACCTTTCAAACAAATGTTACAAAGTGCTTCACATAATCAATTAAAACATCAGAAATGACATCAGAAACACAAAAGTATACCAAATCAATTAAAATAACAACATAAAAAAGAAAGAAATTCAAATATTAAAAGCCTTATTAAACAAGTAAGTTTTAATTAATGATTTAAAAGAAGACAATGAAGAGGCCTGTCTAATATTTAAAGGAAGAGCATTCCACAACTTAGGAGCCCTGACCATAAAAGCCCTCCCTCTTTCTGTCACCAGTCGAGTTCTGGGAGTGGAAAGTAAGAACAGATTTAAGGATCTGAGATTGCAAGAGGGGATGTAGGGGGTAAGAAGCTCAGATAGATATGATGGCGCAAGACCGTTCAGGGATTTAAAAACAAACAGATATAAAGGCCAAACCCTGATCCTGGCAGACTTAAATAATCTGTTAAAGTTAACTCAGCTGAAAAATTATTAAAAAGACACAAAATTATTGGATCTCTCAGGAATATTTCCCTAAAATATGCTTAAAGAAGAGCTACAGCTTTTAGTTCAACTTTATTCTAACCCACATATGTACAAATCACAAAACAAGAATTAAACTTTAAAGCAAAGCTAAAAATCAAATATCTCTGAACAAGAAACAAAACCACATATCTAAATTGAACAATTAAAGTAGACACAATGAGTGCAAATACATCAAATGAAGAAGAACACATACAATTTTAAATATAGATGTTTTGTAGAATCTGGTTCATCAGAGATCTAATGGTGAACTAAAGCTCATTAAAAGTTTATTAGCAGGATATATATATATATATATATATATATACATATATATATATATATATATATACTGTATATAGTTTAATTCGATCATTTTATTAATCTGTATTCTTTTTAATTTATCAGAAACTTCATAATAAATTTTCTCCCTGTACTGAAACCTGTTTCCAAGGTCTTGTCTTACCGCCACCAGCTGGTAAGGCTTGTGATGTCAATTTGAACCCCGCCCACTGGAACCTGTACTGAAAGGGACTATGGAAACACAGCGTGTACTGTACAGAGTCGAGTTAACCTATGCTGTATTGGTAGTAAGAGGTACTATGGAAAAGGGCATTAGTGTACTCGAAGAACTCTGTGTCTGTTCAATTCAATTCAATTTATTTATATAGCACCAAGTCAGAACAGAAGATGTCTCAGGGCACTGCACAAAAACATATACACACATACAAAAAGCCAATTAGTAAAGTTATCTTTCTAAAGAAGCCAGCAAATTATATTGACAATTATAATTGTGTATCATCAGCATAACAATGACAATTTATCCTATGTTGTTTAATAACATTACCTAATGGAAGCATATATAAAGTAAAAAGTATTGGTCCAAGCACTGAACCCTGAGGATCTCCATGACTAACTTTGGTGTATGATGAAGATTCATTATTTACATTTACAAATTGGAATCTATGAGATAAAAATGATTTAACCCATTTTAGAGTTGTTCCTGTAATCCCAATATCAAGTCTCTGTATTAAGTATTAAGTCTCTGTAATAGAATATTGTGATCAACTGTATCAAATGCGGCATTGAGGTCTAACAGGACCAGTCTAGACACAAGTCCATTGTCAGAGGCCATGAGAATATCATTAGTAACTTTCACCAGTGCAGATTCAGTGCTGTGGTGAGCTCTAAACCCTGACTGAAACTCCTCAAACAGATTATTTTTTTCTCAGATGTTCAGCTCCCAAACTTTTAGATCCCAATCTGATGAAGGTAGGAAGCAAACCACAAACACAAAGCAGACACCCCACCCAACAGTCTGCTGACACCCAAACACCACAAGATGCTTCATGCTTTAGCTAAATGGTAAATATCGTCTCAGTAATTTCAGAGCACAACTCTACTCTTTATGCTTAGTCTCATTCCCACAGAATCGTTTGTCAGAACGTTTGGTATTAAAAATTAACAAAATAAAGAAAAAAAAAACTCTGGCAGGAGCTTCTACTATACCAGGGAAATTTCTGAGGCAGTCTTCCAGATGCCGTCATTTTTTAAAACATAACCAATAGGTTCGTGACTGAACTTTGTAAAAAAAAAGGATGGAAAATAAATCACAAAGGGATGTTCTGATCAATAATTTTGTCCCTGATTGTACCCGATATAAGCTCATGTATTAAATTACAGTTTTTTAAATTATAATTCAAACAATCTCTGTTAGAGCTGTCTGTTAGTCTGTCTGAATTTTTTTATTTATTTGTGCATGTTTGTGTGTAATTTAATAAAAAATGTTCATAACTATGGCAATTGAATTTTAACTGAGGATTTGTAAAACTGTTTTGATTACCTTTGGAATAACACTTTCAATCGAAACAGTACAAGCGGGAATAAAAAAGTGATAAAAAAAGACAAATAATTATTATTTTAAATTTCAACTAAACTCTGTTCTGATCAATACAATATACTGTATGCATATTATGAATAACAAATGAGATCTTTCTGTTGCAATATGTTGTCATAAGTTATTTGAGTAACATGGCAACTTTATTTTTGTTTTCAATATAAATAAAAAAAGTAATAGGCCTTAGAGATAGCCATTTAATTTTGTCCGCTTGTGAAAATGAGTTTAACCTCCTGAGTTAGAAGGTCACACAGCTTTAATGAGAAGCTAGAAGGTCAAGTATAGTTCAGGCTCCCATCTAAAATATGAAAAGTCTCATGAGAGAAGGAGATACTAGTTTTTCTCGTATTGGCCGATTATCTTAATCTCATTTTTGCATTAAATTTAATTTTTTCAGTAGCACGTGCAGACGACTTCTCTTAAGTACAATAAAACGAACATTACCCGTCCCAATATATCTCTACAACAGTGCAGTAAAAAAAAAAAATCACATATTCGCACATTCTGCAATCATTTTTGCCATATCACGGTTCTAAGGAAAGTCATCTCTTCTTTTTAGTTTCTTCTATACTGTGTTGATTAGTCATGTTAACGTTTAGGAATGACCAGGTGAACTCAATGTATTCAACCAAATGTTTGGATTTTACGTGTAAATGTCTCTTACATAGGTGGTACTGAGTGTAGCTTTAATGCTATCACCATCCATCCATCCATCCATCCATCCATCCATCCATCCATCCATCCATCCATCCATCTACTCTTCCATCCATCCATCCATCCATCCATCCATCCATCCATCCATCCATCATCTTTTATCTGCTTTTTCCTTTATGTGTCACAGCGGTCACTGATGTCCATATCCAGCAGCCATTGTGCGAGAAGTGGGGGGCACTCTGGACAGGTCTCCAGGGACACATAGAGACAAACAACCATTCACTCTCTCACTCTCACCTAGAGACAATTTAGAGTTACCAATCTAAGCTAAGTTACCAAACCAGGTTTACCAACCCCACCCCCAGTCGGGATTTGATCTAGCGACCTTCTCACTGAGAGGCAGCAGCTCTACCAACTGCACCACTACAAGTATTATGATTTAGTATTTTTAAATACTTGCATGCTACAGATGTTGGCATGTTGCATTTAGTCCAACCCTGTATTCAGGCACAGATAGCTAACATAAAGTGATAGACAGATGACTAACAACAGAGATGATGAGCAGAGAGTTGCAGCTACGCTGATACCGATCAATGAAAAATGCCTTTACTGGAACTCTGATACAACACTGGCAATCAGCTCAGGACGTCCCTACCAGAGATCTTCCAGACCAGTCTTAAGGTCAAGAGTCACAATCCCAGTTCCTGCTGTTAATCCTCCACCAGTGCAGCTTCCTGATGCTGGCCATTTGTTTAGAAAAACATCTAAACTGATAAAAAAAAAGGCTTCTTTTTATGATCCAACTCTAAATTTTATGTGTACATCCAAGACGCCACCAGCTTTTCCAGAATGCCAATATTGAACATGCTATTCTGCATGGATGGCAACGTGAGGAGTTATTACATTACAAACTGCAGCTGTTTAATAATGTTCTATGTTTGTTGGTTCAGCTCATCTGAGATTAATATTAGCATTAGTGTTAGCATCACAAATAAAAGCCAGCTGTTCTCAGCGTTAAACAGCAGCAACTTGTTTAGATAATGATTAGATTGCTTGTGCACCTGAATCCTGCTGGGCTACCCTGGCATCAACGTCTGGAATGAAAACAAAACTAACTTTGGAGGTTCATTTTTAATCCTCTGAGTATTTTTATGTTTCCAGCTGGTACTTTAGATGTATTTTAGTACTGAATATATGTTACATATTTTATTAGTTTCTGTAAAACAAAACGTGTGCTCTAAGCAGTATTGCATCATTAAATAACAGCTCCTGTTGGGACATCATTGTTAAGTCAAGGATAATCAGGCTGTGATTGTGGTTGCCACTTCAAGAAGAACCATAGTT
Organism: Nematolebias whitei; assembly: GCF_014905685.2. Lineage (NCBI taxonomy): Eukaryota > Metazoa > Chordata > Actinopteri > Cyprinodontiformes > Rivulidae > Nematolebias > Nematolebias whitei. The sequence continues at coordinate 17,967,210 of NC_056504.1, forward strand.
TGCCCAACATTTCTCACTCTAATATGAACTGACAAATCCCTAAACTCAGTGCATGTATTCTGAGGGAGCACACTTTTATTTTCTATTTTAAAATGTGACTTAACCTATTCCAAATGGGTAATTTTAGACGAAAAATAGGGTTTCAGATTAAACAGTCAGCAATCAACTGATAAAAACCATCAGTCAAAGGGTTGCCCCCTACACCCACCCACATGCACATGCACGTACGTGCGCACATACACACTGATGGTGGGGAAGGGAAAGAAAGACAGGCTCTAATAGGAGATAATGGATTCTGGGTCAACACCTGGTAATCCTTACATCAGAGAAAGGGAGGGTCTTGACATTTTCCAGAAGGTGCCATACAACATGCCTGTAATAAGGTCAACTAAATTTCACATGAGGGCACGCTGGAACAAAGAAGACCCACAAGTAGAATATGTCAAATCTTTAAATTTGAAATTGAAAAATGAACCTATTACCTCATCAGCGCTCAAGGCAAATCTTAAAGGAAGGAACAAGTTGTGAAATCATCATGCGTGTTGGCCTCTGCAGTAGCTACAGACTTTAAATAGATTTTTTTTAATCACTAGGTTCGTGATTTTGAGCTGTTTTTGGCAAAGGTTGTAAAAAGTTCAGCCTTAGCTGCATTTATGGGTCCACTTTGGTTGCTTGCGCTTTTTGCAAGCATCCTCAAACGTCTGCAAAACCACAGCCATTAAATAAAAGTAGTAGTAGATGAAATTTCAAATGATTTTAACATTTACAGACGTAAAAAACGTGACTGAGTGGATTCAAAAGAACTTTATCCAGCATCGTCTGTGCTATGTCCACTTGCAGCATATTAGGTTTGGCTCTCTTGTTGGAGCATTGAAACTCCCAGTACAATCCAGAGGCCAAATTAGAGAAAACAAGCTTCAAAGAGCAGAGATAGTCATCTCAGCCAGTGTGTGATGGTATTCTTAGTCCTTGTCTCACTCTGATTGGATGTGATACAGGAAGGGAAGAAATGGGAGAAAAGTAGTCTTACAATCACGTCACTCGCTTCAAGATCATGTGAGGTGTGCTTTCCTGGTGCCACCATTTTTGAAGGATTTAAATAATGCTAGCTCCTGCAGTAGAAAACAAGTGAATGATGTTCCATCTAGGAACACAGGTGTTCAGTTAAAGATGTAATGGTGAACAGACACATGGTTTCTACATCTGATTAAAAGCAGAGAGGAGGGAACAGTGCGCAAATGCTCGCAGGATTTAATTAAATTCAGTTCAGTTTATTTATAAAGCACCAAGTCACAACAGAAGTCATCTCAGGGCACTGAACAGAAACATTAATATATATATAAAAAAAATCAATTAGTAACATTATTTATCTAAGGTAGGGGAGCCAGCAGATTGTGTTGAGTCTTCATTTCATCGCAGTCTCCCATCCTGAGCAAGCACAAAGGAGACAGTGGAAAGGAAAAACTCCCTTTTAACAGGAAGAAACCTCCAGCAGAACCAGGCTCAGGACAAGTGGCCATCTGCTTCGACCAGTTGGGTTTGAGAGGACAGGAAGGAGAGACAAACAAACACAGAATGGCAGGTCCAGTATGGAGGCGAGCAGGTCCTCACTATAGGAGGAAAGACAAAAGACAAAAAAATGCAACAAAACACATGTTAAGATAGAATCAATTACAAATACAAACTATTCATTTGTATTCATTTGTAACGATTAATTTGATGAAATGAGGTCAATTTGTCCTCCAGTGGTCTAAGCCTATATTATAGAAACTATAGCAGCATAACTAAGGCATAGCTCAGGAAACCTAAGCCAGCCCTAACTATAGGATTTATCAAAAAGGAAAGTCTTAAGCCCAGTTTTAAAACTGGACAATGTGTCAGCCTCATGGACAGAAAATGGAAGTTGGTTTCACAAAAAAATTAAAATAAATAAAATAAATTAATTTATATGCATTCTTTACGATTGTCTATTGTTGTCGTTATTGCCCACTGTTGTCATCACTTTTTGTTAAAAATCAGGTCTCTCTTGTAAATGAGTCTCCGAGGCTCAGTGGGACTAACCTGTATAAATAACATTTGAATGAACAAGAGAGGAGCCTGATAACTGAAAGCTCTGCCCCCGTTCTACTTTTGGAAACTCTAGGAACCACAAGTAAACCTGCAGTCTTAGAGCAAAGTGCTATGTTAGGAAAATATGGAACAATAAGATCTGTAATATAAGATGGAGCTAGGTTGATGAGAGCTTTGTTGGTTAAAGCTTTTGCACATTTTGACACTGTTTTTAAAACTGCACCTGCCTCTGTTGAATGGATACTGTGAAAACATGTTTATCTACTGTCACCACTTCATCACAGGTGTACTTCACTTTTGTGAAGAAAATGGTGTCAATATGAAATTAGGAACTGAAGAATCGCATAAATTCAAATGTGTTCAAAACTTATATCACTAGAGCTGTACACATGTCTGGATTAGCATTTTATTGCTGGGTGGGTCACTTAATATATTTTATTGGCCATGCTCTGGACAAAATAAAACCAATTAGGCAAGTTATGCCAGGATATACAGTAGTTTTACCATGTTAGTATGAGTTCTTACAATTTTATTACAATGGATAGTCAGTTTCCAAATAAATGTCTTTCTATTTAAACAAAAATATATCTGACCTGGTGCTTCAGTGAATGATAGATGTTGGATTCTACTTCTGCTCATTCATTGGGTTTATTTCCCCATGCTGTTCCTGTCAGTTTGTATTAGCACTTATTTAAGCCACAAAACCCTAATTTTCTGCACAAACCTGACCTGGGAGTCTGGTGGAAGCTGATTAAAATTAATCACAAGACATGGTTGGATATAACTGTTTATGAATTTACATTTGTTTTACATGGATTGATGGCTTGCTAATTTAAAACTTGCAGTGTTTTCAACCATGTTTACACAAGTCAGTCCCTCAAAATAGCCTCCATCTATGGGGGGGGGGGGGGGGGGTCTGTCTGTAGACAGATCTAGTGGACATCAAGGAGGGCTTTTTTAAGTCAGGCAACACAAGAGCGCCCCCTGCTGTATGCCACATCTCACCCCCTACTAACTCACCCTACCTGCATGTTACACCCCATCACACATATAACATCTCACACCACCCACCCTGCTGCCCCAACCCCAAGCTGCAGAAAACTTCTCCCTGTGACCTTATGACTGCAGCTCTTTCATGTTGACCCATCACAATAATGAACTCCTCAACCCTTCAGCATGCAGACTTTCTCCTAAAAAGAAAAAAAAAAAGAAAAAATTACAAAAAACAGTCAAACCTTCCCAGACTTGTGCATTCCTGATGGTTTGGCTCCGACTGAAACTCTGAACTCCATCTGGTTTTGCTTTTGCCGAGTTCTCTCCCCACATTCATGTGGCCCTTAAAAAACACAACGTCGATTAATAAATGGAGGGTTGTTCGGCTTATTTGTGCACTCTACAATGAAATTACAAGGGCTGCGATTGGTCACTTCCATAATTGCACTGAAAGTAATTCATGTTGTTTATATGGGGGGGCAGTAAATGAGATAAACTGAAATGATGATAGAACTGGTGTAAGTAGACATTTACTGGATCTTCCCTGTGGATCCTGTCATTTTAGCTCCAGGAACATTTGTGTCAACGAGACTTGATGGAATCGGTGGGGGCTTTGGCAACGCTGGAATGAACTCAAGAGTGTTTGTGTGTGCATGAGACACAGAGTGGTACTATTATTAGAGAGCCACTGGAGGGCAGTGAAAGTACTACGTGTGGCTGGAAGGATCATCACAAGTAAAAGCGTGTAAGCCTGGTAAACAATCAGCAGAGTGTGAAAGAGAGGTCATGCATCACTGGTCTAGAAACACAAATACGGACCTTATCCTCATCTGCCTCTCCTTGAGCTCCCCTTCGCTGTGCTTTCCTCATGTTTTACTGCCGTGCAAATTTACGAGGCTGGAAGTATTGTGATAGACACATTTGGAATTGGATTGGAGCTTTTTCTTGTTTTTTTTCTTCTGCTACAGCAGGTAGGGACTAACACAGCATATGCTGCACTGAAGAAAAAGGGTTTGGAACTACATCAGCCCTGAAGGAGGAATATAATAGCAATATAACAATATAGCTGGGCCGGTGCAATTATAACAGCTTGTTGCTGCTGTTTCTCTCAGGACCACTTCTGTATGTAGATTAACTGAGACAAATGTAGAAGGAAATAATCCAGCTGTAATACTGGAGCCATGGAGGCTAAATGGATGTGTTGAAGGCTCCTTCTCTGCTGAACACATCTTTCACCAGGCTTCCATATGACTGGCAGCCACATGCAACAGCTTTGGTACACCATACTGTGGTGAACAACCACTATCAAATAAATAAAAGGGCCATTTGCTGCTGTGGTGCAATTTAAAATGAAACACAAATTTATGAAGGTAAAAAAAAAAAATTTTTGGTGAAATTAAGAACTGTGCACTTCCTGAAAAAAATGCAGCGTGAATACTAAGTGGTGGATGATTTTGCTGAAATTTGCAGAAGAGGCTGAAACTGAGCAGAATATCTTAATAGTTGAAGTGTCAATGAGATGAATTCAAACAGTACTGAAAATAATGGAATGATTGCTGATATTTTCTGGAGAAGCAAAAATTAAGCTTAAAGCTAAACGCAGAAAACTGTTAGCTAGAAACTAAACAAATCAAAAGGTTAGACAAGCTGAAGTACCATATTTTTTGCCCTATAAGTCACGGTTATTTTGCATAATTTGCATGCTCTGCGACTTATACGCCGAATCGAAGTATTTATGGATTTTTTCCCATATTTATAAACCAATTTTTGGCTGAGATATGACCGTTTTCATTCATTCTTTCTGAAAATATTGAACACTACCATTTTCAGCTGCTAGATGGCACTCGAGTTGTATGGCATGCTGTTGTACAATGTAATAGGTACAAGTGGCTATTAGTGACACAGTCGGCTTGCCATACCTGCCACTGTCGTCTGTCTGGAACAACCATCAAATCAGCTTCATTTCGCTGCACCACCCCATCGAAATGCAGCTGATTTGACCTTTGAAGTGCATTTATTAAGTAAAAGTTCAACTGAGAAACACCTTTACTATAATGTCGAACAAACAAATAATTGTTTTTAGGTAGTTATCTTGTTCAATTTCGAAGAAATAAACAGCAAGTCGCCCTCTGTGCATTCATGTTTCCGCGTATCGTCTTTTGAAAATGCAGCTGATTTAATCGTCAAAGTGCATTTATTAAGGAAAAGTTAGACAGAGACACACTTTACTATAATTTCGAGCAAACAAAAAAAATGTTTTTAAGTGTTAATCTTGTTATAGTCCTCCCGTGTATGCCCCTGCGGCTGCCATTTGGCAGACAATCAATTTTTGGCACAACACTGGCCCACATTTTCAAGTTGTCAGCAGTGACACATAACAAATGTGACGCGTTAGCGGTGACACATAATAGATGCAACGTATATGGCAAAGCAACATATTTATGGATTTTTCCACTTTATTAGACATATTTGAATTGATGCGACTCATAGGGCAGTGCGACATGTACGGTAGTAAATATGGTAGTAGGTAAATCTAAAAATAACAACTATCCATCCATCCATTTTCTTCCGCTTATCCGAGGTCGGGTCGCGGGGGTAGCAGCCTAAGTAGGGAGGCCCAGACTTCCCTCTCCCCAGCCACTTGGGCCAGCTTTTCCAGGGGAATTCCGAGGCGTCCCCAGGCCAGCCGAGAAACATAGTCCCTCCAGCGTGTCCTGGGTCTTCCTCTGGGCCTCCTTCCGGTGGGACGTGTCCGGAACACCTCACCAGGGAGGCGTCCAGGAGGCATCTTAACCAGATGCCCAAGCCACCTCAACTGGCTCCTCTCGACGTGGAGAAGCAGCGGCTCTACTCTGAGTCCCTCCCAGATGATCGAGCTCCTCACCCTGTCTCTAAGGGAGAGCCCAGACACCCTGCGGAGAAAACTCATTTCGGCCGCTTGTATCCGAGATCTCATTCTTTCGGTCACAACCCAAAGCTTGTGACCATAGATGAGGGTAGGAACGTAGATCGATCGGTAAATTGAGAGCTTCGCCTTTTGACTCAGCTCTCTCTTCACCACGACAGACCTGTACAGCGCCTGCTTCACTTCACAAATAACAACTAAGAGAAGTAAAAAAAAATGGCTGAAAAAATAAGTGTAAAGCTTACAGGAGCAGAAGAATATTTGAAAACGAGCAGAAAAAAAATTAGAAAAAGTGTAAAAAAAAAAAAGCTGCTAAGTACAAAAAAGCTAAAAGTAATAGACAGTTTATTTAGTTGAAGATCTACATAAATTGATTACTTTATGAACGTTTCAATAAAATCCATTTAGTGGTTCATGAGCTTTTTTTGCAAACAAACATTGACCAGTTAAAGGTAAAGTTTTAAACAGACCTGAGTCATATCAACTTTTCTAAATTCACTAAATTTTATGCTTTAAAAATGCAGTTGTGATTATGCTAAGGCAGCTTTGGCTGCCATCTTGAATTAGGTTGACTCTAAATGTGAATCAGATTTAGATGTACAGTATACTTTGTGATTCCTTTCTCATTTTCAATGAAATCCATCCAGTGGTTGAGGAAATCATTTGAGGTCAATGGTTAAGTAATAGTAAACCTTCTCATGTGGCACACTCAGAAAATACATAAAGGATTGCTCTCAGCAACTACCAGACAGGACAATGACAAAGTTACAGCCATATTTGTGTAAGATTTGGTGGCCATCTTCAATTTTTGTTGTGCATTAAGTAGTCTATGTGTTGTAGATTGTGCACCACTACTACCACACCATATTTTTTATCTTGACTTAAAAAAAAAAAAAAAGGACTGAGAGACAGCCATATTTGTGATGTCAGTCATTTAAGATTTAAAATTTACAGCTTGGGAGACTCTTGGCACTAAAAAAAACAGCTCGGTGTTGGGTGTTCATTTTGATATAAATGAATATAGCCTCAAGATAAAAGTGGTGAAACATTAACAAAAAGCAGAAAAATGCTTGCCAAGTGCCAGTAGCAGCTAAACATGAGCAGGCTCACAGGAAGCAGAACACTAGCTAGTAGTCAGAAGTAGCACAACACAAAAATGTAGGAAACTGCTAGCTAAGAGACAAAAGAAAAAAAGGCTTGGCAGAATTAGCATTAGCAGAATAAACAGTTGTATGAGAAGCATTTTAAAAATTAGTAGGCCTATTTATACAAATAAATAGCATTAGTAGAATTACCATTAACTGAGAAAATGAAAAAACTAGAAGGTAGAATGCAAGTTTAAAAAAAAAAAGACAGTTAGCAATTAAAAGGACATGACTAACACCAGAGCCCTATAAAGAGAGAGTTGCGACACTCCCATAGAAAGAATGGAATGCGGAAGTCACGTGGGTCACGCAGCGGGAAATAGTTCCAAACAGCAGCGGTTCCAGCATTGAAGTTCATTCTCCGTGTTTTCTCCGGTAAGTTGATGAAAATGCGACACTTTTTTGCCATTGTGAAGCGTTAGCTGACTGTTCTGTACCACAATTTATCAATGTTAATACTTCATGTCGCCAGTTTTAGTTAATTAAACATGTTAACTTACTAGTTGTGTTTTAACTGCAGCTGCTCTGCAACATGACGGTTTAAACGAGTCTATTTATGTCTAATTCAGTGTTTTAAAATATCCATTACTGCTTAATTTTTGAAAGGTGGTCTTTTTTAAATTTATGGTAATTCCAGTTACTGAACTCAACTAGAAAATATTTGGCCTTTTTTTTCTGAGAGATTCATTCAACCTTTATTTAGACAGGTAAATCCCATTGAGCCTCGATGACTCATTTACAAGAGAGACCTGATTTCAACAAAGAATGATGACAACATGACAACAAGATTGACGTAATTTAGTTAAAGTTATAGATCATTTGTCAAAGACTGCAGCATAAATTGTGACATTATCATTAAAGAAAAACGTGATTGTGGAGATGAGAATTTTTTTCATGTTTTCCAGGTAAACCAGAGGAGAATGACTTCAGAGAACTGAATGTTGCATTCAAAGTATTAGAATGGTAACAAGATTTCATTTTCTGTCTTGTCGAATCAATAACAGCTTAATCAAGATGTTTGAATAAAATTACTTTAACACCATAACATCACAAAGTTGGTATTTACTGCAGGACTGTTCATTTACAGTTGTTTTATATTATTAGTTTTAGTGTATGGTAATCATGGGTGAAGTTGAGATGAGACTCTTTCAAGACAGAACAAGAAATAAGAATTATTACCAAGAATATATCAGCATCAATAAACTGTAGAACAGTAACAAAAACTTATTAAACTATCACAGGTACATTGAGATGGAGCTGGGGAATTGTTCTTCATGCCAGTTGTCTTCATCTGATCTTTTGTAAAAATATGTCAGAATTTCTTTTCCATTGTTAACATTTTTCTTCACAGGACTGGGTTAATTTTCTTGTCTGTGAGTTTCTTCTATCCTGCTTATGTATTTTTTTTGTGTTCTAATTGTTCCCTCAGGTGTTTTATCTCTGTTCCCTGACTGCCCATTGATCCATCCTTCTGGTCCTGTTGATCCTGGATCATCAGATCCTGACATGTCCCCATCCTCTGAGGACACATTTTCATCTTTCATCTCACTCGCCTCATTTCTGTTTCTTCCTCAGTCTCTGAAATGACAATGGCACTGTTGGAATGAAGATTATTGTTCAATAAAAAATATGACATGTCTTATTGTAACACTGTTCTTACCAAAGTCTAATTTAAAACATGTGTGATCACTGGTCAGATCACTGGTCAATGGATCAACATGCAGTGGAAGTTCTGCTGTTCTTCTCATTTGGTTCTGGTCCATGAACAAATGGTTGAACCTCCTTCAGTCTCACACGTCCTCACTGTGTCTCTGTGAACTGTCCTCTCTCTAAATGTGCCTGTAGAGTGACATTAGTTTATTTTCTTGCACATTTCTTTGACAGTTAAACATTTTGAGCCCTGATTGAAAATGTTTGTGCAGATTAAATTTACAGCTCTCACTTTGTGTTGTTGTGATGATGATGATGGTGCTCCTGCTGACTTCAGATGATGTCATTAATAAACAGTATAAATGGCAGTAAAAGTACTTTATTAAAGCTTGTTTTACATTTTACATATTTTATAATAAATTGTTTGGAAATTTATTTTTGCACAATTAACACTTATTTTGTCATCTGTTGTGATTTTAACTAGAAACAGTTTCATTTAAATTAACATTTTAAATCAATGAATTATAATTTTACAATAGTTGTCAGGCTACAATCAACTCAGTTATCAGGTACTTGGTTGCCATTAAAAAACAGACAAATACAACAATTATATTCAGTCTCTCTTGTAAATGAGTCCTCGTGGCTCAATGGGACGAACCTGTTTAAATAAAGGTTGAATTAATATATTCTATAGAAATCAAGAATTCATCCAGATGATCTAAGGTAAGCTGGAGCAGATCTGAACTACTGGCATGGAGGACAAGGTGGAGCATTCTCATGCAGAGAACATCAGAAATAGCTTTATAACAGGTGTTACTCTGATCTTTTTGTATATCGAGTGTAACATTATAAAACACTGACATGGCTATATTGATCATTGTATTGCATATAAAAAAAATTCCAACAAATATGTGTTTGCAGTCTCATTTCCTTCTAAAATTTAATGATAAATGTATCAGCTGCTTCTAAAAATGCTTTGATAAAATGCATAGTCTGTGAAATAATCAGTAATCAGTTAAGTAATCAGTTTGATACTGCTCAATAATTACTGAAAGACGTCAGGTAAAGTAAGAAAAGTCAATTTTTGTGTTATGTTGCGCCAGCAGCTGCTCAAACTGACTGACAGCGATGAGCTGTTTGGAACTATTGGGAACTGCATGAACCACTTGACCGCGTATCGGCGAGTTCAAAGAGTGTCGCAACTCTCTCTGTATAGGGCTCTGACTAACACTAGTAGGACAATAGCAGAATTATTAAAAACCATTGCATAATAAGCATTATCAGGGAGTATAGCATGTCAGAATCCTAGCACAAAACAGGGCAATATTAACATTTGCAGGGCACAATTGGCAAAAAATAAACATGGCAGAAGTAGTATTAGCAGGGCAAATGTAGAATTAACAGGGTCAAACTAGCATTAGCAGTAGTAATTCATGGATAAAATTGCTGAAATAGAAATATCAAAGTTCATGCTCAATAATTCAGGTAGAAAAATCCAACAAAGTTAAGCCAGGTCCTCTGGATGGTTTCTTTTTGTTGAAACATTTTGTCTTTCATCGAAAACACTTCATCAGTCCAAGGAACAACAACAAACTCAGTCTATTAAACAGCACCTTCACATAGTGGGTCAACCAGTTTGATGGTGCTCAGGTGCTTTCTGTAGTCCGCCCTCTTCCCCGCCAACTCAGCTGAAATATAAAGTAAAAAGCAGCTTTTAGGAAAGTTGAACAAGGTTCCATTTATTTTCAGTGACAGAAAATGGATTCATATCATTTGTATAGCGTAAAAAATTGCAACGCGCAATGTATGAATTGCAATATATTAAAAGTCACAGCACCCACATTCTGAATGGTAAATGGACTGTACTTATATAGCGCCTTTCTATCTTATTTCAAGATATTCAAAGCGCTTTACAGTACAATCTGTGTCCTCATTTACCCATTCATACAGCACTCTACTAGATCTCTACAAAGCTAATTGAACAAATCATTCTAAAGAGACTAATCAGAGCTGTACCACATTCATACACTGATGGGACACACATCAGAGGCAGCCAGGGGTTCAATGTCTTGCCCAGGGACACTTCGACATATGACTGCTGGTGGATTCGAACCCCCAACTCTCGCATTGGAGGACGACTGCTCTAACCACTCAGCCACAGCAGCTGAGCTGCACATTTTTAGTTATGAATTGTTCAAATAGCACAAAAATCATGGAACATGTTAGATGCCAAAAAATGTATAAAACAATAAAATAAAATAAAACCAGCAACAGAAAAAACATAGTATGCAGTCAATGTCACTAAGCATAGACAAAAATAAAGTTCCAGCATTTTTTTTCACAAGGAATGCATATGGTCTGCCAATTTTCATGCCAGAGTTTCAAAATTAAAATCATTTTTGGAAGAGATGTGCCAGAGTTACATGCTGTATACATGTAGGCCTACCTGTTTTGGTCAAACCTTGGAAATGCCCTACATACTATATTATGCAATATTGTGATATGCCACAAGCTATACAAGAAGAGGCTTTAGCTTGGGTATGGGTTGGGAATGTCCATCAGTTGCTACCACATCAAATATTGTGTCAGTATCTGTAAAATTGACTGCTTTGTGTTCATAGGGTCAGTTGGCTGAGCCGTTGATCTTAAATGTAATTTTGTTGTGCTTCGGTGCAATGACAATAAAGCTGATTCTGATTCTGACATGGACCTTGCACCAGAAGTTGTCATAAAAATCCATCCAGTTGTAATAACAGACAAGTAAATACACAAACAGGCAAAAATATTATCCGCCCTCGCTTTTTTTGCCAGCAGGAGATAATCAAATGTTTTTTTATCCCAGTTTTCTCTCTCACACACACATTTGGCGAAGATGTATAAAAGGAGGACAAAGGTGGGCCAATTATAAATTCCAAGACGAGTGAAATGAAAATGCATTCAGATTCAGAGTGAGGGCAGTAGGCTGCTGGGTAAACTGGATCTATGTTTAAAAACTGCACAGGCTAAGCTAAAGCTTCTTCTTGTTTCGGCTTCTGGGCTTCAAAAGGGTGAGTGTCTTTTTAGTGCAAAAAAGCGCAGTGCTCAACAGCTCAGCAGGCGATATGCCCACTCTCTGGAGCGTTGAGCCGCCTCAACTTTTGCCAAAAGCAATATATGCTCTGAAGAGGTGGACAGATGATCGAGCTGACATCCTTTTTGTTTTCAAGCTGTCATTCACCTGTTCATTCACATTTCATCAGCGGACAAATCCTTTGGGACTTTGTCGTACTGTTGACAGGTAGGAGCATCACTATTCTCCCCCAGCCTTGGCCAACCTTGTGCATTCCCACCCTCAAATACTGTTTACATCAATTGGGTTTCAGATATTCCAGAGGAACTTGAGTCCTTCAAAGTTTGTTAACTACAAAGTACATTACAGTTACATAAAGTTACATTAGCCAACACTAAAATAACTATAATATAGTTAATGTAACTGATATTTGGCTAACTTTTAATGTGGTAGTAACTAAGAGGCTTTTTCAACAAATACTCTGACTGTGATATCTCACAAAGTTGCATGATATTGTACATAGTGTTCTTTCGAGAACAGCTACAAAAGGATGATCTTGTGCCCTGTTTACATGTGAACAATCTCTGGAGAGCTTGGCATTGTTCAGCTATTGATTAGGGCAAAGGTAACATTTTTTTCAAATATGGAGCACTTGTTAAATAGTTTTTATAACAGGTTTATTTTTTATTTAACCTTTATCCAGGTTAGTCTCACTCAGTCACGAGGACTCATTTTCAAGAGAGACTTGTTTAGGCCAAAAACATAAAGAGTACAAACAATAAAAAGCAATTAAAAATAGTGTTGTGAAAACACTGTTACTGTTAGCAGCATGGTCCTATTAGAAGCGTGGTCTTCTTAGCAGCGTGGTCCTGTTAGCAGTGCAGTTCTGTTAGCAGTGACGTTCTCTTAGCAACATGGTCCTATAAGCAATGTGGTCCTGTTAGCAACATGGTCCTATTAGCAGCGTGGTCCTGTTAGCAGCGTGGTCCTGCTTGCAACATGGTCTTCTTATCAGTGTGGTCCTGTTAGCAGCGTGGTCCTGTAAGCAGTGTTGTCCTGAAACGAGCTGCAGATGGACCGTGTAGGTCTCAACTAATTCCGGATGGACAGGAGTGGATCAGAGAGCGGTGGGTAGTATCCAGGGCCTAATTTGTAAACCGATCGATGCCGGAACGCAAATAGTAGGCAGCTGGCGGGGAGTGTGAGGGAGGGAGGGGAAGAGGGGGTTGCAGGGGGGTCTATGGGTTCCCCCCGAGAAAATTTTGAATCAAGTAGATGCCATTAAAAAATAGGTCTCATTTGTAAATTAGTCTTCGAGGCTCAATGTGACTTATCCGTTTAAATAAAGGTTGAATGATTTTCCTGTGTTCTCATGTATTTTAACGAGCTGTAAAACATCTGTGTTTACCTACAGTACATGTGTAAACACTTGATTCAATAACTATTAGAGAGTAACAGCAGTTCTCTCCTTGTGCATGAATAGAGCAGCTCCGCTTCTGTCAAGCATCCTAACATCCCCCCCCCCCCCCCCCCCCACACACACACACACATACTTCAGTTCCGAGCCCGACTCTTCTGCACTGAATTCAGTCCTGCTTGTTGTTGCTCCTGCTTCATTTTTTATTAAAGTAACTTGAACTGTCTTTTCAACATTTTGATCGCTGTTATTTTGACAAATTAGCACCATTGTTTTGATACGTGATTAACGTGAATAATACACATCAAACATTTATCTCGTTGTAATTTTAATAAATAATCAAAATTTTGTTAAAAGTCACTTAAACTGTCAAACTGATTTGCAATTTAGTTGTGCTGTTTAATTATATCTATAATTATATATTCTCTTTGTGCATGTGTGTGTTTTCTCCAGGTACTCCGGTTTCCTCCCACAGACCAAAAACCTGCACGTTAGACTGATTGGTGACTCTAAATTGTCTCTAGGTGAGAGTGAGACAGTAAATGGTTGTTTGTCTCGTTTGCCTCTATGTGTCTATGTGATGGACGGAGACATGTCCAGGGTGTCCCCCGCCCCTCGTACAGTGACAGCTGGACATGGGCACCGGTGACCCCCGCAACCCAAAAAAAGAAGAAGCGGGTAAAAGGTAATGGATGGATGGTTAATTATATTTTTTAGTTTTTTAATAAAAATGCACAAAGACTTTAGACTTTTAGGTGCAGAGATTTGAGTTGCCAGATCTGAGCAAACAGTTTCTGGAACGCACCCTGTCAAAATAAGAGAGTTCCCAGATCTTGTTTTGACAGGATCCGGCTCAAATTAATCACTGGTCAAATCGAATCATCCTGCTGGACCCATGCACCGTGCCGCCCTCCACTGCTCGTCTCCTTTCCTCTGCTCTTCCCAGAAACTTGAAACTTGTAGTAGTAATTTGTACTGTAATTTTTGTATTTCAGCAACATGCACATGCATGCAGACACTTTAGTTTCAAGTATAAAAACTGTTACATTCAAAATGGTAAATACGCAAATGTTCATTTAGACCAACAATGGGGTTGGATTGCAACACATTGAAAAAGATTTAAAAGCACAAACTCTATCTGCTATTGTTACTTTTGCTCATCTACTCACGCTTGCACAGAAAAACTATTTACTGCATCTATCCAAAGTGCACATGCACAGTTTTCTGCCGATGCAGTGCATTTCTGAAAAACTTCACTCTGAGACCTAGATTCAAAATGTTTCAATTTCAGAGAAAACAATCGCTGGTGCCATGTACATGAATGGCCACACCAGTAAAGTACAAGTTTTACAAAACTGGTGTAATGTAAACAGGGATTTGATCTAAAACTCTAAAGTGAAAGGAAGCAGGTGATATGCATTTCTTCAAGAAGTGCTAGGTCTTTTAATGCTGAGCTGCTTTCATCTCTAGTGGTTTTATTTGCTCGTGATCTGTTTTGTGTCTTATTTGTGTGTTTCTTTGCGTTTGTCTTTTTATCACCAGTTCTTTGTTTTTTTATTGGTGTCTAATTATTTCATGCTAGTTGTAATTGTTTGGCTGACTTCCTAATAAGAAGCCAACAATTCTGGATTTAAACAGAATCCCATGGAGCCGAGGTGTCAGGGTGCCAGGTGGGGCCTATTCCCAGTGGGGCTGCTCAGAAATCCTCCCATGTGATTTGCCCAAGATCCCACTGTGCAAAGCTGAACTGCATAAAAAGGGAAGAGTGGAATTAAAAAAAGTACTTTTGAATCTTTCAATCTAGTTATATAAGCCACACACAGTAATATATTTTGGTCATCATGGTGAGTTTGGCAGCTGAGCAATCAAGTCACACGTTTTTTATTTGGATCATAACATCCTCGTGTCCTTCAAGTAGAGCAAAATGATAAACATGCTGCAATTCACTGGCTTATTACGACATCCATTAATAAATCCTGCTTATGAGACACCATCAAAGTTTTTATGGGATATTTATCTCAAAAGTTCTACTATAAGTTTCTCAGTCATCCACTCTGGTGGTCACACTATGGCGGTAACCCCCATTACCAAGCATACAGTTGTGCAGTTGGGGGGGGGGGGGTGTTTCTGTTAAGGCCTTCACACAAAGGATTTATTGTGCCATGCCATGTGCATCACACAGAGAACATAGTGAGATCAACAGCCACAGATTGACAGTGGTACCAAGAGGATATGTGGGGGCCAATTTGCTGGAGAAAGATCCAGGATCTGAGCAGCTGATCCCTTCGGATAGGACCACAAAGCCCAGTTTTTTCTCCTTCCAAAAATATTGCACCATCTCCCTCCAGTCTTTTCCCATACAACCATCCCTGGGCTATTCGAAGAAACATAGCTGTTCAGTTTACAACTAACAGGTTTAATGGCAGATATGACCTAAAATCCATATTTAGTTGCGAAGCAGCATAAGACTGATGACATCCAATGAGTGTGGCGTTGTTTACACCCCTGCTTTTCTGGGCGAGAGAGCTATAAAATCTTTGCAGATATTGCCATATATTTTTGTGATCTACTATGTCATAAACCATTTTATTTTGCTCTTGTGAGATTTATGCCTTCAGGCAAATTCATGCAAGATACATGTTTTTCTATGGTCTCAACAAAAGCTCTGTTTGAAGTGATCTAAACCCAGAATACACTAACTTCACTATTTGCTGCATTGTGTCCTGTGATTTAAGCTTCTTCTTCTGCTTTAAAAGAAACTTTTAAGCAGACAAGATATAATTAGCAAATCTGATAAAGATGAAAAAGAGACAGTGTGGACAGATGTGTCTTCTGATAGACAGACTCAGCCCACTGGTTTCAAACATGCCAATTAGTGTCTAAACCTCTGTGTAAATTTCAAGTTATTATCCCACCGTACACTACTTTTCAGCTTTGAAAAACGGAAATGAAAAACTTTGCTTTTCTTGTTCACAAAGCACATAAACAGAGGTCAGCAAGCATCCCTGTCACTAACAGGGAATGTAATTGCTGATGAGATTTCACAAGGGAAATCCATTATGAT
Organism: Nematolebias whitei; assembly: GCF_014905685.2. Taxonomy (NCBI): domain Eukaryota; kingdom Metazoa; phylum Chordata; class Actinopteri; order Cyprinodontiformes; family Rivulidae; genus Nematolebias; species Nematolebias whitei. The sequence goes on from NC_056504.1 coordinate 17,983,503, forward strand.
ACTCTCCAACCATTCCTGCTGCGTAATCCACTTCCTCACAGTCCATCTGCGCCATCATATGTTGTAAATGGCCAATGTTTTGCCAAATTAGCTCCATAAAATTCTGCCATGGTTTCATATATACTTATATAGAGGCTACACGGAGCATTTAGGATGAGTGGAACATACGATGAAAGGATGTAAAGTTATTTTGGTTTTAAATGTGAAGTTCTGCTGTGATTCTTGTTTTACCAAAACATACTATTTTCATCCATTTTAAAGCTTAGTGCCTTTGATAAAACCAAGTTTAGACAGATTTGTCATTGTCATAGAATTAGGCTTTTAGAAAAATGTTAACTATGTAATCACTGTTAAATGTGTTTCCACTGGAATTGAAATACATGCATAGAAGGCATTTCATTATCAATGCCTTTCCATCCATCCATCCATCCATCCATCCATCCATCCATCCATCCATCCATCCATCCATCCATCCATTTTTTATTTATTTATTGCTTTCCTCCTCAGGTTTGCAGGAGGTATCCAGAGGTCATTGGTGAGGGACAATGTCCAGGCAATCAGAGGGCCAGCATGAGGAAGCATAAATTTTGATGCAGAAAAACTGGTCCATGCATTTGTCACGTCTAGACTGGACTATTGCAATGATTTATTATCTGGGTGTCCAATTACTACTTTAAAACGTCTTCAGTTGATCCAAAATGTGATCCAAAGAGTCTTAACTGGAGTTAGTAGGAGATATCATATCTCTCCAGTTTTAGTTTCTCTCCATTGGCTCCCTGTCAAATCCAGAATAGAATTCAAAATCTTACTTCTAACCTACAAAGTTCTCAACAACCTGGCTCGATCTTATATTCAAGATTTTATTGTTTCATATTTTCCTAACAGAGCACTTTGCTCTCAGACTGCAGGTTTACTTGTGGTTCCTAGATTTTACAAAAACAGAATGGGAGGCAGATCTTTCAGTTATTGGGCTCCTCTCTTGTGGAACCAACTTCCAATCTCTGTCCGTGAGGCTGACACATTATCCAGTTTTAAAACTAGGTTTAAGACTTTCCTTTTTGCTATCCTATAAAATCCTATAGTAACCTATAATCCTATAGTCCTATAATCCTATAGTTAGGGTCGGCTTGGGTTTCCTGAGCTGTCCCTTAATTATGCTGCTATAGGCTTAGACTGCTGGAGGACAAACTGACCACACTTTTCACTCTGCTACTGTCTTTACTTACTCTGCTCAACATTTGTAATTATTTTTTCTATCCTTAACATGTGTTTTTTGTCTTTCAGATACATCTGGACCTATACCTGGACATACCATTCTGTGTTCGTCTGTCTTTCCTTCCTGTCCTCTCAAACCAGCCGGTCAAAGCAGATGGCCGCTTGTCCTGAGCCTGGTTCTGCTGGAGGTTGCTTCCTTTTAAAAGGGAGTTTTTCCTTTCCACTGTTGCCACTGTGCTTGCTCAGGATGGGAGACTGCAACAAAGCCAAGATTCAACTTGTCTGCTGGATTCCTTAGATAGAGAACTTTACTAATTGGCTTTTATGTATGTGAATGTTTCTGTAAAGTGCCCTGAGTCAACTTTGTTGTGATTTGGCGCTATATAAATAAACTGAATTGAATTGAATTTTTTTTCCTTCTTTAATTATATCATAAAGTTGTAGTTCTTAAGCTATTGTAAAGGCAGCACGATGGCTCAGTGGTTAGCACTGTTGTCTCACAGCATGGAGTTTGCATGTTCTTCTCGTGCTTGCGTGGGTTTTCTCCGGGTACTCTGGTTTCTCCCACATACCAAAAACATTTGATTTGATTTGGAAGTCTTAGCTTCAAATCGTAAAACCTTATTTTATTCACAATGGATAAAAGTAAAAATATCAAATGTTTTCAGATTCCATTTTGTTTTTGGGAAAGAAAAAGTAATTTTGATTTTTTTTTTTACTGCAGCAAATCTCATTAAATCTGGGACCACCTAATAAAAGGCTGCAGACGTAAAGCATGAATAAGAAACAGCTGGAGGAACAATGTGCAACTAGTTAGGTTAATTGGCAACAGACCAGTAAAAGCAATGGGAATATAAACAAAAGCTTGTTTTCTAAGAAAGAAAAATGGACAGAGGTTTGTCAGTCTGCAACAAACTGGGTTTATGGTTTTCACAAGTCATTATATGCATCAATGAGATTTGTCAATCATTGCATCGTGTTGTATTTACATTTTACACAATGTCCACACAATGTCCACGCTTTGTTTGAATTGATGATGTAGAACATGACTGAATTATGGCAAACCTGAATAACACATTTAGTGTGAAAACAATTGTGACTTTATTACGCTTTTAGTGTTTTCCAAAACTATTTTCAGTTGTTTTCCACATCTCTGAGTTGTTCATTTCTACCGTCATGACACATAGCTTCTGTCCTAGCTCAATTCTGTCAGATTGCAATAACACGCAGCAAGCAATAGTGTTCATGCCATGCTAGCATGTAACTTCTACTGCAGGTATCACACCTGTGTTGTGTTGGTTCATGAGCTTGTTATGATCAGAGCTGTAGCCAAGACATGAGGTCAGCATAGACAGCTGTTCCTGCTTTAAATTATTTACAACAGTCACACTAGTGCGTGCAGGCCTCACATCATGAGTAAACTGCCACCATGTTACCATGACCGTCCAAAGAAAATCCACATTCTGGCTGATTTTTTTTTTACTGAATAGCTTGGCTCATCATACAGTGTGAAAGAAGCCTAAACGGGAATCTGTCTAAACATAGCAAAGTTGTTAAAATGTATAATTCTAACAATGTTTTTGTAATGCTTACACCTAACCAAACAATCTATAGAATAATAAATGGTAAATGGACTGTACTTATATATCCCCTTTCTATAGTATCAAGATGCTCAAAGCTCTTTACAACACAATCTGTGTCCTCATTTACCCATTCATTCATCACTCTACTAGATCACTACAAAAGCTAATCAGAGCTTTATCACATTCATACACTGATGGAACACACATCAGAGGCAATGAGGGGTTCAGTGTCTTGCCCAGGGACACTTCGGCATGTGACTGCTGGTGGACTTGAACACTCAACACAAGAATGAAAAGAAAAGAGTAAAAAATATTAGTTTTTCTCAACACGGTCTTTCACTGCTGTGCTTTCTTTGCTCTCTTTACTTTCCATGTATATATTTGCAATTACTGTTACAGTTAACCTTGATATTTGTTTTTTGTCTCATAAAATGGTCTAACAAAATTGGTATTTGTTTTTCTGTCTGTTTTCTGTCTACTCAGTCCCCGGCTGGTTGAGGCAGATGGTGGTTCAGTGCGTTTCAGCAGAGTTTTCTTTGTGTTAAGGAGTTGTTCCTCCCATAACTAAATGGAGGATCTTGTCGAAGGGAAGATTTGACCCAATCTGCTGACTTTCTTAGAAAACACAAACTTTTTTACCATTTGACATTGTGTAATACATTATATCTGGTTGTTCTGAATTATAATTGGATTTAATCTATTGCAATTCAATTTTAATCTGGATCTGTTTTGGACTGGACTGAATTTTATGTCATTTGAAATGAGCTGGACTTGTTAGCTTTTTGTGCCACGAGATGACTTACAGTATGTGTGATTTATGTGAACTGGCAGTATAACATAAACTGAGTTCACAGTAACTTGGGTAATGTGTTTTAAACTCACGAGCGTACTCTTTGTCACAGCTCCAGCCTGCTCTTAATGAGATGCAGCAGCTTTTATAAATGTTTGCTCTTCAAAATGACATTTGCAGAGTTTCTCTTGGTATAGAACAATGCAGCAGTCTGTGGATGTTTGATCTGCTGCCAAAGGACAGCTTGTGCACATCTCAGAAATGCCAGGGGCTTTGACAGAACTGCAGTGTGTTTGAGGCCATGAAATGAAAATAGGTTGACACATCAGCTGAACCCTTGTCAAAGGCTTTCCCTGTGTACACCTCTGTATTGAACAGGCACTAATGATTAGATACTGCTGATGAACGAACCTCTCTGACACAGTAAATAAAACAGTTTGTCCTCTCTTTTCATAAAAAAAAAAAATCATTCAACCTTTATTTATACAGGTTAGTCTCATTGAGCCGCCAGGACTCATTTACAAGGAGACCTGTATTTTCAATGGGTGAAACTAACTGCATAGTATGAATGAAAGAATGGATAAATGAAAATGTGACTGGCATGTTGACTAAGCTATGACCTTATGATGTTAACTTTTCATAAGGGAAAACAATGAAATCAGGCCTGCAAGAAGTAGTCAAGAGAATTATGGAGGCTTGTTAAAAAAAAGTGGGGAACAACAAAATGAGGCAGATCTGAATGTGTGTGGCCTGATATCTTTCAAGAATACGTTAAGTGTTCAGTCAAATACACAATGAAAAGATAAAATCTCTGCCAAAGCTGCATGCTTTTATCTTCAAATGTTTATATTAGCAGAACACAAGTTCTGCTAATATAAGCCCATTTCACTGACAGTGAGAGACTTCAAAATAGACGATATGCAATTTCTCTTCACTGGTTCCCTTTACTGAACTGCCATACTTCATCCTCAATAATCCCGAGAGAATAGTGTGATGAAACGGTGGTAAACAACGGTAGTTTTACTAAATGTTATGAACTGATATGTTCCCGTGTATAAATGGAGGAAAAATATTGTATGTGCCTCGAACGAAAAGAAAGTTCACTGATGAGGCTCACCGATACCGCTTCACTAATACTCTTTGATCACCAAACACAAACACAGGATATTACTGAACCCCCCTCCACACACACACACACACACACACACACCCTCAGCATTTATCTTTATCTTGGATTGCGTCACTCAGAGCTCTGGCCCGTATCATGCCTTTACTATATTATCAATTTCCTTTGCTCTCAGATGGTGCCAGTGTTTTGTAACGTCTTCAGGGTGAGCACAGGAGCTCAGTGGAATTAAAATGTTTGTGTGTGTGCTTGAGTTGTTGTGTTTGGCTATGCTCCCATTACAAGCTTAAAGTTAGTTCTGAATCACTACTTTTGTTTTCTTGGATCAACATTCCAATTTATTCTAGACTTTCTACTGAAAGTGGTGTCAAAAATCACGTCTTACCAGAGATGTCATATATGCATTCGTGTTTGTGACTTTTCTGTGTTCATCCATTTTGAAATGGTTCAACCTTTGACTGAAATGCAGCATAGGCTCTCTCAAAGATGATAATCAAAGCAGGCATTTGACTGTGCTGAGCCTATGCACCTGTGTATAACAATTTTCGTGGTGAATAATGACAAAATGAAGTACCGTATTTTTCAACCTATAAATTGTGTTTTCTTGTTGTTGCATAATTTGCATGCCTTGCGACTTATACGCCGAAATGACATATTTATGGATTTTTTTTTTCCTCATATTTATAAACAAAATTTTGGCTGAGATATGACAGTTTTCATTCATTCTGACTGAAAATATTGAACACTACCATTTTCAGCTGATAGATGGCACTCGAGTAGTATGGAATACCGTTGTATCATGTAATAGTTAAAAATGGCTATTAATGACACAATCAGCTTGCCACAGCCTGCTACCGTTGTCTGCCTGTAGCAACCGTCAAATCAGCTGCATTTCGCTGTGTTGCCCCAGTGAAATGCAGCTGATTTGACAACTGAAGTTCATTTATTAAGTAAAAGTTCAACTGAGATACACCTTTACTATAAAGTTGAGCAAACAAATAATTGTTTTAGGTGATTATTTTGTCAAATTTTGAAGAAATGCACAACGAGTCACCCTCTGCGCGTTCATGTTTCCGCGTCTTGGCTTTTGAAACACAGCTGATTTGACAGTCAAAGTGCATTTATTAAGGAAAAGTTGGACTGAGACACACATTTGCTATAATTTAAAGCAAACAAACAATTGTTTTCAAGTGTTAATATTGTTAAACTCTTGTTGAGGTCCTCCCGTGCACGCCCCTACGGCTGCCATTTGACAGCCAATCGATTTTTGGCACAACACTGGCCCACATTTTCGGGTTGTCATCGGTGACGTGTAACAGATGGTAAATGGACTGTACTTATATAGCGCCTTTCTATCTATTCAAGACACTCAAAGCTCTTTACAACACAACCTGTGTCCTCATTTACCCATTCATACAGCACTCTACTAGATCTATACAAAGCTAATTGAACAAATCATTCTAAAGAGACTAATCAGTGTTTTGTCACATTGGTACACCAATGGGACACACATTGGAGGCAATGAGGGGTTCAGTGTCTTGCCCAGGGACACTTCGGCATGCGACTGCTGGTGGATTTGAACCCCCACCTCTTGCATTGGAGGACGACTGCTCTAACCACTCATCCACAGCCGCCCACAAACACGATACGTCGACAGTGATGCATAATAGATGTAACGTATATGTTGAATAGAATAGAATAGAACTCAACTTTATTGTCATTGCACATGTCACAAGTACAAAGCAACAAAATGCAGTTTGCATCAATCCAGAAGTGCTTATAAAAAAAAAGTATCTATATTACAATATACAGTAAGTTGTTTTGAATATGCTTTAAGTATAAATATAAACAGGTTATGAGTGTACAGACTATGAACAGGTTATAAATATGAAGGAGTATAAACAAACTATATAAAATAAATATATATAAAAGTATGTGAGTACTTATGAAAAGTAGGTAGTAGATTTTGTGTACAGTATGTACAGTAGTGGGCTAAGAGATGAAAGTGCAAGTGGTGGTGTTTCAGTCCATGTGTTGTTGTGTGTATGAGAATACAGAGCGTTGTTGTTGTTCACATGACAGGAGGCAGAGTTCAGAAATGTGACAGCTGTGGGGAAGAAGCTGTTCCGGTACCTGAAGTGACGTATTTATGGAATTTTCCACTTTATTAGACACATTTGGACTGATGGGCCTTATTGGGTGGTGCAACGTTTACAGCGGAAAATACGGTAGGTGTCAGCTGGGAGGGTAACCAGTTTTTGAGGTGGTGGGGCCAAAACTGTGGAACAAACTACCTTTATGCATGAAACAGGTATCTTCCTTAACTTTTTTTAATCTTAACTTAAAACATATTTATATATATTGTTCTTTGTTTAATATAAACCAGCCAATAGGGAGCACAAGCCAGTGTATCTCTTGTGCCGGTCCCAAGCCCAGGTAAATGGTGAGGGTTGTGTCAGGAATGGCATCCGATGTAAAACACTTTTGCCAAGACCATAATGCGAGTTCAGCAAAGCAAAACCATACCAGATCGGTCGAGGCCCGGGTTAACAACGACTGCCACCGGTGCTGTTGACAAACAGGGTGCCAGCGGAAATTGTGCCACTGTTAGTCAAAGACCACGAGGAGGGAAATGTGTCAGGAGACAGAGGGAGAAGAGGAAAGTGAAGAATATAGGACTTAGGGTTGCAACTCTAAATGTGGGGACAATGACAGGCAAAGGTAGAGAGCTGGCTGACATGATGCAGAGAAGAAAGATAGATGTTTTATGTGTCCAGGAGACCAAGTGGAAGGGCAGCAAGGCTTTCAGCTTTGGAGCAGGGTTCAAACTGTTTTACCATGGTGTGTTAACATGGTGACATGATGACATGATGATGATGATGGTGACATGGTGACATGATAGACATGGTTTACTGCCATTTCCCTATGTCCCATATCCCCATCTGTAGCAGTAGTACACTCCCCTACAGTGAGTTTCACACAAGAAATTGTTAATGTCAGGAGACATTTTTTTTAGTGAGGGAGAGTGTAGAGGGGTAAAAAACAAGTTGTGATAAATAAATGAAAACACTAAATATGGTGGGATTCCTGTGTTTTTTGTCTGTCACTCACTCTTCCTTCCACAGCCAATTAACCTCAACTCACTCCACCTGCTGCTGCTCTGAGGAGGACTGCCTGATGGGGTATTTAAGCACCTGCCAGACACCTCTTCAGTGCTGGGACATTTTCTACCAAATGGTAACTCGTGTACAGCCGACTAACCTTTGTTACAGCTGGTTCTCACCAACTGTGACTCCTCCAGGACCTTCCACGGCCTGCCTCTTCAGATCCTCCCTAGGATCTTATCGCTCCACTGGACTCCACCTGTGGATCAATGGTGTCCCTTCAACAACCACCATTAAGCATTCTCAACTGGGCCAACCTGCTCCTCTCTCCACTGCAAAATACCTCAGGACTGGATCTCCCACAAAAACCCAGGACCTCTCCTCTTCTCGGACTCCACCTACAACACAAACAGAAAGGAGTCATTTCTCTATATTCAAGAATCATAACATTCAAAAAGACCACCAGAACCCATACTCGCCTATTCCTCTTCTCCCTTACAGCTGCGACAACGCGATCACCTGTAAATAAAAGTTCACTTACCTTTTGTAGTTCTGGCTCTGTCTTTATTGAATCAGTCTGCTCACGTGGGGGTCGACGTTGATAAAAACCTGATAAATATAAAATTAGGCACCCCAACATTATTTTTCTTTTTCTATCTTTAATTTCTCATTTTAATAAGTGCTTTAGTGTTATTTCAGTTATTCCGTGCAATTCCACATACGGCCGCTAGGAGGAACATCTCACATTGGTATCGTAGAGAAGGTTGGGCACACAGAAGAATAAACCTTCCTGTTAGATGCTAATGGAAGCTCAATGTGTGTGTCTCATCTTTTCTGTGTCACAGCGTCACACGTTGAGAGAACAAAATCACATAACCCTCAACCCATCCAAGGTTGCCGGGTAATAGATACAAAGAGAATTGGAGTAGGGGTGGTCCTGAAGGAGGAGTGGGCAAAGAATGTAGTAGAGGTGAAGTGAGTGTCAGATAGGGTGATGTGCCTGAAGGTAGAAGTAGAAGGTCTGATGCTAAACATCTTCAGTGGTTATGCTCCACAGGTTGTTTGTGATGGGGATGAGAAAGATACATTTTGGAAAGATCTGGATGAAGTGATAGAGAGTATTCCCAGGGAGGAGAGAGTGGTGATCGGAGCAGAACTGAATGGACATGTTGGTGAAGGAAACAGAGGGGATGAGGAAGTGATGGGTAGGTTTGGTGTCAAGGAAAGAAACCAGGAAGGACAGATGGTGGTGGATTTTGCCAAGAGAATGGAAATGGCTATAGTCAATACCTATTTCCAAAAGAGTGAGGAACATAGAGCGACCTATAAGAGTGGAGGAAGGAGTACACAGGTCAACTACATTCTGTGTAGAAGAGGAACCTGAGGGAGATTGGGGACTGTAAGGTTGTGGCAGGGGAGAGTGTGGCCAGACAGCATCAGATGGTTGTGTGTAGAATGACTGTTGTTGTGAAGAAGAAAAAAAAAGAGTAAAATCAGAGAAGAAGACCAAATGGTGGAAGCTGAAAAAGGAAGAATGTTGCGAGAAATTCAGAGAGGAGCTGTTAAAGGCTCTGGGTAGTAAGAAAGAGCTTCCAAATGACTGGGCTACTACAGCAATAGTAATTGAAACAGGTAGGAAGGTACTTGGTGTGTCATCTGGACAGAAATGGATGATAAGGAAACCTGGTGGTGGAATAGTGAAGTGCAGGACGCCATTCAAAGAAAGAGATTAGCCAAGAAGAAATATGATAGTGAGAGGACTGAAGAGAGGAGACAGGAATATAAGGAGATAGGACATAGAGCAAAGAGGGAAGCAGCTTAGGCAAAGCAGAGGGTGTATGATGAGTTGTATGGGAGACTGGACACTAAAGAGGGTGAGAAGGACTTGTACCAATTGGCAAGACAGAGGGATCAGGCTGGAAATGATGTGCAGCAGGTTAGGCTTATTAAAGATAGGAATGGTAATGTTCTAATAAGTGAGGAGAGTGTGACGGGAAGATGGAAGGAGTACTTTGAGGAGCTAATGAATGAAGAGAATGAAAGAGAACGAAGAGTAGAGGTTATAGAAACTGTGGACCAGAAAGTGGGAAAGATTAGTGAGGGTGAAGTCTGGAAAGCTCTGAAAAGAATGAAGTGGAAGGCAGTAGGACCTGATGACGTAGGACCTGATGACATACCAGTGGAGGTTTGGAAATGTCTTGGAGAGATGGCAGTGAGGTTTTTGTCTCAAATATTCAATGGCATATATGAGGGTGAGAAAATGTCTCAGGAATGGAGAAGAAGTGTGCTGGTGCTCATTTTTAAGAACAAGGGTGATTTACAGAATTGTAGCAACTACAGGGGAATTAAGTTGATGAGCCACACGATGAAGATCTGGGAGAGAGTAATGGAAGCAAGACTTAAACGAGAGGTCAAGTCAAGTCAACTTTATTTATAGAGCACATTTAAAACAGAACCTGTTATCAAAGTGCTTAACAACAACAATAACAACAAAAACAACAACAACAACAATCAATCAATGAGAGTAAAATTAAAGAGAAAAAAATACAATACACTTTGCTTTGGGGGCCATTCAGTATTTATTGGGTATTCCTGTCAGCTACCATCACACCAAATATCAGCTGAATATCTCTAAAAATGGTTGATTTATAGTATTTTTCTTTTTTAGCTCAGGCTTGTTAATATATTTGATATTTGATTTGCAATCAGTCTATTAGGGATCATTATCGTGTACCAATACACCAAATATCAGCTGAATAGCTCTAAAAATGGCTGTTATTATATTTTTTCCATTTTAGCTAGGGTGGCCATCTTGGATATTTGATTTGCATCAGGGATATGTAATAACTCACTCTCAGCTATGACCATAACAAATTCCATCTCATTATATCAAAGAATTACTGATTTAGCAATTACGAAGTGAGATAGAGAAAGACGGGTGACACTTTCTCCACTCCACTAGATCTATTTATTTAGCTCTTGTTAAAATGGGGCACCAGCTGGTCAGTTTACTGACCAACAACAACTTAATTAATATATTCACCCTTTAATAATCAGAATCAGCCACTGAAGTAGAATCTGTTAATTACAGGAAGTTCTATACCAGAACAAATGAATATTCATCTGAATGAAGAGACCAAAGTTGTCTTTGAAGTTTTATTACAAAAATAATCAATCTAATAATCAACAACAATAATAAGCAAACAATAATAATGAATCAATCAAGGCTTAGTTTTCTTATCCAAGGCAAAATTAATTCTTAGCAGGAATTATTTCAGTTTTATACGCACATGAATTTAGACAAAGTTTGACTATTTTTAATAAATAGTTTACTTTGGATTTTGGTTAAAATAAGTTATTTAATGTGATCATATAAAGTCATTTATCATCACTGCAAGCCAGGAAATAATTTATCAAGTTGCATCAGCTAAGAATCATAACCAGACCAAGAGTTGTATCATGTCACCAGGTTTCTGCTCCTTACCAGGTCAGTGTTGAAGGTACCAGGTCACTCGTCTTACTGGGGTTCTCTGGTGGATCAGACTGGAGACACCATGAGGAGGACTCGCCAGGAACTGCTCAAGGTAGCTGACGGTCACGGTGACAGCTTCAGGAATCTGTGAGGGCAACAGCTGATGAGCAGGTGCACCGTCCATCGCAAACTTCAGCCGAGAACGTGAGTCTTGCAGTGAGAAAAATGTTTCATCTTCTGCAGTTATTTAAACTTATATTATTTCTTCACAAATTGTAATTGAGCAACATGTTTATCTGCTCAAGAATGATGAGGAATGGATCTTGGACTACATCAGGATCGGGGTCCAAAGAAGAACCGCTCAGGTTCTGGAGTTCAAGATGAACTGCCCTGTCACACAGAGACTGTGTAATGAGAGACGCCGAGAGATGGATTTAGCTCAGGGGTGCTCTCTTACATTTTATAATATATGGACTAATTCAAGTACATAATATTATACTTAATTTAAACGGATTCTTTCATTTTTCTGGACTAAGTAATATCGTGCCTAGAAGATTAAATGTGGACAAAGACGTGTTTAAATTTCTGACCCACCAACAACAGTGCGGTCTTTTATTTATCAAAACGATTTAAACACATCACACATTTTACACATTGATTGGCATAATTGATTACAATAACACAGCTTAATTAATGAGCTTTACAATGGGAAATCATACGGCCATGATTCCTCACTTGTAGCTTGAAACAACAGACATATCCTTAAATCTTAAATTAATGTCTGCAGGCTTTTAGCTTATCTTTACTGGCAGGGAAATATAGAGATGGAGTAAACTTTAAGAAGGAAAAGTGGATACTTAGAGTTAACTAAGATAATAAAGAAAAGATGGGGAGTTATCTTGTTTGAAACCAGATAGCACGTTTCCCGGTGATTTCAGCTAGATGGTACCCGAGCGTCGACTCTTTACCTTGGTGGGGTTTCAGAGAGGCCTTCTCCTGGCGTCCAGCAAGGCTGAGTCTTTTTATCTCCAGGGATTTATCCGCTTCTCATCAACTTGGGACCACGAGGCTGCCTGACCCAGCTTCCAAAATAAACTCCCCCGAAAGATAGGATTAAGTTAAGTGGAATTTCAGCAAACGTGCTGAACTCCTGAGATGTTGAATAGGTCTTTGGCGTGATGACCTGAATCAACACTCCAGACAGGTGTCATCTTTCAGAAAATGACCACCGTGGACTTCACCCTTGCAAAGTCACACTCGTCTCCTTCTCCAGCAGAACTCTCTGTTCTGAACTTTTGGAACTTCTGTTCTCCCTGGAACCAGGAAGTGTCGACTTTTAAAGAGTTCTGCTTCCGGTCACTTTTGGGAAGTCCTGATTGGTTGAAAGAACCAACAGGGGTGTGGTTTTAGTGACGTCAGAGGGTCATTACAAGTCAGAAAAACAGCGGAGATGTTTAGGAACAGACAGAGAAATGTTTTGGAGAAATGACAGACTTACAGGTGCCAGTTTTCTTGTTTCTGTCTGAGAGGTTTAAAAACATGACAGTTCGTTCCAATAAACTTGTTTGCGACTGTCTCCGACTTTTGACCGACATCACACCTTTCTCATTTCAGACAGAAGATCAAAAATGCATAATTACTTTGTAACATAGACATTTAACTTGATTTCTACTTTGAATGAGGATTAAAAATCATTAATACTGTTTCACAGTTGATTTAAAATGAGTGGTTCACTTCAACATTTAAAAATGGTTTGAACTAAACACACTTTTGATTATCAAGACATTGTAAAATAGTAATGATAATATAAAAAAGCGAGTGTTCTTTCAATTGATTAGTTCAGGATACAATTAGAAAGTCTCTGGATGAGCTAATTTGTATTTCTGGATTCAAATCAATGAAACAACAGTTCCTGTCCCATGAAGGTCTTCAGAGGCAGGTCTTGACCGGAGGCTTAGTTCACTACAACTGTGTGTAAAACAACAGCTCTCAGAAGATGTTTGGACTGCTCAGGAACATTGTGACTTCCCTCTGAAGCGAACAGCTCCAGATAAAAAAGCTTTCAACAGGTGTCTCTACTGTACAAGGAAAAGCTATCTTCTGAAAAACAGAACAGAGAAATATGTTAAACACATTATACTATTTCACATGATTTCATTATAATGATTGAACATAACAATCAAAATTATTCATGTTCACACTTGTTAATCAAATAAAACAAACATCATTAATGATTTGTTTTTCTTTCTTAAAAGCATAGAAAGAATAAATGTAAATATTAGTCAGACTGTGGCTGACTCTGTGTCCAAGAACGGTGAATGTGTGAAAAACATCAGACATTACTGACGTCAAATGTAACTTTAAAGAAAACAATTCATGGTGAGTCAGGAAGACACCCAGGGGTCAGGGGTCATAGTTAGAGGAGTGCATTTCCTGCATTCTGCTGTATTGTAACAGGTTGTTAAACATTTCTGTGTATCTAGATAAGTAAACACTTGATTCAGTAACTATTTTAGAGAGCATGGCACGATGCCCCCCCCCCCCCCCCCCACACACACACACTTTTTTTTGTATTACTCTAAGCTAGCGGCAAACAATACAGATGTGGTAACTAAGGTGCTAGAAGAAAAGTAGTGCTACACTTCTCTCACACATCCTAACTCCCCCCCCCCCCCCCCCCCTTGGTGTCAGGAGCATTTGTAATGTGGAGGGGAGGTAAACTGTTGCGGGAGGTCCTCCCCCAGAACGTTTAGAATAAAGTAGATGTCATTTCCTGCATTCTGGTGTATTTTAACGGGTTTTTAAACATCTACGTTTACCTACTCAAGTAAACACTTGATTCATTAACTATTTAGAGAGCGCGGTACAACAAGTGGTTTGAATATTCTCCTATTAATCAAGTGGAATGGGTGCGTTCACGAAGAAAGAGAAACGGCGCTGAGAGAACTAATATGGGTCTGCGAGGCCTCCTCTGTCTGAAGAGCCATAGCCATGGTAGCCATGGAGGTCTGGAATAGAATAAGAGCAGAAAAGTTTATATAGTGATAATAGAAAAGGTTTTTTTTCTTCTTTCGTCTGCTTCCTCTTTCAGGGGTCGCCATAGTGAACTAACTTGATGGGGTAGCTAACAAGTTACTATCTGGACCAGTTTCTCTAAGTGAGTCTGTCCAGATGACATGATTTAATTTGTTGTCACTGAGTAACTTTCATATGTCCAAACTGAATAGACAAACACAACTAAGCCTCTTTTTTTTTTTTTTACCTGGGCACAGCTGACAACATTAGAAACATTTCCTACCACAAACCAAATGTTTATCACAGCAAGCATCCAGTTCAAACAAAGTTCAAAGTTTGAACCCAGTTCAAACAAAAATGAATCGGTTCACACATATCACCAGAGAACTGGTGATGACAAGCTTGCGCTGTGCTTTTTCCTTCTTCTTCTTCTGTTTTAAAGGAGGTGCACTCAGCTCTTCTTCTTCTCTATTTGTAACGTCAGCTCTGCAGCGCCAGAGTGACCAGCTACATAATAGCTGTTGCTGCGCGCAACATACTCACAGTTTCTATTCGGCTACTGTAACAGTCTACACGCAACAGTTTTTTCTCATTCATAAAATGCTAAAATCTGAGACATTTCTGGGGACAACTTTAGCCAGGAACATATTATCCAAAATGGGTACATGTCATCCAAAACAGAGACTGTCCCTGGAAATTGGGGACATCTGGTCACCCTAATTTTGAGTCATGGTCCCTCAGTCTTTCTCATCCAAAATGGAAATCAGAAAAGCCACTTGTTGTTATATATATTGTCCGCCAGGCCCTCTGCTGCCTAATGTGACCTGGCTATATCATTTTTCACCTGTGCTTCCAATTCAGAGATCCTCTCCTCCAAAGCTACCATGAGACTACATTAATTACACATACAAATATCACTAAAAGAGGCAGACGAATAAACATTTGACACACAGAGCAAAGGAAAACATAGAAAGCTGGGAGAGAAACAGAAGCCATGCTAAGCTAACACTAGCAGGAGCTAGCAGATTTCAAATACGCTCATAAAAAACAAGAAGTGTTGAAAGGAAAAAAAGGTGTCTCAAGCACAATCCAACCATAGAAACAACAATATCAAGGATGTTTGTGTATTATAATGTAGAAATATGCAAGAGACAGATAAATCTAGTAAAACGATTCTGTGAGCAAACACATTCTTCCAGCTACCAGCAGAGAACCAGTAAGTGACACAATATGCCGTACCCTGAGCCTTATGATCTAAACTGAGAACAGATTTATTTTCTCTGCTAAAAATGCAGTCTCTACTGGCTTGCCACCATGTGCAACATGGTGTATAAGGTGCACACACTATGGTGACAGACTGTGACTTCCATTGCCTTTGTGTCTGATACAGTCCAAGCCCAGAAATGTAGGCCAGATAGCTTGTAGCTCTGACAAGCTGTGTTACTTCACATCAAGCCGGTTATGCTTTGGCTGTGCAGTTATGGAGAAAATATGAGGAGAGAGCTCCTCCCCTATAATTGAAGTCCCCAAAACTATGATAAAGAAAATATCCCTCCCAGGCCCAATCTGATAAAGACAGATTGAAGCTTTATCGATTTGAGGTTATTTGAAGATATAAAATATCCTGAGCAGAGACAACTTTGGGATTGCTGAGCACAGTGCTGAGACATTGGATTCTTCCTCTTGTCACATCCTCCCTCTGGCCCGGGCCTCGTATTGCCACACGCCACAGTGCCAGTAGTTATAGCGACAGCTGGTCCCCAAGCTTTCTTTCCACTCTCCGTTCCAGAACACCCTGCTACTATGGTCTCTCATCAAGTCCTGTGAGCCAGTCCACACTTTCATCTCATGACAGCTGACAGCTAATGTGCCTCTAAAGATGTTTGTTTAAATCATTAATATAGTTCTCTGCAAATACAAGTACAGTATCATTCTCCTGGAGTGGTGAGATGTCTCCTCTCTTCTTTTTTTTCACCAGCTGTGAAGTTTGTGGATTGGAGCGTACCTTGTTCATTAGTCAGACAGTTGGGAAATTTTCAGATGTACCTATGCCTCCATACGCTGTAATTCAGATATGACACAGCTTGATGAAGGCATGGTTCATAGCAATAGGCAGAGAGGCTTAGGGAGATTTCCGACTGCAGGGCCACTGGGCTTTGGTAGTTTCCACTTGATTAAGCTCAACTAAATGCACTCGTCGCTCGCTTTAATTTAAAAACTGCAAGAAGAAAAAATGTAATGAGAAAGTCAAATTCATAGATATAATGTAATTGGCTTTGATGAACATCTAGGAATCTGAAGGAGTTTGATTAGTGGAACCTAATCATGGTTTAATTATTCAAGTGAGACTGTATACATCTTCCAAGGAGGATCCTATGGAACAGCAGATCAAGAAGACAGTATCAGACAATGATTGATATGTCATTTATGGTAACATCTCCTCCTGCTGCAGCTCTTCATGTCCTCTCGCCTGATTTGATCTGCTTTCCATTCTCAGTTTTACTCGGCATCACAGTCTCTTCCTTGATTGCAAGCTGCTCTGCTAATAGAGTACGTTGTATTTCAAGCTGCTCCTGACAGGCGTAGGAAGCCCTCGGGCTCACACTTATCCTGTCACAAATTTTCAGCTGCATCTTTGTATCATTGTTTTGTACAGTTTACAACACCCCCCCCCCCCCACCCACCCACACACACACACACATACATCCCCTGAGCCTGTTTTCTCCTCCATATTTCAACCTGCTGATGTTCTTTTCAAAAGGCAGACATTCTTTACAAGCTGTTATTACATGTTTTACTGTAATCGCAGGTTTTTAAGTGTAAACACAGCATTGATTCATCAGTCTCAATTTATTGTACTTTATATCTAACTTTAAACTCGTTTAAAGGGTTCTTGGCCTGCTATGAGTTTTCCACTACAAGCCTGAAACACCTGTTTGGAAGATGTTCACAGTCTTTTTAGCAGATGCCCAAACCACCTTAGCTGACTTCTTTTTGATGCCGAAGAGCTACAACTGTACACTGAGCTCCTCACCTAGTTCCAACCACGTCAAATGATCTCTGTTAATCCATGTCTACTTTGATTGGAGGAAAAGTGACAGAGATTTGAGGTGGTGAGGAAAATTTGTATACATACAGACATTTTTGTGTAATTAGTTTAACATTTTGAAGGACAGCGGTACTTCTATCTGTGTATAAAAGCATTAAAATTGAAAAAGTAGCCACGTGATTAAAGTTTGTAATAAATTACTAGGGACATGGACAAGGCTGACATGTATTTGAGGCACAAGTGAAAAGATAAAAAGAAAATTGTGCAAAAGTAAAATGAACAACTGGGGCATAAAAAATGTTGATCATTTAAATAAATAGTACCCAGAGATTTGAAATGAACTAAATTAATTCAACATAATATTGACACAACAAAATAAACCACAAAGCAGTCCCTTGATAGTTTACAGCATACACATTTTTGAATGACTTTAAAGGTAAATGCAAATAAATCAGATGGTTTTAAGGAAAATGCTAAATTTTATTAAAAAAAATAATATATATATATAAAAAAAAATAATAATAAATTAAAACACAGATACATTTTCATTGAATACAATTATTAGCATTTATTTTTGGTTTCACAACCTCAAGAGACAATAACATTGCCTTTAAAATGCAAAGAGCCAGAATTCAATGGAGACAGTGGTCAAATTGATGCCCTGCTTTCCCAATGAAAAGACATTCTAAATTGAATTGTTGTGAATTTTAGAAACATTTAATTACCCACCACAGTCTGATCGCACCATCCAAACCTTATGAACATCAATTCAAGATAGTGCTGTGTGTCTCCGCTCTGTGAACAGAAGCCATGAGCCATGTAATGGGTACTTTTTAATAATTTACATGTGTGAATTTAGACAATAAACTAACAACGTTCAGGATAAGAAATCGCAACTAACTGGTCAGGGTAAAAATAAAAATAAAACTTTATCTTGAGCTACAACTTAGACAGACACATGAAATTGGTATTTCTATCATTGCATCACCAACTTATGCTTACCATTTTGCACACAGCAGCTGCTGTTTCATACCAACAGTGTACAAAACAGGCATCATTTTGCGACCATGCACACACCATATGCACAGATAATTACACATAACTAGTGTATCATCAATTTATATTGGAACAAAATGTGCTTTTTTCAAATGAAACAATATTACATGCTGAAACACATTCTCATTTGTCCAGGACTTGCCAAATTTACCACTATTACATACATCCCTGCTATATACAAAATCATCTACATTTGGGCTGTGCAATTCCTGGATCACAATGTGTAAAATGTCATTGTCCGGCACAGGTCATTATAGCTTTCATTTCCAACTGTCGCCAACGGCGTTCGCCAACGGCGTTCGCCAACGGCGTTCGCCAACGGCGTTTGAATGCCGCAGCATTCGAAGCCGGCGTTCGAAGCCGGCGTTCGAAGCCAGCGTTCGAAGCCGGCATTCGAAGCCGACGTTCGAAGCCGGCTCTTTTTTCCCAAGCGGAGAGAAGACTCACTCCGACACGAATAACAGCTGAGAAGAATAAAGTTTTACCATTTAATTTCTATTAAGACAGGTAAAAGGTACCTGTTTACAGCGTTGTGACTTTGTCTGACCCGCTGCGACAAGGAACCGGAAACAAAGTGCCGAGCTCCAGGAGAAACTCGGCTTTCTTCGACTCTATACTTTGCCCTTAGCCAGGGACGGTGTGCAGCCTCATTGGACCAGTTATGGACTAAGTGTGGACCTGTACAGGTCATAACTGGTTTAAACGTTGGTTACGTACTGGAACCCCAGATTCCATGAGTATAGGCGTAGCCCTTTAAGAGCTGTCGCTTAGTGGGTTAATCCCGTCATGCGAAGCATTGCACTGAAAAATTTAGTCCACGCCCACCCGGGCCCCACCCGGTCCGTATAAACTACATTAAGAGCGGGTAATGGTCTCCCAATAGCTTTTTCTTCAGCCATTTAGGAGCCAGTGAGGCCCGATGCTTAAAGGGCTACGCCTATACTCATTGCATCTGGGGTTACAGTGCGTAACCAACATTCTATTTCGTATAGGCTTCGCCCTTTAAGAGTTGTCGCTTAGTGGGTTAAGGGCGAAGCAGATGTGGTCCTCGCCTCACTGGGTCCAATCAAACACCATACGAGGCGGGAGCTTGCCCAAAAAACGTCTTGTCACTCAGCTCTCCATGTGCGTAATTATGCGTACCATGCACAGGATCCTCCATCTCCGTGGTTCGTGGAGACCTGGGCCCCAATTTTATCAAACAACCTAGACACTTGCATATAACATTCTCACGACACATGCATATATAGGGTCTGGAGTGGGAACACGGTGGCATATAGGGGGTGGGATTTGTAATCATTCTCACCTCTGGGACCTGTGCCCACTCTCATATGTAACATGTAGACATTTAGGTTTCTGGGCAAGGGTTGGGGAGGTGAACGGGCACTGCCTGTTCTCTGGGGAGGGGGTGGGTATGTGCCAGTCGCCGCCTCATCCCACCCATTTTAAATGCACTATATAACATACATCAACATCTTATTTGAGTGGGAGGAGAGAGGAGTTGGGTCTTCCTTAAACCTTCATTCTCCGTCTGACATTTGGGGTCGGGGTCGGGGGGGGGTGTAGGCTGCCTGGTTGGGGTCTGGGCTGTGGGTGGGT
>NC_056504.1:18003611-18006166 GCF_014905685.2 Nematolebias whitei
GGGGGGGGGGGGGGGGGGGGGGGGGGGGTGCGGCTGGTACTCCGTTTCTCCCTGGATTGTTTGGATCTTTTGATTGGGGTTCCTGGTTGCGACGGCCAGCCCTTTGGCTGGGGTGGCTGTCGGATTCTGGTGAGGGGTCGGCTGTGGTTGTGTGTGTGTGTGGTCGTTGGTAGTGCGTGGCGGCGGTCGGGGGCGTGGTTTCACTTTGACGGGGTGCTGGCTGGTCGGCCTGATGTGACATTCATGGTCGGGGGTGCTGTGTGTGTGTGTGTGTGTGTGTGGGGGGGGGTGCATGGGTGGCAGACCGGGGCCTCTCCAGGCCTGTGGTGTGGGGCTTTCATTGGTGTGCTGGGCCAGCCTTCCTCGGCTGCTGCTCTCTGCTGCTCTGGCCCCCGGTCTGGGGCCGGCTTGCGGTCACTGTTGGGTGGGTGAGGTGCATGGACGGCCCAACAGAGGCTCTGTCGGGCTGTCTCTGTGTGCCTGTTTGTCTCAGATTGGGTTTTAGGTGGTCCCCTCTCTTGGATCAGTTTTGGTCCCCCATTCGTACTCCCCTCCAGTGGTGGCCCCCCCTGCCACTGGTGCATTGGCGGCTCTCAGCCCAATGTCCAGCTGGGGCTGGGTGGTGGGGTGTGTGCGGGCCCACCCTGGTGGCTGCCTGCGGGGGCCTGGGTGCCCTGGCTCTGTCGGGCCTCTGTTGGGGGGTGGTATGACCTGGGGACTCGGGGCTTGGTGTCCATGGCTGGATCCACTCTGGAGGGGCGGGTTGCCGGCGGGGCCTGTTGACTCGTTGCTACAGCCTCCTGGGGTTTCTGCATTGTTGTTGCTGGGGATCGCCCGGGGCTTCCCTTTGCTTCTCTCTCTGGGGGGTGCGGGTGTCCCTGTTGGGGGACTCCCAGAGTTCCGGGCTTGGGGACCGCTGTGTGTCTGTGGTTCCTATCTTCCCTGTGTTACCTTCGTGTCCTGTGGGGACGGGTTTATGGGTTCCCACATCCACTATTGAACATTTTTATGGAGAAACCTTATAGTGACAAGCATGCTCACAAATGTGTTTAGATTCAGGTGTTTATCAGATACACACTCAGTTGGGTTGTGGTGGCCATCAAATATATATTGTATTACCATGTACTGTATAAAATACTTTCTAATGATGTTATAAGTATCATTATATATGTTGTTTGTTGTTTTGGTTTCTCAGTTTTGTCTTTTTTTTTTTTCCCCGCAGGTCTAGAGACAGACTTCAATGATGTTGATTTGTGTTTTCTTTATCCCTCTCTCTCTCCTCTATTCCTATCTCATTCTTAACATTTTAACTCTTCTCTCACTTTTCTGCTTTGTTATCTTCTTTGTATTCCGTCCCCGTGTCCATTACATCTGGAACAAACCCAAAGCATATTCTAATAAAATTTAATTTATATATCAAGTGGAGCACTAAGTCCAGCCATAATGCTCTGCTTGTAAAAGTAAATCTGTTGGGCATCACTTTGACACTAAGACAATAATTCTAAGTGTCACAATGTCGGCCAGGACAACAAGGGAAAAAAAAAAAGAGCGGGTAATCGGCTCCCAAATAGCTTTTTCTTCAGCCATTTAGGAGCCAGTGAGGCCTGACGCTCAAAGGGCTACGCCTATACTCATAGAATCTGGGGTTACAGTACATAACCAATGTTCTATTTCATATAAGCTTCGCCCTTTAAGAGCTGTCGCTTAGTGGGTTAAGGGCAAAGCAGATGTGGTCCTCGCCTCGCTGGATCCATTCGAACACCATACGAAGCGGCAAAAGCTTGCCCAAAAAAAACGTCTTGTCACTCAGCTCTCCATGTGCGTAATTACGCATTGTGTAATTATGCGTACCATGCACAGACGCATGATGTGTAGTTATGCGTTCTGAGTGCATGAACGCCCCGGAAACTTTCAACGGGGAAAGGAAGATGTTGAAAAAGGGCCATGAACCAACAGATTTACAGCTGATCAATATAAACAGATTAATAATAACAAGTGAACTGATTAATAATCAAATGAACTGATTGGTAACAATAGTCATGAACTGATTAATGACAATGGAACCAAAATAACAGTCACAACTTGTGGCTGATAACAACATCTCACACTGTAATGCATGCAGTCAAATGTGAGTTTAAATGGGGTTCTATGAAACAACAATATTCATTCTGTTAAAACAATAAGGACAGAATGTGTCATGGAACGAGCCGTCACATCACGTAGATAGAAGCGAATGAATGAGCAGGGTGTTGACCACGCGGCCGAAGTGCAAATATCCTGCATTGTCAAACCATTATGCAAAGCAGTCGAAGATGCGATACTTCTGGTCGAGTGCGCCCTGAGGTTATCAGGAGGCTATAAATCTGATGCTCTGTAGGGTTCAGAAATGGCCTCACAGCCAGTGTGACAGGCGCTGGGTGGAAAACGGGCGACCTGCAGATGCATCTCTATAATGCACAAACAAATGTTAAGTTTGACGCATTGCAGCTGAGCGTGCTATGTAACATGTGTAGTGAGACAGGTCGGTTAGCTTCATTAGCTTCGGAGCTCCACTA